>NW_023458559.1:76885792-77023813 GCF_013731165.1 Rhagoletis pomonella | reverse complement strand
GCAAAGCCGAGTTCATTTGAGAACATAATCAACATGTTCATTATTGTTGTTATTGCGAGTATTGTCAGTGCTGGCAAATCATCCACTTTTATGTCGCTTCCAAGTTAATTGTGTAATTTATGCACGACAGGATTTGATAACATACCGAAAAACAGATACGCCCACATGCACGTATACTAATACATATGTATGTGTGTATACGTAAAGAAATTCGATGCTGCTGCAGTTGTTTTTAATGATTACACTGCTGCGCCCGCATCATATTGCCAACATTTTCTTGGCTTATTTGCAGACACATTATAAATTACCGGCCGGCATACTGCGGGAATGCTTAAAGTGTATTTGGTTTTAATGTATTGCCATGAAAAGGTATACTTACAGGCGCCAGCACGTATGTTAACACTAAACAGGCAGTTTACAGCCCAACCCTTATTATACTCGTGCCAGAATTAATGCTGGCTCAGCTTACAACGCCTCCGCTATAGGCTTCGAAATATACTTAGCTCAACTGGCTGTGTCAGGTTTTGAAGAATTTATTGCATGCTTTGTTATTGCAAGCGTTTACGATGCCAATCTCTGCCAGCGGTGGTATTTTGCGTGTGAAATTTTACCATCTCAATTGTTGTTGTATGTACTTATGAAACGTGACTGGAAATTATGATCATAGAAATCAGTGGCAACACATCAAATCAGATTTGCTTAGACATAACCGAAAACATAAATCTTCTGGTATGATACGTGTGAGTTGATAAGAATGTTCTTGGCTGTGTTATAAATAATTTTGAGCTGCTTAAATCACACTTTTGTTTGAAAGTCACAGCTGGCAGTAATCTGAAACTATTGAGCACAAATTTGTTTAAAATTATACTTAAAAGTTAACCAAAAGAAAATATTTGTTTGCTATCGTAGCTTAAACTTAGTAGCTATAGTAGAAAGCCAGACTCTGAGGGGATTTTATTCCAAGTTGCCACACATGCTTGCACCAAGAAAAAAGTAACTTAATTTTTTTAAACAGTCTTTTTTTGGTTTTTCCATGTTGGCGATTTGCTAGTTTTGAACAGGAAAGGTATTTTTAAGGCACTGTATTTTACAAGCTTTCAGTAGCATTCACTTGTGTGTAACCAAATCTTGCAATACATTTTTAACCGAGTTCGCGCTGAGCTAGAGATTTGCAGCTTCAAACTAAACTCAGAGCCCCGGAGAAAAAAGTGATGCAAAGGTATGATATGTCACGATGACATGCTGAAACCACAAATATTGTCGACATCACGGGCTTCAATTCCAGGCGACAAAAAGTTCGTTATCATGGCGCTTGCCATTGACGGTTATGTGCTGTCTGCGGCCCTTCATTGGAATGAAATTATTTACAAAAAGTAAATGTCGGAGATTGTTCTTTCGGGTAATAATAAAAACTCAGACATCCAGTTATGGTTTAAGTGTTTTATTTAAAAAAATAAGTTCTTGATAGATCACCCCTTACAACTGTAGGTAGATTTGCGTAATACCTTTGCAACGAAGTATCATTTATAGGAACCGGATATCAAATAAAAATGTAAAAGAAAGGAAAAACAATAGACTCTTGAGTGTTCAAAATCAAGTGAAACAAATTGAAAATTTTTCGGCCCGTATATCGTGATACAGCCTAATTTGCATACCTGAAATATTCGTTTTGTTCCTATTGGGTCTTACGAATAAAAACTAAGTAATTGCTTTTTCTTAAAATGTAGACCTTTTACATAAATTTATTTGCAAAAAACGAGCAAATGTTCTGAATTTTTAAGAAAAAGCCATTGCTTAGTTTTTATTCATGGGCCGTGTTTAGGCGCGTCTGCTAACACCAGGCGGCTAAATATATGCCATGTACTGCTGCATGTGCAAATATTTCCTTTATGCAATTTAAGAAATTTTTGCACATGCACTTCTCAACTGCCATGTAATTGAACTTTCTTAAGTTTTGATTATATGGCACTTCAAAGTATGCTCGGCCTAGTCTGATGCATCCTCCGGACACTGCTTCCGGAGCATTTTGCGGACTCTACATGGCTTACAACCGTGCAGAGGTAGTAAATGAACTTTACCATTGGCCACAGTGCCTACCCACCATTTTTGAACCAAAAAATATTTTTTTTTTTATATAAATACATACATATAAACATACTGGTCTCCCCTCTCACTGAGTTATTCAAGCCGCATTGAATTGACTTTAAAAAATCGTAATAGAAAAATCTTGTGTACATTAGCCCAGTCGACACCTAACCGCCAAAAAGACGTAAGCGACAATTTTTTTTATTTGTTATGCAGAAATGCATAATGCAAAATTTAAAAAAAAATCGTTTACATCTTTTTTGCGGTTTGTAAATTGTGTTTTTTTTAAATAATAGGCTACATTTACACAAAAAAAAAATAAAAAAACATTTTTTAAACAAAGAAGAGTTGCCAAAACTTACTAAAATAATGTATTTTTCCTATTTACATTCTCACTGCCGTACATACAGATATACAGTCAGTGCCAAATGTAAGTGTACACCTTTTTCTAACAAAATTTTTTCATTCATTAATTATAAAAATATAGATTATTCTATAACATACACCATATTAATCAAAGTTTCACACTTTATATAAAGTTCACAAAAATTCAAACAATTTTCATCAAAATTTAAAAATTTGTATTGAGAATTTCTAGAAAATTTTCGAGTATGCAGTTTTGTAGCCCGTTCAATTTTAGTAAAACAAAGTGCCAGTTTCAAGTCGCTAAAAATTGCCGTTGATTTTTTAGATTTTTTTTGTGGTGGGTATTGCGCGTTTTCTTCCATATAACGCGTGAAAAATATTTATTTTTGTTGTTTTAGAATAATCTATATTTTCATAAATAATTAATGAAAAATTTTTTTCTTGAAAATAAGTGTTAATATTATATTAGAACATGGTGTACACTTACATTTGGCACTGACTGTACGTACAAATCTACATTTACAAATTTAAACCTTAACGCCACCAACACGTCCGCATGGTTTTCTCACAATATTTAAATTACTAAGAAAATATTTACGCAAAATAAAGTTATCTGTCGATGTTCTAACAAGAAATAAAACGAGGTATTTTTTAAGATATAGAATCCACACATCATGTCAACAATTGCGTGCACAATCGGTTTTCATCTTCAGGCAATTCAGGAGACATCTACATACGTATGTGTCTATTCTTCCACACATCTATTTATGCATTTGCCTGCCTGTCATGGCATTTCACTTATGTGTGTTTTTATATTGTTTGCCTGTCTGCTGTTGTTGACATTTAACATCGCCAACGCTGGAGACACAGAAAGAGACATGCATGCAAAAGACACTGAAGGCCTACGTGTCGCATGAGTAACTGCTAAAGTTATATTTTATTCATTCATTTACTCGTTTGTAACTTTTGTTTGTTTTTGAAACATGCCTGCTGGTTTATTGACAAGATTTTAACATTGTTTTGCATGGTTGTGACAACTGTCGTGTAGCGAGATATGTATGTATGTATGTATGGCAAGTACTTTTGTGACGTCGTAATTTTTTCATGCCTGCTTTTCTGAATTATGCTTGAAAAGAAGCGTTGGCACGTACTTCTATTTAAGTAGTTAAATAAATAGACACCAAAAGCTTTTACTTAAAATAAAGTGAGACATCCATTAGCTTTTTGCTATAGTTACAAGCGTTAAGAACTTCAATAACAATGCCTTGGAGCGTATGAAATTGTTTGAAGAAAAATTTCGGATATTACCAGCCAATCTCACGAAAGCTATTTAAGTGTAAAAATGATTTAAATTCAAAAAATTAAAATCATTTTTCACTTAAATTGCTTTTGTGAAGTTTGCTGCTTGAAATGATTTTTGACGCAGCGAAGAAATTTGTAAATGATAACATACATACATATGTACTTATGTAGTCACTTATTGAGCTGAACCGCTGATGAGTGTTGCAGCGACATAGTACTTAAGTACATACAAACGCATATAAATATATTGTTCTTTGATGGTTAGATAGTCTTTTTGAAACTCAGCAAATAAACACATTTTTTCATTAAAAGTAATTATCTAAATTACGTTTGAGATTTGAATTTTCTCTAAGACAGACGACAGCATTCAACCATTTCCGCTCCCATTACCGCTACGATTAGCATAAGCATTACCATTACTATTATCATTTTCATTACCATTACTATTGCGATTAACATTATTATTACCATGAGCAATATCATAACCAGAACAATTATAATTTCCACTACCATTACCATTACCATTACCATTACCATTGCCACTACAGTTACTATTATCATTACATTTACTAATACCGTTGCAATTAGCATTAGCATTACCATTACCAGTACCATAACTATTCCCATTACCATTGCTATTGGCATTACCGTTATCATTTCCATTAACCATTACCACGGTCATTATTATTGTCATTTCCATTACCATTACCATCACCAGAACCAGAACCAGTACCATTTCAATTTCCATTACCTGTACCAGTACCATTAGCATTACCATTTTGGCTTCTGCGAACGTGTATTTCTGTTAAATAAAAAGAAACTAACGTAGTTACTGATCTCCTACGTATCTTATGCACGTAGTTATTATTCTATGTAGAATAACCCGACTACACACTCAAGATTTGTAAGCACACATACATAATAAACACTACATGCATTTATGTACATCTATCAGTTTTGCGTGTAAATGCAACAGCATCCATGCAAACATACTTCCTTCATAAAAAATGTCAGTCAGTGCATGCGTAAAAAAGCAATCACATTTTATTGCACCTGTGGTTTTATATTGCCAATTGCATCTGTTTCCAAGCCACTTTCACTTTATCGTTGTCTCATTTACATTTTTATGAAATAGAGATATTTTAAAACTTTTCCAATTTGTTTCTGGATGTGTATGCGCTTTTGTGCTTATGTAGAGAAAACATACTTAATTTGCAGTCGGCAAATAGAGCTGCGTAACAATTCAATCGATTGCATGCATATCTAGACATAGAAATGCAATATGAATTGGATTCATTGCAATGTTGATTTTCTAATCGTGCGCACATAACGCGCATAGGTACTTGTGTACTTTGTACGCATATGAATAGACAATCGCTTGCAAAATTTGTTGAGAGTTAGAGAGAAAATAAATTGTCTTTTGTTCGATTTGGATCTTTCTTAAAGGTGAGTCACAATTTCAGATGCACGTACTTTTCATACTTTGAACCAAGTTGACAAACTACAGAATTAGAACAATAACAAAAAATTTTTCAAATACCGCTTGCCTGAGTCAACATTGAGACTAAGTACTTTTAAAATTTTAGCGAACGATAAGCCATTTATAAGTGAATTATTTGAATTAAAGCTACAGTTTGAACTCCAAGATAAACGTGGATTTAACTAAAGCTCAGTATGCCGTTTTTTTTTTATATTCGAGCTCACCAAAAAAAATCTAACAAAAAAGAAGGAAGAGAAAAAGAAAAAGCTACTGTGCGTGAGGATCGGAGTTTGGAACTATGTTCGAAGAAAAGATGCGAGATAACTGAGAAGAAACTCGAAGATCCTCACTCGATAAAAATTAGCACTAGCACTGTAGGCTTAACTAATTGAGATTATTTGCCACAGACCTGCAGAAAGAAATTTCTTTTGGCCAGAGCCTGGGACGAACCCCACCAATCATGCGCTGTGGATGACTGGAAAGAAGGTGGTTATTTCAGATGATCCAAATTTAAATTTTAAGTTATTTTTTTAGTTTTTTATATCTATACATTTGTTTATAGGCTTGGTTTTGCTAATATGAGAGGTAATGTGTTTTTTTTTTTTTGCACGATTCGATTTTTACTAAATCGTATGGTATTTTCGGATACTACAGATAATTCCAAGATAAAGTGTTGAAGAAACCATATGTAGAGCCTGCGCTCTTTAAGCGTTTTGCATTTAAAAAGTTTTTATATTTAGTTTCTAAATTTTTTTATAGATAATTTTATTTTTTGCAAATACATATTTTGACACTTTCAATTTATTTTTACTGTCAATGTAAGGTAGTTTTGCTCTGCAACTTATGAAGTAAATTAAGCATTGTGGGTGTTTACACTTGTCTGTTGATCAGGTTATCTGGTATTGTGTTTAAATTTATTTATTTATTATTAAATTTGGAAGTTTTTACTCTCAATTTTTAGAACTTTTGCCTATGCAGTTTTATAGCCCATGGAATTTTTAGTATAACCAACATTGTGCAGCGTAAAATTTCCATTGATTTTTTTTTTGTTTTGCCGCCGGTCTTTTGTGTGTGTGTTTTCATTTAGCAATTACCATTTCTAAAAGCTGGCGTTGATTTGTTTAATTCTTGTTTTTACGAATAATCATAGTGTGTAACTACATAACTGTACATTTTGTCTTTTCATTTAAATAATCATTTAAAACATTAAGGCAATCAAAAGCTCCTCAGGATTCCAGTAAAATGGGTTTTGAAAGGAGCACGATATGTTCGCCTTTTATCGATGTACATACATATGTATGTATATACAAATTTTATTTATTTATTAAATGAAAAATAATAATACAATTATTATTACACAGAAAAAAGGAGCACTAGCTGCCAGGGCTTAGGGGTCAATGTAATATAAAAAAAGTGCACAAAAGCATTCAAAATTTAATGCAATAAAATGGACTACACTTTTGGAAAGCAACACTGCGGGAATGGAAAGTTTTATTTGCTTTATAAACAAATTACTTTAACAAAAATGTACCAAAATTAAAAAAATTACGCTTTTACCAACCCAAATTTATTCTATAGATTTTGGTAAAAATTTCCTAAAGTGGCAGCCCTGGTTGACGATTTGCGAAAAGTCTCTCAAGGCCTTGTCAAAAGCGGTGACCGAAATCCACATTTGATGTAGACAACATGGCAGAGGTTGACGAAGCGAGCCAGTTGTTGAGGGATGTCAATATCGAAAACGGCGACTCTGACTCAGCATAATTCAGAGCTGATCAGGACTTTACAACATCATACTTTTCTCCTTCTACAAACGACATTCAAACGGAAGCTTATATTCTATTCAAACGCCATTTGATTATAATTGTCAATCTTTATGGAGTACACAGTAAAAATTTTAGAGCGGTGAAACCAAAACTTTAAAAGTTATGAATTTATTTTTAAAGCCAGTAAAGTGAAACTGGTTTTTTCAGGCTCTCGACTTAAAGAGCTTTATTTCAATTTGAAGTTGCTGGTCGCGGAAGAGTATTTAAAAAAATTTAAATTCATTCAATTGCAAATATTTTAACCATCAAAGGGTGGTCGTAATATTGTCTACTAGAGGGCTGCATGAACTCATTAAAACTGCTAGCCAAACAGAGTACAGTTGATTTGAATATTCTACTTCACATAGAAAACACTCAGCGTTTGGAATTTTGTAAGTTATGAACATTCATTTTGTTTAAATTTTCTCTCTTCAAATGGAAGAATGTGAATGAATAAATGAAAAACATTCAACTCATTCAAACTCATTTCGTTAATAGCTTTTTCCTACAAACAAGTTTGTTCGTACTGTAATAGGAACGCAGCAATACATGCATACATGTATATGTAAGTTTGTACATACATATGTATACAAAGCAAAACTATCTTTGGATACTCAAACAAAAAATTGTCATTTATTTCAACTCAATTTATTTTCACTTTGTTGGAATAGTGTTGTTGTCGACACATATATCCAAGCAGGTATTCACTAAAATTCAAGAAAATGTGAAGGCAAAATCATTCATTCGTCTCGTATATGAATAATTCATAAGCCGTTTTGAATGAATTCATGCAGCCCTCTATTATGTACTTTGTTTGCTAATGTATAGCTGCCAACCAATTGATTCCAAATATAATAAATAAAAGATTCGAGTTATATTTTATTTTATTGAAGAAAGGTATGAAGCGCTTTCCTTCCTCGTTTTGACTAATTAAAGTTACGTTATACATGTCAAGTCAATTACCAACAAATGTAAAAAGCTAAAACGTCAAAAAACTGAGCGTGTAAAGCGCTTGTAGCTAACCGCATGACACAGTGTTAACTTTAAGGCAGCTTGTGGCAACTCTAAAATCGCAAGCACCCATAAACTTGCCACAATTCCTAGCCAGCGTACTCGTATTTAACAATAAGGCTAAACTAACTAAAGTAAATGCAAACTTTCAACCGTGATCCGTCATTTTGTAGTGGATTGCGCGTCCAGCTGAAGCAGTCACTAAACTACATTTCGCCCCCCCGCTCAGACATTCAGTTCAGTTGGTGAGCGGATTTAGTTTTGGTTTTGTTAAATTTTGCGGCTTTTCGTTGTTGCCTGTTCTATTGTTGTTATTTCTGCTTGTTTCCTTGTTGCTGTTGTGTGGTTTTTAGTATTGTGCTGCGTATACTTTTACGCTGTTGCCCTTACCTTTTCGCTTTTGTTGCTTTTTGCTTACATTTAGCATAAAATTTTAATTACATGGGATTTTATTTCACGGTTTGCCACTTTGTTGAGTTTTATGGCTATTTTGCAGACAAACATATTTCGTTGCTTGTAGTAATTATTTGTGGTTGAATTTGTTAAAATTTTATTTCATCTTTGACCAGTGAAAATTTATTTACGCTTTCGAGTATCCTACTGCTGTTTGGCAAATTAGCGCCAGGTGAAAGTTTTGGCACTTAGCGTGGCGTGTTTAAGTATTTTAGCGAAATTTTAATGGCAGTTGAATGTTCGTTTTAATTAATAATTTACTAAAATTGTAGAATAATATTCTACCTATTAGCTGGAGGTGTGCTAAATGAAAATTAGAGCAAAGAGCATTCAACTTTTGATGGAATGCGTGAAGCAAGATGAATTAAAACCCAAAATCATTTGGAGATATTTTGCTTTTTCAACTCCGTTATATCAAGAAAAATATTTCTAAGTACATTTTAGATTTGAATGTATAAAAAAAATCAGTATTTATGAGCCATGTAGCAGTGTAGCACTAGTTTACTTGCTGTCTGTGGCTTACAGTTATCTCACACCACACTTCATTGACTTTGATAACCAAATTTGTAATGGCCAGCAATCTAAGCTTATATTTAATATGTATGTATGTAATTCACACTTAATTGCCCTAATACATACATATGTATGTACTAGAGCGCTGCATGAAGTCATTCAAACTTCTAGCCAAACAGAATAAAGTTGATTTGAATAATCTACTTCATATAAAAAATACTCAGCGTTTGGAGTTTTGTAAGTTATGAATATTCATTTTGTTTTAAATTTTCTATCTTCAAATGGAAGAATGTGAACGAATAAATGAAAAACATTCAAATCATTCAAACCCATTTCGGTAATAGTTTTTTCCTCCAAACAAGTTTGTTCATATTGTAATAGGAGCGCAGCAATACGTACATACATACATATATATTTTTGCACATACATACACAGAAAAAACTATTTTTTGACATTCATACAAAAGATTGTAATTTAATTCAATTCAATTTAGTTTCACTTTCTTTGAATATTGTTGCGTCGACACATATATCAGAACAGGTATTCACATAAATTTAAAAAATGTGAAGCCCAAATCATTCATTCGTTTTTGTATATGAATAATTCATAAGCCGTTTTGAATGAATTCATGCAGCCCTCTAATATATACACACATATGTGGTATATATTTTTAAATATGTACATATATACATAAATATATAGGGCTCTACCAAATTTATTACATAGCACACAGTTTTCACAATGTCAGTTATTAACAAATCATACAATTGCAATTGATTATACATTTAATTATTTGTGCACACACACATACATAAATACATGCATGTTTGTGTTTGCTTAGTTTGCGCAAATTGAGTTGTATTTGTGGTGTTACACAAGCGGTGTTGTCTTGATTGTTGTTGTTCCTAATCCTTCCTGTAATCGAAATTTATCACTTAATGAACTCTATAACAAATGCAACTACAACAAAAACTCGAATATTAAATAATTCGTATATACATAGTATTTATCATGGTGAAATAATAATAAGGTGTTGTCACTTAGGCGGTGGTTGTTGTAATTTTGGCAATTTCGGCATACCAGCGTTACAGTAATGCCTACTCTATGCATTCCAATTTCATTTCTGTTTCTGGGCAAAATGGCACAAAAAAATGGAGCAGACAATTTACGTTTACTCGCAGGTATTATTTGCAAATAACAATTTGCAAAATGGTAAACTTTGCGATATAAACGCTGAGTTAATTTTTTATTGGCAAATAACTAAATCACGCAAATAAGAATAGATTAGTGATACTATTTGCAAATAAGCGCAAGACGTCGCCATTCTTAGGTTTATTTTCTTTTTCGATGGCCATATTTTGCCTTTTGATAATCAAAACGCTGCCATTTTTAATTTTATTTTCATTTTCGATGGTCATGTTATTGCCTTTTTATTATCAGGCAATATTAAAAACGAATTTTTCACCATCGAATAAATAGTGAGTTAGGCATTTGCAAATCATTTTGCAAATAGCTTACGTATAAACGTAGTAACTGTTTCTTTGTTTCGCTTTTGCTTTGACTTTTCGTTTCAAATTCATTGCAAAATTTAAGCAATAATTTCCAATAATTGTGATTGTGTAAGTAAATTTTTGGTAAAATATATACTGTATATATCCAACTGATTATTGGAGCAGTGCTTCGGATGGCTAACAATTTAAGGTAGAAAAATATAACTGAATAATAATTATTAAAATCAATATATTTGATCGAAAAAATAAAAAAATAATAAATAATAATAATTTCTTTTGAGCGAAAAAATTAAACTGTAATTACACTGGTTTCCAGAAAAAATACGTTATTGATGCTTTATTTAACCAGTGTGGGGTCCACTCATGTATGCATGTATTGGAAATAGTACCCAAAAAGTAGTAAAAATAATCCTAATCTTTTCCCCCTTTTTCTACTACCCCAAAATGCATGGCCGCAATTGGCATGCAGAAAAAGTGAGGTTATGTGTAAGTGGCATCACCTTATATTTATTTCACCATGGTATGTATGTTTTATTTAAGCTCGATATATAGGTGATAATGTTGCGCAACCACTAAATTGATAGGCTTAATTATTTTAATCATCAATTGCAGCTGGTATTTATGTATACGTTCAAATATAAACAGAATTTGCATTAATGAACTCACATATTTTAATTGACTTTGAATCGATATTGGTCGCTATGGCTGAGTGGTTGGTTAGAAGTTCGCACCGCTATTCCGTAAGCACAGGGTTTGATCCCGGGTCCGAGTAATATCTAAATTAGAAAAAATTCTATCTTACAGCGCGATCCGGGTGCATTTTCTGTCTTGAAAAATCTTCTCGTTAATCCATTTGCCGCTAAAAGACGCAATTTTTTTGGAAGAAACGAAATCATCATTAGATAAATATTCTGAATTTGTATTGTAAAAAATAAAGTGTCGACTCAAAATTTAGATCACAAAAGAGCCCTAAAGGATTTATATACATACATGCTGGTACATACATATATAGCAATACTTTCGGACTAATGCATATATTCTGAAAGTACAAAATATGTTTACGCGGCTACCTATTTAACACACTTTTCCTAAGAATTGCTTTCCGTTACAGTGAATTCAGACTTTGTTTTTTACTTTTGCATGCCGTTTTGCAATTTCGCTTTCCATTTCCATTTATTCACTCATTTATTTAGTGGTCACCTATGATTTTTAATTCATTCACCTGCCAGTTGCAGTTACATACAGATCATTCTGGTTACGTTTGCAAGTACATATTCTTTGTTATTTGGTTTGAGTTTTGCAACTAAAATTGCATTTGTTTGTGGTTTTTGATGCTGGTGGTTGGAAAAATATTAGAATTTTATATTATAACTAGATTTTAGTTTAAAGCGTAGTCGTTGTAAGCCAAACCCATTGGTTAGTTGTTACCGGCTTGTCTAATTTATTTGATTGCGAACTACGTAACAATCTCAAGCAATCAAATACTGAGTAACTTGAGATATCGGATTTATGCAGATATTTAGAAATTGAGAAAATCATCATAAATACTACAACATATAAGAAGGTAGAAAACTCTCAAAATATGGCAACACTAATGTGAATATTTCAAATCTGACATTGGCGTAGTAAGGTTTAACAATTTTAATGGAAAACGTTCTCAGAACATTTTGTCGTACGAGTGCTATTTGTTTTGTTAACAGATACTTGAAACATTCATCTGGTTAAAAAAAAGGAATTTATTAGTTAAACCATTGATTTTCGATAACTTTGGACGAGGATTCAACCACCAGCAGTGTGCCGATCCAACCGCTTTGACTTTTGGGATGAAGCACCAATTCCACAATTGCTGAAAAAAGAAGCTCGTGTCGATTGGTGCCAAGAAATTAAATTGCATCGACGGGCGATGAGTCATGGACCTATGCATATGAACCCGAAGCTTGACAACAATCGATTGCGTGGGTCTTTAAAGAAACGCCTGTAACGAGGCAGGCCACATCGTTTACGTAGGTCTGGACGTAGACAGGGCCGTCGAGAGAAACCCCAAACCTGGATTAAAATATTATGGGCGCCTATACATTACTTACTTTGCCTAAACTACCACTGATTCAAAATTTAGTAAACAGCTACGAGTGTTGAATGATATCAAGCGATTTTGTCTTTCCATCTCTACATAAGTATGTATGTATGTACACTCAAATTGCAAACAAGTGAAAAAAATTATTCGTTGTAGTGAGGAATGAGGTGTAATACGATGCGCTTTAGACTTTAGAGTACTTTTTTCCTAATATTTAATAATTTGCATAAAAAAGCTATAAAGCGTTTAAGCCTCTCAGATTTTTAGCCTGCATCAGATTGTTTAAATATTAAATGAAAATTACTTCCGATTAATCTTTGCGTACAAGCATGAGTGCATCAACAGGGCGTATGAGCAACTTCAGTTTTTTCTCTTCTAAAATCTACAACTTACTCGAGTCTTAATGATAAGCTCAATAGGCACTCCTCCCTTAAATATTAATTAATTGTAAATAATTTCACCGTAACTTTTTCTTATGTGTTTGGCACACATTTTTCTTAATTTTCAATTAAAGAGATTTAAAAGAAAATTTCCTTGAAATGTTTGCTTGAATTCTTGCAAGTGGGCATGTACGTCGCTTTAAATATTAAAATGCTAATTACCACAACTCTTTTAAACCAAGTCAACTTAAACAACTGACTAACGTCTGTAAAAGTGAATAGCTACTTTTCACGCCGGTTAAATTTCGCAGCATACAACGATAGTGCTGTGCAATAACGACACAATTCAAAATTCAAAAACCAAAAACTGTTACTACTGTTAAGTGGCTCTTGTATCTAATCCTTGTCTAATCTCATTCCATCCCTTACTAAAGTAAGCAGTAGGGATTACTAAAGTAAGAACGAAGGATTAGATATGGATTCCACAAGGATTAGAGACATCAGCCGCTTAACAGTAGTAACAGTTTTTACTTTTTTGAATTTTGAATTGTGTCGTTTTTGCAGAGGACCATTGACATATCCACATTTATGTGCATCTAACATTCTCTAAGAACCCTCAGCTTTCAAATATACATATGTGCGTATATGCAAATGTATGTTTAAATAGCCATATATACATATGTAAATTTGAAAAGGCGTGCCTATAAACAAGCAGATACAATTGCCACAGCGATTTTGTTTTATATCTTGAATTTGTTTCCTCGCTTTGCGGTGGAGCGTTTCGCCTTAGGTCAATGTTGATAGGCATGGGACATATATGTCTATATGTACAAACATACATGCATTTAAATGCGCACTTGAGAGCATATGCACTTTGGTTTACCCTCATTAACAGCATAGATTATACAAATATTTGTTCGTGTTCTTGCATCTGCTTGTTCCATCTACATAAGTAAGAACATACATTCGTAGGCATCTGCGAGTTTGAGGCTTGTCAATTTAGTTCCCCTGTTAAATGTGTGTATTTGTAAACGAATATCTAACGCATATTAGGATGGAGCGATAAATCAATTTTTCGATTTCGAAATTCTAATATTGCGGAAAAGTGGCGTATCATGAACACATTGAAAATATTTAAGGTCATCCCCAGAAGCTTAAGGTTTTGTAGCGCATTAAATTTTAATATTATAAAGTGTAAGCTCAAGCTGCTGATTTTGGAAATTTTTCTTTGCTGACAGTGCCACGTAGTTTTTCCATACAAAGTATGTTTACCAATTTCTTTTATATGGAGAAAATTATCAACACCTTCAACAAGAAAAATTGCCAAATCAAGCCTTATCACCCGAATCTCGCCTCCCTGCTACCGTCGTGTGGGCTTCGTCGTCAATGAGAAGCTCACGCTCTTCATAAAGCCTCGCATGCTTTCGAGCTGGATGAGGTGTATCCAATCAGCTCTCTTTGTCGCTTGGTTGGTCGTCTGCCTCCACACAGGCCGCCAAGTTTAGTGAGGCTTCGATGTCCGTTTTGTTAGCTTTGAGTGAAATCTTCCCGAGGCCGTAGTTCACTTTATATAGAATTTTTACGAGTACGTCCAGGTTTTCGTTGTTTCTTCCAAATAAAAATAAATTGTGTGTTATATGGAAACGAATGGGACCAAAAATAAAATAAATATTGAACTACCGTAATTTTTAGCCATTTGAAACTTGTACTTTGTTCTATTGGAATTCTATGGGCTACAAAACAGCATACTCAGAATCTTTCTAGGAATATACCCTATAAACATTTTGGCGAACGTTCGAAAATGTCCTTCGATAACCAATATGCATATCGAACTGAGAACGAACTCATAACCAACCCTAGTTTACCAACGTTCATAGTGTATAGGAAAACCATTTGAGATGGGGTCGAAAAAAAATTAAAACCCTAGTAACAAGAGAAGTGGAAGTGGAATCCAGTTCATTTTCGAAGGGAAATAAAAGAAAATCACTCTCTCTGATTAAAATTTCAATTCAATAATGGGCGGGATTTCGAATTCATAACGAAGGAAAAATACATTGGATAACGAAGGTTCCGTTTTGCTAGTTCTCGAATTGAATACAAATCTATTCCACATTAGTTATCGAAGGTGAGACTCGAAAAAAATATTGGCTTTCAAATCATTTTCGAATTGTTAACCAAGCCCAATGTTTACTGGGTAATTAAAAATTCTAGAAATTTTTACGAAAGTTTGTTGAATTTTCTTTTTTAAATATTGCACAAAATTTTAAAACTGGGATTTATAGGGTTTTGTTAAAGAATGAGCTTTATTTTATAAAAAATAACCGAAATTAAATAACAATATGTTAAAACTTCTCAATATAATATAATTATTTCGACTATGTACAATATATGTACTATAATTTCCAGTAGCTAACATCAAGTTCGAATACTTCTACAAAATATCTTTTAAAATTACATACATTTATAAAATCCCTGCGATTCCTGTTCGGTGCACTACACTATATATAGGTACAACATACTTACTCATTGCTCTGTGCTCACAACTAACAATTCATAATTTACACTTTACTAATTTTTCCTCCCACTCGATGGCGTATTTCGCTTCGCTAAATAACACTTGTAAACAAACGAGAGCATATCGCAAATAAGCTATGGTTGACAAAATTGTTGTGTACAATTCAAATGCAACGAACTGTAATTAACTCTGACAATAGCAAAAACAAAAAAAAATTGCAAAACAAAAAGTATATCCTCGTATTAACAACACAACGTCAGATGCCGTGAAAAGCATATATCCAACACACATTATTTTAATCCATCGTAGGTACCTAATTATACATAGATACATATATAACTACATGTATATGTAGGTATGCTTAGACATAATGCACGCACATACATACATACATGTTTTCCAGATTAAGTATGTATGTGTCAATAATCAGCAACACAAATGATTTGAATGCACCGCCGCACAGGATAATTTCGCCTGCGTTGTTTCGAAAGTATTTACTTATGTACAAAGTACGTACTCGTATGTACCGAATTCGAGCTAGGAGATTTGCATTAATACAGACTAGTAACATGTCCCAGTGGAAACATGTTAGGTATGGTAATTGAAAAAATAATCAGTTTTCACTTTCGAAAAAGCATTTGTATCACTTAGTAAAGGAGGAATGTGTTCAGTTTAATATGAATTTTGTATGTATGTACAATAGGGTGGTCCAAAAATGCATGTGAAAAAGTAAAGTCGGTTTTTTACGCTCTCGCCTCCTAGGATTGTCCTGCACCGAAAAAAATTTACCCCTATTTTTTTACTTTGGAATCAAAAAATATTTGGAGGTCACTCAAAGCGCTCAAAGTTTTCCATGTATTTTATTTGGGAAAAAAGCTTCGTATAAATGGTATAGAATTCTTAGAAATCAATATTCTTTTTCGGAAAAGTCTGTTTCTCTCTGCAAGAAGTAATTGTCAAGCATAACACCGTCAGCCAAAAAAGTTATTAAAAATCAACTCCATTTCCTAGCTTCTGGAAATTTTCACTTTAGCCTACTAAAATTTAATGGACCATGAAATTGTATACATACCTAAAATTATTCTAAAGGTTCTGAATAAAAAGTTTGACATTTTTAGGTGCAATTTTTAAAGTTTGTTGAATTTTTATATTTTTTGTACGAAGTTTGAAATGCTGGTTTTTATAGTGCTTTAACGTGCTAGACTTTTATAAAAATATTATAAACATTAGATGATCAAAACTGCTCAAAATTTCACTTTACTTAAACAGCTGATCGCAAGTGTATGTGAACCAAAGCATATCCTCAGTATTATTTCATACGAAATAACGTTTTTTTTTTTGTTGGAATTGCCTCCTATTGTGGTATACCGTTGACATCAAATAGCCAAAAGTTCTTTATAGGATTTAGATCCGGGCTGACCACTTTGTTAAACGTATATAATTAGGGACGAAGTAGTTCTTAGTGATGGCATTAGATTTTCCGTAGTAACTAATGGTGAATGTCCACTAGGCATTAAATGACAAAATTTTTGGGCATGGGCATTAAAAATCCAGTGCCAGAGTTATTATGTCTGTTTCCACATGGCATTTTTTAAATGGCTTATATTTATTGTCATTTACATAAATGCCTGGTGGAAATTTGGCGTAAACGCTGCCCATCATCAATGCCGAGTTCAGCTCCTAAATAATGTCCGATTTCATTCTACGTAGGATTAGTCGATAACATTTAATAAGCACTGAATTATGGCATAAGATAAAAGTATATACGGTTTTTGGTTTCACAGATATTCATAGTGGACTGCTGACTCCATCTGAAGAGATGACTACTAAATATTTACATACATGTTTTTACCAAAATTTACGGAGCAGACAATTTTTATTATTTAGATTGGCATTAAATAAGAACTTTAGGGAGCTAAAATTGTGTCGAATAAACCGATGTGCTTTCAAATTTCTAATCTATTAATATCAGCTATCAGACAGGGTATCAGTTCATTGTCTATGCAATGTCGTTAGCTCCTTACAAAAAAAAAACAACTCAGCACCGATGGCTTAAGTGACAGAAATCAAAACAACAATGACAAGCAATAACAACAAAAGATCAGTAGGGACAGCAAACTGCTCATCGCAAATCATTAAAAATGCGTGTAACATGGCGTAGCATTTAAGAAATGCTCAAGTGCAAAAAGACATGTGTACGGACAAGTACATACATATGTGTAAACATACCCACATAGTATAACCATAAGTAAATAACTACTAACACCATATACTTACCATCTTTGTGGAGAAACAGGAAGTCAACAACAACGAAACTTGCTTAAGCATATAAGTATATAAGTACATAAGTATGTATGTATGTATATTCAGTCGCTTGTTCCACAATCTCGAAAGTCAGCCCAAGCTCAATCTTTTGGACACATCCTATACATTTGTTATTGTCAATTATTCATGGAACATTGATGATTTTCACAGAGTTATTGTTACTGCCAGTGGCAGGTGGCACTTAGTTATCTGTCGAAACCTGCATATTTGTCCAAAGTTTGGCCATAATGATGTGAAGACTATAAAATACGTACAACAGAGAGGAAATCAGTACGTAGCTATCCTCTAAAAAGTCTTTTGCCAAGCGTATTTAGAATGAGTGTAGAGTGAGTGTCCAGTGACTGAGTGCAACAAAATCACGTCGATTATTGGTTTTGCTGGCATTGACTAATGCATGTCGATAATAGCCAGTCGTACAATGCGTAGTACGCTAGTCACTGCACTATGGGCGACGGCAAACAGAGAGACAGTTATTGCAAATATGTTTTCGGAATGACGTTGAATGAGGGTACATTAGTATGAGGATTAAGATGGAATTTTATGTAACGATATCCCATTATGTGCACACATACATACACACGTAGATATATATTTAATGTATACGCACATGAATTAGAAATGGGAAAGCGTTGAGTAATAAATTATTAGGTACCAAAGGGTAATCAATACAGAGGCCAACATTCATATTTTTAGAAAGCTATTGCTGATTTTTCGATCTGTTCATAGTAAAAGTTTAGAACGTGGCTGTTCCGAAGTTCATGGCCGGAAGGGCTACAATGCGTATGGAAACTCGGCAGTGCAAACATTACTTCCTACGTTTTTGCCACAAGTACGGACGAGCTGCCAAGCAAAGATAACCTTGGAGTTTTTTTTCACTTTTTTCGCTTTCAGTTTTTCTGCTAAATTTGTTGGAAAAAATCTCCTAGTGGTACTTTTCGCCGTTCAGTATACGAAATACGAATGTCCACAAAATAAAAATTACGGTATCCTTCTTGACAGAGTTTGCTTTCTGGATTTTTTATCCTTTTGTAAACCTTCAGTCTTGTTTTTTTTTATTAGTTCCAGGCCAAAATGCTGCTAAGAAGTTTACCTTACTTGCCGATTTCCTTCTTGAAATATTTGGATAGGTCAGCTTTGAAACGTTTAACAACCCAGAAGCCTTCTTAGCGGTAACTCCCACCTTCCGAATAAACTTTTGAAAGACCAATCAGGATGCTTCTGAAAACTTTTAATGCATTTTCTCATTACTGCAACTTCCTTGCATATTTCACGTTAAATAAGTGACTATTTTCTGACATTAAAAAAATAAATAAATAAAATATTTTAGTATTTCAGTAGACCTATGCGAAAAAGGTATGACGGGCAATTTTTTTCGGCGCAGTCCTTAGCAAGCCACTTTCTCCATGGTAGGTGTGAAAGGAATTTAAACACAACCTCTTACTCCTCTAGAATTAGGACGGAACTACCGTGGAAGTTCGAGACCAAACGGGGCTTAAGAAAAATTCATTATTTTTCCTGCGATTTCATCAATGCGACTCTAATCAATATCTATAGGCGTGACCTCATTAATTATGGCTACCGGAATGACAGGCTGTACAAGTTTTTACGCATAGAAATACAACGGTTTCGAAAATACTATTGGACTAGGCGAAGTGGAACATAATGAAAGGATCTTTCCGCACTTAGAACTCGTGAATAACTGTCGGAGCTTTGCTAAGAGAGAGGGGCGACTTGGGAAATATTTGACGTTGCCTATCGAGGCGTCAGCTGTTGCAAAAAATTTTTTCTATCATCTGTATATTCCAAGGTACATTGAACAGGTAGTATCAGAAGAGCAGCTGATTTGATTTATTTTCAAATTATTTGGTCTCGAAAATGTCAAATATTTTTAAATTTTTCTCACAAAAATTCTGAATTGTTAAAATCCATTTGCATGTGAAACCTTTTTCCATACAAAACAAGCGATTGAATAGCAGCTTTTGGAACGTTCGCCCAACTCGGCAGCACGATCGCTGATTACTGGGCCTTGCAAAGGATGGATCAATGCTTCGAGAAGCAAACAAATTTACTAGGAAAGAAAGTTGCATCAATTTTTATTTTTTCCAATTTCAATTTTTTATTTTTTATAATTTTTTGTATTTCACATGGCACGCTTTGATTTAGAAGAAAAAATTCAGAACAGTTTTTGACACTTTCAATACCAGAAGCAACAACAAAATACACGCAAATGTTGTTTTTGCTCTACTGATACTACCTGTTTAATGTGCCTTGGTATATTCTGTTGAGAATAAGGACTAAAACTAAATTTGTAAAAGTGTAGAAAAAGCCTACAGCACTTTTGGCACTTATTCTTCTTCTTGATTGGCCGAGTCTACCGAAGTACGCCAACTATTTCTCTTGTGAGCCAACTGACGCCAATTGTAAATGCTTACTGAAGCTAAGTCCTTCTCCACCTGACCTTTCCATCCTCCTCCTCTGTTCATGGTGCTAAAAGCGCCAGTTATATACTTCGCTAATGACTGACTAATGCTCCTACCAAAAAAATACACAAGAATTTCATGTAGACTGAACATTTTTTTAAACTACTAACGAAGTAGAGTACTCAGTTTTAATTATATATACTAGTAATACAAATGTATTAAATCAAATTCACCAATTTTCTTGGCACAACTTTACCAATCGCATTGGCATCAATAGACATGGATCTAGGGAAATGCAAACATCATCGTTACCTGCTGGGAAATCAGTGAGCAAACAGCCAGCAAAGGTATACTGCAATAACTAGCAAAATACATAAGTACTACATCAACTGGGGGACTTAAAGCAATTCAAAGTAATAAATAAAAGAAAATATAAATCAAAAGAAAATGGGGGTTTCGGAAAAGAGACAAACTTTTGCATATGCAAATGAGACAAGTAGGTGAAAGCGAGTAAGCAAAAACAGGAGGGAAAATAATGAAATATGCATGAATTTAGCAACAAATCAAGCTGCGGTAAAGTTGAGGCGACAAATGGCACTATTAAAGTGCCACCGCCAACTGAAATAATTAAAGAGGATAAGCCGTAGAAGGCAAGAAGACCCAAATCAATACAACTCTGAATAAGAACACTAAGGAAAATGTGACTTACGCCTGGGCTAATTCAGTATTACCCTGGAGTGCAACTCCTTTTTGTTTAGCACCGAAATCTGTTGTAGGTTTGGGCCCTTCAATAATAATAATAGATTGGCGCCTATACATATGTTTGTGTTTGGCCGAGCTTCTCCTCCGATTTGTGGCGTCCCTGCAAACCATTTTTTCAGAGTATTCTGAATCGTAAAGAAATTTTAACGAATTCGGAAAGATCCCATCCGATTTTTTTCCGAATTTTCTAAAATGAAATAAATTACGCACACTTCCATTCTTTTACGAAATTTCGGAAGAAAATCGGTGAAGAAATGAAAATAATGCTTCTATGTGAAGAATTTCTTGCAGACTTTTTTCAGAATTTTCTTTATTTTTCCTACAGAAATTTCTTTACGAGTTCGTGTCAACCACTTCATATAATTTTCTTTGAAGATTCGGAAAAAAATCGTTACAGAAATCAGATACTCGTAAAGATTTCGTTAAGATTTCGGGAACTTTGGTTTGCAGGGGTGCGTCTGTATGTTGTCACACAAAATGGAGGGACTTACAGTTTTACGCCCACTCCGAACGGCGAGTTTATTTTTGTGAGAAGCTGTTTTCCATGGCAGAAGTAAACTCGGTGGTTTGCCATTGCCTGCCGAGGGGCGACCGCTGTTAAGAAAAAACACTTTTCTTAAATTTTTTTGCAATGTTGCTTTGACCAGTTCAGTTTAGTTACACTCTTCTTTTGCTACAGTCAGGCCAAAGCTCGCTTATCACCTATCTCCTCCGCATTTCTTTCAGAAAGTGCAGTTATAATTCTGCTTGTATTTCACAGAGTGGATATCCCAGAACCATCGCTAAAGATTCATAAAAACAAGCTGATTTGCTATTTACTTCGGCGCCATTTACTTTCCAATGGCAGGAAACAAGATAAATTTACATTAACTGGGTTTCAGTAGGTGCTGTAGCTCAGGGTTTGCTACGATCAGGGCCAGACCATCTTATACTCATTGGGCGCTGTAACCGCCATAACGATTTTGGCCAAGTTCAACAAAGCTCGCCAGTCGTATCTCTTCTATGCTATTTGAAGTCGAAGTCGATAAGTCTCCGTCCTTTATCGGACGATTCGCGGTGGGGACTGAGTTTTCCGACAGTGTCTTCAAATATTCCTTCCTCTCCTACGTTGGCATTAAAATCGCCAAGCACGATTTTGATATCGTGATGGGGGCAACGCTCGTAGTACGTTCCAACCGCTTATCCTTGGACGACTCGTCCTTCTCTTCCGTCGAGGCATGGGTGCAGATGAGCGAGATTTTGAAGAATCTCGCTTCGAGCCGGATTGTGGCTAGATGGTCGTCCACCGGGGTGAATGCCAGTACCCGGCGACGGAGTCTGCCTTCCACCACAAATCCAACACCAAATTTGCGCTCCTTTACATGGCAGAAATTTTTCGCCTTGGATGGCGGTGATGTAAGCTTTTGTCCTTACGAGGACATCAACCAGCCGGGCACACGAAACTCAAATCGGAGCACTCCATCCGGTGCTTTATTTTCCTTATTCACTAAAAGTCCTTTTCACGTGGCGCATTATGAACGCATACATTGAAACTTAAGCGCTCGTGTGCACACCCACTTACATATTTACGTCTGCAAATGCATAATTTTGCAGTACGTTTATATGTATATTAGTATATGTAAACCATATTGCGTTTGCTCATTAATCGTTAAATATTTGAATATGACAAAGTATACTTGTATACGATATTTATTCCGATTTTTGCATTAAGCCACTTAACCGATGGAATGAAATGCATTCTCGTATGTCTACTGAGTGTAGTTGATGATGCATACTTGAAGCTGCAATGACCATTTACATACATACATACAGTGACGGGCAAAACTGTAACATGGTATAACACTTTTTACTTCAGCCATCGCTATCTTTCCAAGTTCTAACGACTTTGATAATTTTGTTGTATATTCTTATTGGTACACCTGTACTTCCTCTCTCATAACGATTTGAAGTCAATACAACAACAATAAAAAACCAGCAGTCAAAAATGTAAATTAGACAAATGTTACAGTTTTGCACTCACTCTCAGTTTTGCCTTTTACAGTTATCTCTTACTTAGATGGAAGTCAGATGACTTTTTTCTGTATTGCAATTTATTGAAGAAGTGATCACCAGTAAATAATATAGTTAATCAGGAAACATAAATGTGAATAATACATTTACTGCGGAAAGGCGGAACCGCACAAAAAGTGGCAAAAAATGTGGAATTTGCTACTTGAAAATGTTAAGACTGAGAAAAAATATAGCCTAAAGTGTTACCAAGGACAAAGGAAGGTTGTCAAAAAATATTACGGTCCGATATCTTGTGAACTTAGCAGCAAATAGCGATGCAGCCGCTATTTCAGAAGCGCTTAAGGTATTAAACTTTAATGTAAATCAGTAGACAGCGAGGCGAAGAATTGCCAAATTGAGCGCAAAGGATCACAAACGAAGAAAAAAGCAAATGTGATCAAAATACATGTGCGAGTGTGGTAGCGCTTTGCTGCATCGCACGAAACCCGGACCGTTGCCTATTGGGATATGTTAGGCCGTTCAGAATGCAATAAAAAAATATTTGTAAGTTTCAATTGAAGGTTATTTGGTCTGACTAGACTAAATTAATCGCTTTCAATCAAATGGCCGGGCATGGTATTGGATCAAAGACCCAAATTAAGCTCATGCTATCATGTAAGGCAAACTGTGAATCACAGTGGTCGGTCAATAATATTTTTGGGTTGTATTTCAAAAATTTTGAGGGTCCGTTAGTACGCATTATGCGTAAGGAACAGTATCTGTTCATATTTCAGCAAAATTTGCAAGATGTAGTCGAAAAAATGAGAGTTTCTGCTGATAAATCACTCAAAACACACTGCACATGTCCGCAAAGCCTGTATACAAAAGCAAAAATTTGCTAATTTGGAATGACCTCCACAATCCGCGGACATGAATCTCATCGATAATTTGCGAGATCAATTAAAAGCACAGCTTAATTAGTGTCAAAGTCCGTAAAATCAAGTACAGGAGCTGTGAAAGCAAACTACGGATATATGGGAGGATATACCTAAACAATTTTTACAGAGATACAAATAAGGTATCCCAAATCGCATCCAGGAACTAAAACAAGCAAAAGTCTACCGAACATTGTGTTAACAATTCTTTTTTTTCGTCAAAATTGTCAAAAAGTTATTAATAATATATAAGTGCAAAACGGTAACATATGCCTTAGTTTACATTTTTGTCTGCTGGTTCTATTATTGTTGTTGGATTTACTTCAAATCGTTATGAGAGAGGAAGTACAGGTCTACCAATAAGAATATACAACAAAATTATGAACGTCGTTAGAACTTGGAGAGATAGCGATGGCTGAAGTAAAAAGTGTTACACCATGTTACAGTTTTGCCCGTCACTGTAAATATGGATAAGTATAGGCACAACATTTAATATGCGTACATTAATGCCTATATGCATACGCATGTAAGTCCTTAAGAGTATTTATTTATGCATATTGCTGAAGATAAAACTCGGCCTTACTATGTAATCATTACCATATTTTGCGCGTACAAGTATACGTTTTTTCGCCACCACTTGGGCTTTAAGCAGTGTTTGCATTATTCAACTTTGCGTTCAACAATTGCGTTCAACTCAACGCAGGGTTGCACGAAAAAAAAGTTGAATGGCTAAATATTGGCTGGCGACCAACTTTGTTGAAAGCGATTAGTTGAAAGGCCATTCAACCAAAAGTTGAATGCAAAGTTGAACAATGCAAACACCTTTTTATGGCGAATATTTTGATATTTTTTTCATATTTTGATATTTTTAGCCATTCAACTTTTTTTTCGTGCAACCCTGCGCTGAGTTGAACGCAAATGTTGAACGCAAAGTTGAACAATGCAAACACACTTTTAGTATCCTTTGGAGTACACTCCACTAAAGTGGTGAATGTAACCTTTTAATTAATAATTTTTTTATAAGAGGCTATTAAATTCTCTATAACTTTTACGATGTTCCAAAAATATCGCACACCGTCTTCAAAAGAGTCACAACTCAAAATTAGGCATTTTTGAAATTATGCGCTAAAAATGTATGCAGAGCTTTTATTTACCTTTCAGCAGAAGTTGGAGCAAAATTCTTGTTATAATTTGTTAAAATAAAACCTATGGTAAAGTCGCCCTTGTCCATATGATTATCATGTGCTAAGAAATAGCTTTTCGCATTTTCTGAAAAACGTATTATTTTGAGTTGTGAATCTTTTGAAGACGGTGTGCGATATGTGCTTTTTACTGCCATCGCCAGCAGTCGCTCTATTTTTCTCTCACTTATATATGTGTAATATTTACTACAACGTCGCCTTTATGCTAAAAGCACGAATGTGCAAGTTTGCCAATTTTGAGTTAATGGCTTGACTTGATTAACTTTTCGACGTTCTTTGTTGTAACAAAACTATGAACACTATGCGTTCACGGAAACCATATCCTTTTACAATGTCAATTACATGAATGTAGAGTTAAGTATCTTAAAAAACTTTCAAACTTTAGATGTAGCCCCTTTTTTGCCCCAAATTCCTTTGCCCAGAAATAAATGCATTCCGTTTCATTCACATGGCGGCGAAAAAGTGAAGTCATTGCACCGCACGCCGACTTGGGTGATCTTTATTCGTTCGTTCATTGGCCTTTGAGTGACAAACGATGGAAGGCCGTCCATACGCTTAGAAAATACAAATCGACTAAGCTTGACGTTCTGATAATTTTGACACACTTTTTCATGGGTATATCTTATGGTGAAATTATACCAGGCGAAGTAATAAAAGAAGAAAGATTTGGCACTATGTTAATTGAAAATATGCCTTAAAGAATTTCGATGAGATATTCGAATGTCAAGAAAGTAAAGTGATAAAGTGATCTATCGCTTCTTATGCGGGTACTTAATGTATAAAAAATTACATTTCTGTATGTACAAATGTACCGAAGGTGTGATATGTCCTTAATAATCTGTTTTAACTTTGTGATCAAATAATTTCTTGGTGTCACACCTTTCTCTATTTGCGCTCTTAATTTAGGTGAACTTTGTTAGTTATGAGATGTGACTCCTTGTCTATAAGTAATACGGTTTTTTCTTCAAAATATTAAAGCATAATCAAAGATTTTTGTGCTCGTTAGGAATGTTAACGTAAGACTTGCTAAGTTGAATACTCATACACATATGTATGTCTGCTATTTCTGGATGTCTCCTCATTAGCTGGGTATATTCCGTGTTCTATTCAAGTTTTCCTTGCCCACTTCTTTATTCGAACTTACATTACGTACACTATGATGTGTTATAACTCAGTTATGCATACTTTGCTCTGCTATGCCATTTTCACGTTGAAATCAAAACCCAAAAGACTGCTACATTTGTAATGGTGTGAGTTGGGTAACCGCTTACACGCAAAGCTCATTCTCATGCGACACCATATATGCATAACTGATACTACGTTTATACGCATGCATAAGTCGCTTTAATTCATTTCGCCGTGATTCAAAACATATGTATGTATAAACTGAATTTCAATTCGCTTTGAAAGAGCGAAGTGTTTTGGCTCACACTCCATTTCAAATCGGTAGTTTAATTCTCCTGACTGTTAGAAAGAGTGTATAAACACCGTTCTCACTCAAAGCGAATTGGAGATCAGCTGTTCCGCTCAAATTCCAAATAATCGCATCAGTATTTAAAAGCTGATTAATAATAATAATAATAAAATCCCGAATAAAACTAGATTTTTATCACTTTCCATTATGTTAACTTATAAAATGTCAAATGAAAACTGCTGATTTTGTTTGCTTTTGAAGACGGTTATTTTGATACCGATATAAAGCCGTAAGTATAGACACTAGAGCGAAATGTGTACGGTGTTAATGCGCTTTCAATTAAGTCGATTATTCTGTGCGTATAAACGTAGTATGAGCTATTAGTCAGTATCTACTCTACTATTAGTACTAAGAGTATTTGAATAAAAAGGATTTAAATTTACTCTTATTACTAGGTACAGTGAATGCAAAATGCACTACTACGCCACTCTCACAGTTAAGCCCATACTGCATTGTGTTTTCTAATTTTTCTTGGAACTTGTATGCGAAAACATTGAGCCCTATTGTAATTCTTTGCGTAATTCATTTTGTTTTATTTGTAAACCCTATTCGTATTATGCTTCTTCTTCCTTTTAATTTTTGTTCAATAGGTTTGTGTGTGTGTTTGTATGTCATACATTGTGGGTCTTTTGTATGCCATACTCTGTCTCTTTGTTCTGCTTGTTAACCGATAACTTGACCAGAAAAGTACACAATGTGACATTTGATCCTATGAGTATTAAGGACCAGAAACAGAAAGATGCAGAGATATAGATGCATATGTACACATGTATGTATACATAGGTATGTATATGTTCATGAATTTATATACCCTAGAGCCTTTACAATGGCTGTAAATATTCGCTCATACTTTGCAACAATGTCAACAGGCTTTTTCTGGGCGAAAATACTCCAAACACGAAAAATGCATTACTCTATAAAAGCAAAAAAAAAAGAGAAAAACCGCACAATTCACTTCAGAAATTGGGCTAACTGCAGTCGAATTGAATGGCAGTGAAAATGTGAAAGTAAAATAAAAAATAAGAATTCAAATGATATTTGAACTATGTACCTACTAGCCGATAACGATTGAAATGCGTTGCTGGAGCTTAAGGTATACAAGTAAAAGATGTTACCCATAATTTACAAGAAATTTTAATTAAAAAGAAAAAAACAATTGTTAAAAAAAAAAATTACTTTAAGTACATGGAATATTGGAATATTTAGTAAACCGGACAAATTACCCAAAAATGGCCTCAGCGCAAAATGCGCAATAATATTGGCATGTTGGTATATTGTGGATGCATTTACTTTTTCGACATTCACATTGGAATTATTTTGATTTTTGTGTGGGTAAAATTTACACGCACACCCTAAATTGGTGACTGCATTTGTATACTAACGGCCAGGAGATGGTACTTAATTTGTTTGTACTCTTAATAGCCGAAACTACCTAAAATAGATTTTAAGGAAGCTATTGAAAACCTCGGATTCAGTTGTGTTGAAAATATTTTATTTATTACTATTTTCTGGCAAAAATGCTACAAATATAGACTTTCGGGCAAGTGAAGGTTAAAAGAATAAATTAGTAAGCTTTCTTCTAAAAACAGTGACTCAAACATATGAGCACGTGTTGAGTTTTTTTTTTAATATTCGCAATGCAGTATCAAAAAAAAAGTGCAAGATAACATTATTTTTTTTTTATTCAACATTCATTTATTTCTGTTATATGTATTATTGATTTTTACAATATTTTGCTTTCTATCAATTTGTAATTTTTCACAAATATCTAACCTCAACTTTTACATATTTTTATTTCTTTACACTTTTATAATAAATATTATGTGACTAACGTATGATTGTGTATGCCACAATTATTCATATACAATTAGCATATCTAAAACCACAATACAAACACTCAGACTTAATTGCAGTTTGAAATATGTTCTAGTTCATACTTAGCCATTACACTACTTTTAGTTATTTATTAAATATTTCTTTTTGTTTCTCATTTACATAGAAAACATTGTAAAATACTAAATTTTATTACATATGTACATACCTAAGCGTATGCACTTATAATTTGGTAACTTAAGAAAGTTTAACATAAGTATGTATATATGCATGTATGTATGTATTTTAGTAACATTTTGCCACAGCTTTTTGCACTTCTAAGTATAAATTTTGTTGATTTTAGTTTCTAAACAGTTTTTCAAACACATGCAAATAATTATATCTACTATGGATTTACTTACTTATGTCCATAAACTTTTAATATTAAAAACTTTCTCAAGCTACAACTCTTATTTACTTACGAATATTTTGTTAGCTAGCACTAGCTTCAAACGCACGATAACTTGTGTTGTTTATTTACAGTTTTTAAATTCACTAGATTATGTTTACTACTAAATACTACTAAAATTATACAGTACCTCAAGGACATGCACCTACCAAGTTTGATACCAACGGACGATAGTTAATTTTACACACAAAAAATGCATATAAGCGCGAAACCAGCGGCCAAATAAAGTAAAAATTCATTTTTAGTTTTTCACTGTGACGGCAGGTTTTTTTTAAAGACTTTGAAATTTTTAATAATATTATTTCAAAAAATTATTTTAAAAAATTTAGTGCATTGTAGAAAGTATGGGTATCAGACAAATTAAAGAGAAAACGTAGTAGAATTAACGCCTATCGATTTTTTTTTGATGCATAGGGACGATTCGGTACTGAAAATGTCTTAAAACTTTATCCTTTAATTACCTTGAAGTTTTGCAATAATTTTTTTTTGAAAAAATTTTATGTTAAGGATTAATATATGTACACACGACCACATCCTCGAATCTAATCCTTCTAACTTTATAAGCTTAAAAAATAATTAATAATTAATTAAAAGGGCATTTTCAATACCTATTTGTCCTTGTGAACAAAAAAATTTAAATTTTTTTAATCCTACAGAATTTTTGCTTTCATTTGGAAACCACCAAATTATTTAAATAATTTTGAAATCAGAAAGTCCTTCAAAATGCTGGCGTCAAAGAGAAAAACTAAAAACGCAGTTTTACTCAATTTGGCCCACAGTTTCGTGAGCATATTGATTGCTTCGTGTGTTTCGAATTTGTTTTGTTTTTGTCGCACGCGTCGCCAACTCGTACTAAATCTCACATTAATTGCAGTTTTTACTGCCAACAGCTACTACATACATTTAGGCGCTCGCACTCTGTTGAAGATGTTTTATATTAAAAACTGCGCTTAAGTCTATACTAAACAGCATTTTTTTGGCATAAATATAAAACCACAGCGTAAAAGTATGCAACTATTATATATAATGATATTAAAAAAAAAGCAAGCATAATTTATTGGCGCAAAATTAAAGTCACTTTCGTTTTTTATTAAAACTTTTTTTTTTTAATAAAGTAAAAGCATAATTATAACAGCAAAAGCAAAAATTATTTTAATATCTAAATATTTTGAAGCCTACTTTTCGGCTTACGTTTTATATAAAAATCTCATAAACTCATTTTCCAAGCATTATCTTTAAATGCCTGCTCTGCAGCTCCCCCATATTTCTTGCTCGAACGAATAACTTGCCTACTTTTGGGCAACGCTTTCATGAATTTTGTTTTGTAATTTTTTTTTTCTCATTGGCCGCCAATATTTGTATAAAATATGGGTACGCCTAAAATGCTGCCTCACATCACCTCACAATCAAGCTATACTTACTGCTTAATTGCACTATTATTAAATAAGCGGCTTAAATCTGATGTATTTCCATGCATTTTGTTTACATAACAGCCATTTTTAATTTCTAATTTATCGATATATGAAACCTATATAAATAACCTAAGTTCACAATTAAAACCATAATGCATTTTGTTGCGCCTAAAAGCTTTTCTAAGCATACATATTATTTTAATAATTTATGCTAATGCTTCATGAGTATTGACTTTCCCAAAATACACAAATTTCTACTCGCGAATATTTATATATAAACATTATATTATGTATCTCTAATTAACTAACTCCAGCTAAAATAAGTTTAGTTGTGTCCTTGACTGTTGCATATTTACAAGTGCATACATATAGTACATATTCATATACGCCGAAGCCTAAAAGTATGCAAATATATGTACGTTAATAATTTGGCAGCTTAATATTGAATGCATTCAAGTGTGACCAGGTAGTTGCGAACAATTTTTTTTTTTTTTGTGTGGATTTTCAGTTTGAGTTGCAGTATAAATTAGGTTGTGTTTTTTTTGTAAATTTTTGTATTATGCATTTATTTTAAACCACCAAAGTTGGGGCTCATTTTGTACGCTATTTTGCAACTTTTAGGCTGAACGCGCGCCAAAGTTTTCAATGTATTTGGTAGAAATCTAACTACAGTTTTAATACCTTGCGGCTACAAGCGAACACATTTTAAATACACAATTTTACACACATTTCTCTGCTACTTAATATTACGCTTAAAAATAGATTTTGTTTATCATTAAAATATTGTGTTGTTTTTTGCATTTCTATTGCAAAACCCATTTCAGCATACGCAACACAGTTAGTTGAATTAGACAGCAAAATATTTGACAATTTGACTGGTTAACAAATAAAAAAGAATAATGTCGCACGTAACGTACACCCCGAAAAGTATGCAAGCGTGCATGCACTTAAAGCAACGAGTACAGCACTCAAAGAATTGTATTTGTTTGTAGCTTTTGTAAAATTCATATGTATTTTTTAATTGTTCTCATACGTTTTTCTCTCCCTTCCTCTAAGCGTAATTGCTCTACAAATACTACTTCACTTGAATGCGCGTGTGTTTGTATTGTACTCATATTTTAAATTTCGCAATTGCGCGCTTGTCACATTTGTTGCATATGCATAGGCGGCGGTGCCAAGAGTGCTGTGGCAAAGCAATTAAACCTGTCACAATTGAAAAGTACGTGCGCCCTCATGCGTCAAGAAGGGTTGATTGCTTGGCTTGTGAAGTGCGGAAAATAATTGAAAAATGACAGAAACAAAGAAAAATATAGAAACATAATTTTAGGCGCTAGAATGAGACTTAAATTGAATGCCACTAGAAACCATTTTTGCGCCTCTTTCAGAAAAACGTAAAAATATAAGTTGCTGCGAGTACTTAAAACAACTTTTAAGGAGGTAGAAGTCTAAAGTTTAAACAGCAATGGTTAGGCTATACGCACCAGCTTGAAGCAAAAAGTAAAAAAAAAACGGCAAGGAAGCGAAAAGCTTGGCTGATTTGTGTGTGTACTTAAAACAAAAAATTATTTCTTAAATATTTTAATCTATGACGAAAGAGTGTAATATTTTGGAAATACTTTGCGCCTATGCGTGTTTATAGAACACAGAATTTTTAGCATTTTTAGTATTAGTACCAAAATTAGCGATTCCAAGCTAACTGTGTTGCTTTTCAAACTCTTTTGCAATTATTTCTTATTTACTAAAATTCACTGACACAAATCTATTAGTTTATACTTAAGTTTAATTACTAATTATAAAAATTTAACTTTCACCTTAACTTGTTTGTTAATATATAACTATATATATAATAGTATTTGATAGCCTATACATATGTGGCGGGCAAGCCGTTTTCCAGATTTTAGAAGTGCGTCTCAATTACCTGCAATGAAATTAAGAAAAAAACAAAGAAATTTGTCAAATAAGTAGAATTCAATAGTGTAAGAAAATACAATAAAGCTACTGCTATTTTTTTAAACCTTTCAGCTCCAAAGGATACATATTTCCCACTTATTTGTAGGAAAATCGTGTAGAATTTTAAATGTTTTATATATTTTTTTTACTTTTTGAATGGGCCTGATATTCATTTAGGTATAATGATCCAGAAATTTATGAAAATTTTTTTCTATCAATGTTAGAAAGACGATTTAACTTAATTTTGTTAGAAAAGTTTAATGTTTTAGAAAATATGGGTTTTTAAGAATTTTTTTGGAAAAAATAATTTGACGGAAAAACGTAATTTTCCAAACATTCGAAAAAGTTTGGAAAATATTTTTTGAGTAAAAGTTATTTATTTCTGAAAAAAAAAATTGGGAATAAAATTTACAATAAAATTATTTTTAGTATAGAAATTTGAGGGCATTTAATAAGTAATTTTTTCCAAAAAATTATTTTTTGGGAAAAACTAATTTAAGATGTCTCAAGAAAGAAATAGTGTAAGCAGAAAGAATTTTGTAAAATATTTTTTTTTTTAAAAAACTACTTTAAAAACCCCCCAAAGTTTTTTTTTTAGCAAAAATTATGAGATTAAAGAAAAAAGTTGTAGAATAAAATAGTTGAAAAAAGATAGTTTTTAGTTGAAATTAAGGAAAATATTTAAGAGAAAACTACTTTTTATATTATTTTTTTTATTTTTATTTTAAGAATTCGTTTGCTTAAACATCAATAACTCACATTTTACAATTTAAATCTTGAGGTTATATTTGTATGTTTTTGGTTCTAATAGGGTTAAAGGGCGTAAGTATATGTAAATAATTTTAATTTCTGTATAAATATGCGAAGAAACGAGACATCGTTCACATCTCTCATGTCATAATTTTCAAAAGAATTTCTGCAGCATTAATTTTTATTAAATACTTTATTAAAGTCTTTTACTGCTTTTACAACTCGCACATCCTGTGGTGTAACAAAATGAATAACCACCATTGTGCCATTTCTGTTTAATTTTCTTTCCTTTTTAAACAAAACAAATGTGTATAATATTAATAGCAAAATTACGCTGACCTTTCTTTAGTGCATTGTTTTTTACCTACTTATTCAAATTTAAAGATCAAAAAACTTTGCGGTCATTGGAACGACAGCATTTGGTCATTTTGTTCTTTTGAAGTCTGTCGACCTTAAGCCGTAGACCGTAATTAATTTAATGAAGAGTACTAAGTCAAGTGAAAAAAGCAAATTCATGTACGCGTAAATCTACGAGTATTTGTGGCCGCTGCAGTCGAGCGGTTAAATGTGCGTTCTGTCACTCGGTAGTACCCAAGTTTGATTTCTGAACTACTTCCAACAAAAAACACCTACCTACCGTTCTTAAGCCGTATAAGGTTCCTTTATTTGTGTGGCATCATCAAGACGGAAATTGGAAATTGGAGGAGAAGTTCGGCCAAACACTAAACAAGACTTGTTAGCTGCTGTTTAATATTTTCATATTTACATACGTATATAAAAACAAAGCTTCCTTTCTTAATTCGTTCAACCATTTATTTTTGTTTTTGCGAATCTAATTGAAATCACAAAAATCCAACTAATTGCTACCCATAACTGGGTTGAGTGATTTTAACCCTTCCATGAAAAGTTGATTTTCTCACCGTGGACCGGAAACCCGTGAAATAACGTGATCGTCGAGAAGCCAATGCCGCCTCAGATAGAGACAGTTTGGTGCGGATTTTGGAACGGTGGCATCATTGGCATTTCGGTTAACGGTAAGCGCTACAGGGACATTATAAACGATTGTTCGTGGCCCGAAATTGCAGCCATGGACTCGGGCGATCTTTGGTTTGGGCAAGAATGCTACACAGCCCTTGCCACAAGCGATTTTCTGCGCGCCCAGTAATCGTGGTATCAGCCATCTTGGCGATGTCAACTGCGACGAGTGGATGAAGCGCATTCAGGAAATCCAATTTTCGACAATATTTTCAAGCAACGGAATCATACGTTATTTTATTCGAAGGCTTCCTAAGTTGGCGGTTTATTTGCATAAACCAATAGGACTGCGTAATTCCGTAGTAGCGTGAAATCGTACGTTCACCAAATATTTATTTAAAAAGTCGCTCTGTTGCATAAACAGTTACTCAGCCAATATTTAATTAAATTCGGGCATGAAATAATTCCCAATTTGGCTCGCTGGCGTTCGCAATTGACGGCTATGTTGGTTGGTTGGTTGTAGTGCCTCCCAAGTTATCCTCGAGAATCAATTTGCGCATAGTAGCACCATTTTGTTGCACTTATCCCGGACAATTTTATTCTATCGTCAAGCATTTGTGCAGTTCAAACAAACCACTTTGACCCGTTTCTAAATTTGTGCATATCGCTTATTTTAGCCCTGGATAAATCCTCTAACTGCCGAATTGTGTGTTTCCCGAAAGCTTTATGCCTTAAGGAAGCCAGCCCTGGGCATTCACACAGAAAATGGAATACCGCTTCCTCGCTGCCCTCTATCCGGCAGCTGCGGCATGTATCATTTTATGGGAGTCCTATTCGATAGGCATGCTCTCCTATCGGTTAGTGGCCGGTGATAGTCGCTACAATCCTAAATACATCTACCCTCGACCTACTTAGCAGCTCTGCTATTCTTTTTCTGCTATAGTCAGGCCAAAGCTCACGTGCTATCTTTCAAGTCTGAATCTCTGACCACCTCCTCCTTGCCAGTTTCAGAAAGTGCAAGTGTACCTCTGCTTGTACTTGTCTGAGGGGTTATCCGAGTACCACCGCTAACGATTCATCCAAACAAGCCTTGGCCAGTTCGTTTGCTCTCTTGTTGTCTTCTATATTTTTATGGCCGGGAACCCAGACAAGAGAGATAGACATTGACTGAGACGCTGCATCGCCGCCTGGCTGTTTGAGTAAAACACTGCTTTTACTTTTCTAGTAGCACTGTTATTTAGTAACCTACCGGCCTCACATATACCCAGGACTTCTGCCCTGAAATATGCTAGCATGGTTCGCCAGTCGCAGGGACAGATTGACACCAAGCTCCTCGGAATATACTCCTGCCCCCACACCGAAGTCCATCTTGGATCCGTCTGTGTATAGAAGCAGCCCAGACTCCCTGAGTCTTAAAGCTGAGTAAGTCGCGATTTCTTTTAGGCATAGATCAAGCAGAATCATATTGAGGACGACATTCAGTGCTTCTGAAGGGCAGGATCTCAATGCCCCAGTTACGGCTATGTACTCGACGCTCTCATTTTTAATTAAGTATGCAAAGACCAACGATTCTATCGGCTATTCATGCATACCACGTGAGTTTTTGTGAATGCAGTGGTACATCGTGTATTTTTCGGATATTTTCTTCACTCCAAATGTGGCAAGTGGGATTATGTCCATTAAGCCAAAAATGTTTACGAGTTTTCACACCGCGATCGCAGAACTGATATCAGCCTCACCCGAATTGTCAATTGATTGATATGGTTAACCATAAACTAACTGATTGCCAGACAATTTTTTTCGCAGTCTGCTTAGTCAACATAATAGACATTACTGGCACGATGGCATCGCATTTTAGTTGGAGTTTCGGGTTTTCAAACCAATTTGCAATCACCAAAATTCAATGCCTATTGAAGGCATCAGACATTTTTGGTAATAATAGGCAGACTTCAGTGATAATGACGACTGCTCTACGTAATAAAAACACCACTGGAAATATGTCAATGTGTCAATAGTGCAGCAGCGGACACTTATCCGGTCTGACGTTAATGCCTTCATGCAGATGCCTGCCGATATGTGCATGCGTGTGTACGTTTATGCTGGCCTGAAATATATAAGTGGTATTCACCAAATTGAGCAAGTGGCCTGGCACTCTGGCAGAAGAGCAAATGAGCTCAAGCGACGAGTGTTGGCAACAGTCGTTCCTTGAGCTGATTTGCTCTTTTGCCAGACTGCCTGGCCACTTGCTTGAATATCACCATTGTTTTTAGTTCAGCCCACTTATTTACGTTTTATAAGCTCAGAAATGCTAGTTTTGCAGTAAGGATTGTCGTGGACAAAGTTTTAAATCGAAAACCTGAAAAATGTGTTTTACAAATTTTTGCAAAGTTAATCTGTCAGTCAGCAAATTAAGCTACATCGACGTGTAATGAGTTGTTTTCTTTGATATGCGATTGAAAATTTGTATGCAATATAATTGTCTTTCTCTTGACAATAGTCTACCACCAGCGGTTGCCTTTTTGGGTTGAGTGTATTTTAACTAAAACTTGATATTATTGTATGCATAATTGAAATATTTTTAAATCGGTGTTTAAAATAAAATTTACGTTCTGCAGAAGCGTGCCCTATCTAAGGCCCATAACAAGCGACTGATTTTTCATATTACGAAGCACAAAATTCTTCCATTAAAATATATTCAAAATAGCGAAAGGGGAAGCATAATCCTACTTAATTTGGCATAAGCACACCCGAAGGAGCATCTTCGACCCGCCCATACAAAAGCCTAACAACCGACAAAAATTAATGGACATTGAGTGCAAAGCTAAAAATTAAATTAAAATATGGTACCTTAATTTTTATGTGCCTAAATACATATGTATGTATAATGTGGCTATGAATAGAAATAATTTAACAAGAACACAATGCGCCGTTAACAAACAACAGCACAATTGAATCCATAACAAGCTCCGGGTTCACTTAACATTTATTTGAACAGACATCATTGCTTGTAAGGTGCCGCATGACCAGTGCCTGCTGTATTCCCTCACTCGCTGCTGCCAAACAATACAATGACAAATGTTGCTGCGAGCCACTTCATCATAATGAGAACAACGGTGCGTATACGCAATGCGAAACAGCACAGGCGCGTGATTAATGACAACACAACAAACATTAAACAATTAGGGTAAAATTCAAAACAAGTGTGGGTTCAAAATAATGACTAACCTAGCGTCATACAGCTTGGGCACCCTTTTTTATCGATTCGTATAGAAGTAGAAGTAGAACTTGTTTGGGTACTTTGGATAATATTTATTAATTATTAATTAATTAATATAAAACGCGAAATAGGGAATGATATTGGAGATAAATTTCTTGTATGAAAACCCGACATCGCAGATTTTTGAAAGTATTCGGAGCAACATAAAATTAACTAAAATGAAAGGCTTTTAGGCTTTTTTTTGGTAATTATACCTTTCATGAGCATGAAATGGTATTATAACTTTGGTCCGATGTTTGTAAGTACCAGAACAAAAAGAGATAGACCCATGAAAATGTATACTTATATGATCAGAACGTCGAGCTGAGTTGATTTAGCCATGTCCGTCTGTCCGTCTGTCTGTCTGTTTGTATGCAATCTAGTCTCTCAGTTTTCGAGATATCCGGATCAAATTTGGTAGGTGGGTGTATTTTTATAATGTATTAATCATTTGTCGGAACCGGAAGAATCGGACCACTATAACATATAGCTCCCATACAACTGATTGTTCAGATATGAGATTTTTCGTTATAATTCATCCATTTATGTAGCTAGGACCATGAAATTTCGCGCTGTTTTCACTCATTATCAACAGAAGACTTACAGCGAAAATAACAAAGATCGGGTCACTATAACCTGCAGACCCCATACAACTGATTGTTCAGATATGAGGTCTTTTATCATAACTCCTCCATTTATTCAGCTAGGAACATGAAATTTCGCACCATTTTCACTCATTATTAACAAAATACTTACAGTGAAAACTCCTTTATTTGTACAGCTAAAACCGATAAATTTCGTAAGATATTTTATAAATAATAATACAAAGTCTACTGAGAAAATCGTCAAAATCTATGCTGTATAAGCTTTATCTCCTATAGCACTGATTGTTAAGATACCAGTTTTTGCCATATATCTCCCTTATGTACGAAACTAAACCCAATAAATTGTGTTACCGGTTTACATACCGATCACATAGCGGTGAAAATCACTTAGATTGGTGTCATATAAAGTATATCTTCCATACCTCTGATTGTTTAGATGCGATTTTTTATATAAGTATGTAACTCCTCTATCGATGTATGCAGATGTATTCAAAAGCAGTAATCTGTCAAAGTAAAATTTGCAGATGTTCATGAAAGGTATGAAGCCTTCGGCATAGCCGAAGACAGCGCTGCTCTTACTTGTTTTAATTTATTACTTAGCTTTGACTATGCTGGTTCAGATCAGCCAAGCACTTTAAAACTCAATTTTGCCAGGGCAGGGCAGTGACAGAGGGAGTGCTCGATACTTTCCACCTCTTTTCCGTCCGTGCAGCTATTAAAGAAATCATTTGTAGAGTAACCCAATCGCTTAGAGTTTGATCCCACTAGACAGAATCCAATGATTGCTACTGTGCTGATAGCGGGACGGTTAATTGAGATTAGTGATCTGCTTAGTAGGCCAACATGTGGGTTCCGCTAGCCGCCTTTCGTTTGCCTGTTCGGAGAATGTTCATCCAAGACGGTGTTTGCAAGATGATAGGGTGATTCTTGCTTTGGCTCTTACTGTCTGCAACAATGTTCTCTCGAAATGAGATGATGACATGGAGAAGGCCAATTCCACTTTTGTGTCGATAAAGCGAAGGCAGGGCTAATACAAAAAGGTCTCGCAAAGCTAGCTGGGCCCTGGTGCAGCAACCAATTATAGCACTCCCATCATCGCTGTTGTTCATTGTCCTCAATTTGGGAAGGTTTAGCTAGGAATCATCTCTCATTGAGTAGATGGGATTGCAGAAGACTTATGACATTGCTGACTGGTCATTTTTCGTGGCACTAGCATCAGACTTTGATCGGCAAACATGGCAACCCTATTTGCCTTTACTATCTTGAAAAGTTTGAGGCGGAGGAACCCTTCTGCCTTACCTTTCGTTATGTTTTCAGTACAAATTTCTGATTTGAGGTTCAGAACGAATATATTCCAAATATATTACGATTGCTGGTGTTCCTCATATTACTTGCATGAAAATTTAACTTCACTTTAATATACGACAAAAGTTAATAATTCGCTTATTCATAAAGTTAAGATTTGATTAAAATTGTATGCTTTTAAACCCTATTCACACTTCAGTATCCATAATAAGAATATTCGCTTTAACCTAGCTATTTGCTTTGTATTATTGGGCCATTGTATACGCAAAAGGCGTAGGAGTAAAAGTACATATGTTTATATTTTGAGCTGCCTCGTGATATATCTACATACCTCGTACTTATATAAATAATCGTATGACCGCTCACCAGAGTATGAATGAAAAATTTCGGTTTTGGTTTAGCAAAGGAATTTAAATTTAGCGACAACTGTAATAAAAAAGCGCCCGAATTTATATATACATATTATTCACGACTTGTGAGTACACATAAATTTTCTTTGGCAAACCGAATGTAAACAGTTTAAAGTTTGGAAGGTTAAATTTAAGGGCAAACGACATGCTTTATGAATATGAATATATCAGTTTAATTAAATTAGTTTCAGCTTTCGCAAATACCTGGAGATGGGCATGATTATTATTAGATTTCGACTTATCTAGGCACTTTTAGCACTTTCGAAATTTCGCAGACTTGTGGTATTTCAGCTGTTAGCAATTTCAAAACATTGTTATGCGAGGCGGGTTTTTCAGGATTTAGGGCCGTTTTCTTAAGTATCCTTTAACTTTAAAGCTCACTTTATTTTTAAAGGTTGAATTAAAAATAAAGCTATGCCCAAAGTTAAGCATTTATATTATCAGGTTTTGACGTATGTATGTTTTCGGGTTGTAACCCAATTTAAGACCGATAATAAAATGCTTTACTTTAGACACAATCATAACTTTTAATGCTACGTCTAAATATAAAGTTAGCTTTAAAGTTATAGGTTACTTGAGAAACCGGCCCTTAACCGTTTTCAATATTTACCAATTTATCTTGTTAAGTTATCTCAGCAGAGTGGTAAATGGATGGACGGATAGACAGCTATGGTTTAATCGATTGTACTTAGTGCTCAGTGGCTGTCTTGGCTCTTTTTATCTATATATTATACAAATGAAGACACATACTTACATACATACATACATACATATTACCTAAAGTTAGTAAGTGAGTTAAAATACGACTCAAGCATACCCATGTACATAAATCTTCACCTATATTCTTCAATACATAAATATTTCTTCTCAGATAACTAAGTGATAAATAAGCAAAAAAAGAGCAAACATCAGGCCAGAAAACAAATCAAATTTGTGTAAAAGGAATATAATACGCCGCCATTGTCGTCAAGAGTCGGCACCGCGAAGCACCAAATGTCGTTGACACAAATTTTTATCAAAAAGGCAAGCAAGCGAGCAGAAAGCAGATCCCACAAAGTACATATTTACATATGTATTTTGTGGTTACAAAAGCAGCTGTTGCGGGAAAGGAGAAATTTACGATTTTTCGCTTGTGATTGCGGGCGTGTGTTATGGATTTGTGCCACTGAAGCATAAAGCCGCATCTGATTATATTTACGCCGCCACGCGATATACCACAATACACATACATATGTATGTAAGTACATAATATACATATGCTCATATATCTGTATTATTTTTTGTCAGCGACAATACGAACTGACAGAAGTCACAGAAAGAGAGTACAACTGTACATCCTTGCGTATGACAGCCATTGAGAAAGCGAAAGAGATGTGAGCCAACTTAATCTGCACCGCGATGAATTCGATAGAGGAATGATGAAGGCGCTTACAAACACACGTGCTACAAACAGACACAGAATAATAACGAAAGGCAGCGCACAGGCATATGTATGTAAATACACTATAGTGCAAAATAGAGTGCATGGTGGTCCTTGTTGAATATATGCAAGATTTTTATGTTAAAATGTTTGTTATTTTTTAACCGACTTCAAAAACGGAGAAGGTTGTAGTTTTTATTTTTCATTTATGTTACCGCATAACTTTGCACCACGATGCAACCGATATCTATTTTTTTTGGTGGTACCTCCGAGATGTTTCCATACTAATTTGGTTTAGAATCGATCAACACAGAGCCAGCCATCTTCAACAAACTGATATATGCGAGTAGTGGGGCCACATCTTTCGTATCTTATGTACCGCTACTGAAGGATTTCATTAAGCTGCAGAGAAAAAAGATGCTGTCTACAGAATATTTTGACAGACCAAAATACGTTCGCTCGAAGATCTTGGCCGAAAGAAAAAATTGCTGAAAATTGTATCTTTTGTCAGAAACGGTTTCGACAACACGAAAAGGAGCTTCGTATGCGAAGGGATGTCTGGCTTAGTATATTCGCGAAACTAATACTGCTGTGTACAATGACATTCAGCAAGCCCATCGGATTCGCAAGATGCTCTTGGCCAATTCGCCTTGGGTAGAACCTTTTCGATCAGTTCGATACCAAGCCAGGTTTCAGGCAAAACGACTCCTTTTCTGTGATTTCTTAATCCAGTATTGGAGAACCATATCGTAGGAATCAACACCAACTCTGGTGGTGACAGAGGACAAAGAACACATCACCTGTGATGGAAAGTCCAGATAAAGAAGGAAGGAAACGGCTGGCTTTCTTTTTTGAATTCGTTAACGTAACTAAAGAAGAGAACGGTATTAACCTAGAAAAGCGTACCTTGGGTTATAAACGGCTACAATTAGCATCATAATGTGATAGAAGTGCTTATTCCATATAAAGCGACCTGAAGTGGTACTATTCGTATGTCGTTTAGTGTATTACTGGCCACCCGGTCGCATTTTTAGCAGAGGTGCTTCACAAATACTCACCCATACACAAATATACTCTTCCGGAAATATGTGTGTTTGTATTTGCGCACATTTACGCATATGCAATTATAATACTGTTGTGATGGCACAATAAACAAGCTGTCAGTGGACTTGCTTGCGTGTTTGATAAGAGGACCAAGATGACAGCAATAGCGTGGACATATGTACATATGTATAAGCAAAACATGTAAACATGAGGTTTTGTTGATGAATGTGACGCGTGGTTAGTTCTATGTTCCACCCACGAATCATTGATATTTGCGTGGATTGAAGAGTTGCCATTGGCGATATGCTAAGTATAGCTACAATTTAAATTTAAGGACTTCATACTTGGATAACTGCGGCTTTAAAGTTGCCTTTAAGATGAACTCTTTTGAAGAAACCCAAAAAATGTGTGTTGGCTAAAAACTTAATCAAAGTCGAAAAACATTCCCGAACGGTAAGGAAAGCCAAACGGTCACTTAGGGATGATAGGACCGTAGTGTAAACAGTCTCGATTTTCATCAGAACAAGCCTTCAAGAGCAACAGAAATGCAAACTAATAGTTTCATTTTCAGCCAGCCAAGGAGTGTTTTGACATTTAGAAATATTTTACGGTGGAAAAAATGGTAGCACTGTATATTATACCAGACCATTGCGGCACAAAAATTGTCGCTGAGTTACATACTTGTCGCGTTTTGTGAGACCGGAAACAAACTTCCTTCTCAGTTAGTTTCTTTAGGGACTTCTTTAAGGATAAGTTCTGAGAAGGTACGAGCAGAAGGAACTAGAAATCGCGGAGAAGTATTAGACAGGCGGAAATATTCGTTAGAAATATTTCCTTTCTTAAACCTTTCTCGATTGACGCCAATATACAAAATTTTATTATATATATTGTTGATGTGGAATTTCTAACCAGGTGGAATCTTCGTCAAAAATATTTTTGGAAAAAACCCTTCCTAAACCTCTTTCGTTTGGCACCCATATTAAAAAGTGGCAACACTCTTTAAGAATGTTTTCGAAATAGATAAAGTTGTCTTAAAACTCTCGTTGATTTCATTTCCGCATAAAATATTTAATTTTTTAATTCTTTCTCGTTTGATACCCAAACAAAAATTGAATAGATGGCAACTCTCTATAAATTGATTTCAAAATAAATAGTTTTAGGATCCCTTTCGTTTGACATCCATAGAATTGAAATTATTTATTTAACCTACAAATAAATTGATTTTATCCTTTTAAAAAGGTGGCAACTCTTCCCAAAAAATATCCTAAATGTTATTCCATGATGATGATACCTTATCTGTGTTCTAAATTTCATTGAAATAGGTATATCTGTTTTAGCGTGAAAGGGCAACCAAAATATTCACTCACAAATTTCACATTTATTAACAGGATTTTTGACAGGGCAATTCTGGCTAAGATAGTAAAAATTCTTTCGTAAGGCATATATTTATATGACTTTTTATTATTTTTAAAGATTTTATTGTTTTGAAAAAATTCCGTTTCATAAGATTTTCAGAAATGTATTTAATTTACTTTTCTATTAAAAAAAACTATAGTTTTTATTTAATGTAATCTTATTATATTTGTTTTAAATTTCAGTTTTTTGTAATTTTTAATTTAATTTTCTTTAAATTTTAAGGTTTTGCTTAAAAAAAAAATCAATTTAACTTAATTTACAAGTACCTACTATTTTCTATTTTGATTTTCTTGCAATTTAATTTTCTTTTAATATTTATTTGTTTAATTTCGTTTAGTTTGTAAAAATATTTTCATTTATTTATACTATATTTTCATTTAATTTTTTAATTTTGTTTTTAAAATTTCCTTTATATATTAGTTTTTATTGTTTCAAAAAGAAAAGTATGTAAATTTTTTTAATATTATTTAATTAAAAAAAATAATGGATATTATTAAAAGGCGAACAGCATAACTCTAAGACCTCCTCGATGCTTCATTTAGTTCTTCGAAGGACAGTAAAAAGCTTTCAATGTAGTTGCCAGAATTGACAATTGTCTTGCGAATAACTTTTGTCTTTCGAAAGATTGTGGTGAGTTGACAGACAGTTGCCAGAATTGCCATGTAAAAGTAACTTAAACCAACTTTAATTATATACAGCGGCATTCTTAAATTGATATTGATATTTTCAGAAAAACATTTTACTGGACAAGATTTTCGTCAATATCAACCTATGTATGTACTTACTTAAATATGAAAAAAAAACTTATTTTGAATTTGTTAGCTCTTTCCATGTACTATGTATTGTTATTTACACATACTTACTTATGCTTCATTAAGATTTCCTTTGCATAATATTTTCCACATTCCCTTCTACTTGCTTTTTCTCTCATTCTACCAATAAACGTGCACAAAGACATTTTACTTGCCTTTGTATCATCAATTTGCCAGCTGAAATACTTGGAAAAAGCTGTTACTGAGTGGGATTTATTTTTAATTTTCGACTTGATGCTTCTCCATATGTTACTTTACGAGTATATTGTAAGGGAAAGTGCATTTTTATGTGTTTTTTTTTTAAATAAGATTTCTTTAGAATTAACTTAGCATTTGAGCATCCATACATCTATTTTAATAACGCACATATTTAAAAAAAACGACTGCCCATATTTTTAAACTTAAAGCTTTTGTATATAAAACATTATTTTAAATGGCTTTAATTCACATTTGAATTCGATTCTCCTACACCTTGTATCTGCGAACTTGTATGTAAGCTTATTTTCATTTTACCTCTGGCTGACATTTATCGCCATCACTCATTAAGTATACGTTTTAATGCAATGAGATTATTATTGTGATGTGTTTATCCTCGTACATAAATAAATATGTATGCACACTTGCAATTCAAGTGTTTGTGTTTTCACACACACACACTAACATATGCATACACGTGTTTACACTTATTTAATAATACATTTATTTTAATTACATACCAAATTAAAACCACATATCCGTTTTATCGAATATTAAAATGTTCTCAGAAAAATGTAATTATTTCAATTAACCTTGATCCATCATTCAGTTTAAAATTAAGTATATAAGTATACAATTTCACGCTTGCCATCAGCCACAATTAATTTCAAATATTCATGAAAGATATATATACAAAGACATATATAAAAAGTGAAAAACGCTGTGCGCAGGTGACAAATGCCAGGCCCGGAGTGTTCAGTTTAAGAGGAAGTGTTGAGTTGACATCAACTCATTGTCCCATAAGATACGTCAAGAATACAATCACTTTTCCTTACCTTGGTGGCACCGACTATAAAATCACTTTCCTGGACATTTCATCCGGAGCGCAGTTTCCTGCAGACGAGAAAATAATATTACGCAACAGAGAGAGATACCAGGCACTCCCCTCTAGCCTATCCAGCTTTGAGCACACCGCAAGCGTGGCGACTGCTCTGATTACGCCTTGGCTATCAGAATATAAGGTAACCTCCGTTACTGATGTCGCACAATCGAGCAGCCAATCGCCACCTTCTTAATGGCAGCCACCTTTGCCTTGAAAGCATTACAGTGACCCAGCAGTCTCAATTTAACGCTTATGGAGTGTTCCCTGCAAAATATCCCTTCAACGACCCTTACATAATTCAAAGAGCTATCTGTGTAAAGCTTAACCGGTGTATCTTTCCAACTTCTGCTTACCGTTCACTCACTCCAAGAGAGAATAGGAGTGGAGAAATAGTTCATTGGTATCAGTCTAGCCACCAACTGGGGAATATGAATTATCCACGATAAAGTTAGTCTCCAAAAATATTAGAGTATCTCAATCTTGACCCTGTTAAGCACGCACTGATGCTAAGTCCGGCTGGAGCCCTTGCTTAGCGTTAAGTGCCAGAGTGGAAGTGATCTTAGGTGCCCACTGATTCTAATGACTGCTGCAACTGCTTTCTGGGTATTACATAAAACTTTGTGGCCTAAAATCTGGTTTCTGTTGCTTCCTTCAGTAAAGAGCCATACGATGCCTACTTCACCTGTTTCACAAAGTTGAGCTGCCACAACAGCTTTCCATCTAGAAGCAAGCCTAAGTATTTGAAACTAGTAGAAAGCGCTGGGCAAATGCCTCCAAATTGAGGATATTTATACTTGTAACACCCGGCACAAGCTCATTTTTACTAGAATTTACAACGAGTCATTCAGTCACCTGATATCTTTTACCCTTGGATCAAATATTAGAGAATATTCAGAAATGTACCCATCACAAAAAGTGCAAAAATCACCCTGCAGCCTGTGCTCACCAGCTTGCTTAGCAGATCCACCCCTCCACGACTGCCTCCTATCGCTTAACACAGAGTTTGCGGGATATGAGCTAAACTGAGTAGATTTCGACCCCAAGCTTACCCCTGAATAGAGAAAGCACCTACACTGAAGTCTTTATATATAAAAGCTTCATCTGTCGCCTTCAAGAGAGAGTCTCCATTTTGGACGTACGATTATTGAACTCCTCACAGGTCATCACAAGAAATATTATTTCCAAAGTTGCAGATCCATCAGCATCTTCAAGGGCCTTAACGGATACGAAGAGAGAGTGATTGGTCTAAAATTCTAGGGAGATATGCGAGAGTTTATGTCGGTCTCTGGTAAAAATGTCACCTTGAAAACTCTCCAAATCCTTTGAAACTGAACAAGTATTATGCAGTTTCATCTACTTGATTATTCATCAGGCCACCCAAGGCGTTGCGGCAATCCTATGTTCCAAAATCGTAGGGTCTAAAACTGACATGCATGTATGTATGCTCATACTCTTTTTTTTTAAGGAAACCATGAATTTTGTAGCAGTAATTGAAATTTTCTCTACAACTTGCTGCTTTTCTGCTATGCTTCATCAATCAGCCAGCGAAGACAGTGTTTCGCTTCATAAACTCCATTTGTTCTGCAAAATTGCTTTAAAGCCAAGGCAAGTATACAAGCAATACTAGTACGAGTTGACTATGGGGAGATACATTGTACATACATATGTATAAAATATATTGTAAGCGTAATCACTGTAATCTGATAGAAACGGCATACGAAAGCGGGAGACAGCGCAAAAAAAAAAAGAATTGTAAGTAAACACCAAACACTAATGATCACCCATAACCGTGGCAAGCACAAAAGAAATCACAACAACAAAGTCATGTGACAGCACATATGTATGTATGCAGTTGCATTAGACTGTGTCAAATAAAACGAAATCTTTTTTTTCTTTCGGATGCATATAAAAATCTCGTTGTCGGTCACAAAAAATAATTGTGCGAAAAATTTTAGCCGAAAAGAAAATTTCCAAAAATCAAGGGCCTACTACTTCAAAGCTGCATTCATTAGGGGCTGTTTGCAGCTCTCAAGAAGATCGAAAATTCATACAAACTGACGCGTAAGAAATAGAAAAAAATGTTCTTCAGTAAAAACTTTTTATTGTTTCTTTAAACATTTTTATTGTTGCAAGCGCTGACTGCAAAAAAGAAAACAGAAGGCTGAAATTTTGGCACAATTCCATAAAAATGTTTGAATTCTCGCCAAGTTGGCATCCCTGTTTCTAGCCTTATTTACCCTTTACCCCAGAAGTATTTACCAATTGCAACTACTGCCATTAGAGTAGATTAGATTAGTTGTGTCACATATTTTCTTTTCCTCTCTCGCTGTAATTTAGACAGTTTTACAATTTGTGTAGGTGTGTGTTTGAGTACTCTCTCCTTTGTTTTTTTTTAAAGCACATACACGTATGCTATGTATGTCCCCTGCAGCAAAATTTAGGGACAGTCTGGCAAAGCGCTAGTTCCGCCCCACAAATTTCAGAACTGTCTCTGAACTACTGCAAAAGGGATACAGAGCTGGACGGTTGAAACTCATATGTTGCTAGTTGCGCTGTCATCAATGTTACTCATCCTGGTCATGTGAAAGCTGACAAGAGATGCTATACTATATTTTTTCGATTTTTTAGTCCCTAAAACTAATAGCAAACTGTTTTCGTTTATTTAATATGTAGTTCTCTACATAGTTTATGCGGCAACTGCTAAAATATTTCCAAAAAAGTCGTTACTGGTATCATTAAAGTATTGATTTCGATGAAATTTAGTTTGTAGTCTTTATTTGATTAGAAAAACCTAAATATAAAATATGGAGAAGATTGGATTACTATAACGTTCAAAACTCACAAAAAATGTGGGCCCAGTCATTAAATGTGATAGAATTTTGGGTAACTTTTGTTTCCTGCTTTCCACTCTCAGAAAACAAAGGTTATACAATAAAATGACTTAGGTGTCAATACTCGCTTTTTCCCAATATCTGGTGGGATTTTTTCATTGTTTGAAAAATTCTTTTCGCTGAATTATGCAAAAAGAAGCTGAAAATCAAAAATTAAGAAAATCAAAAATTACATATATTTGCAAAGTCGCGCGCAAAGATCAAATTATATATTCGAAAACTACATAAAATTCTCTAAAATATTACTCTAATTTCAAGACCTGACGGACCGGTAACACACACACTTTTTTTACTAATAATCTTTATAATCTACATTTCAAAGTAAATTTTTTGGTAAGGAAATAGGAAAATACCAAATAAATGATAAATACCTTCACCTGAATATTCCACGACATTTAGATAATTAATTACAATTGAAAAAGAAACACTTTCTGTAATGGGTTCAGCGCCAAATGCAACTAAACTGATTAGTCGGTATCGCGCCCATTCCCGTATTTTTTTGGAAATGTATCGTTCGTGAAGAAGGGGGGTGAGTAAATAATGTAAAATTTGGTACTTATGACTTTTACTATTCCCTCTCTAAGTCAAACCGGTTTTTTTTACCAACTGTCACCATGACTTTTTCCTACCTGCCTCCATATATTCGAAACACTGTGCGCCATTTCCTTTTTAAATATTCACAATATATTTAGAGTTAAAATTTGTTTGTTATTAATTTATAAAACAAATCATGATGCTTGAAACAAAATCATATAAACCGTGTTTCAAAACTTTATATAAAACAAAGTTAAATTTAACGATTTTTCATTAAAATTTTTTACTTTGTAATCAGATTAAAAAAAAAAAATAAACATTTTTAAATAAAATATAAAAAATAAAGATTTTTTTATTATAACTAAAGTGTAATCTTGCATCTTAAACGAAAATATTTAAATTGGAGAATATCTTCAAGAGCGTGCGTAAAAAGTGTTACATTAAATCAGCGCGATTAATTATACTAAAATTTAATGGCTTATAGAGCTGCATACTTATAAACTCTGATTTAAAATATTGAAGTTTTTATAATAGTTTCTAGAATTCTACTAAATTACCAACACAGTTAGAAACGTGAATTTATTTGTTTATGTTATAATACCTATGAGCCATCCTTAAATAAAAAATTTACGAAAAATATTTAGCATGAAAATCATTGTGAATATTTAAAATTCTATATGTTCTTATTAGATGCAGGGGAGTCTATGTATTACATTTCAATACACTTAATACAATTTAACGCTGAGCTATCACAAATAAGCATTCAATATATCACCGTTTTTCTCCTTTTTTTACACGATTTAGTTTAGATTTTTAATTATAAGTATCCCAGAAATACCCATTATACGTAACAAATATAAATTATTTTTACGAATAACAAAAAGAAAAAAAGGAATAATTGACAATTTATGTTCCTAATTTTAAAGCACAGTTTGCCTCAAAAAGTAAATTAGTGCAGATCAAATAGCTCTTTAAACATAAAATGAAGTATATATTTTTTATTTACAAAATTGTATGCGTGCTTATTTAAAGAAAAGGCTCTGTACTATACTTCTAAGAACCAGCTCAAAACTAACCAAATTATTTCTAGTTCGGAGGTAACTCTTTTTGAAGTATCTAGGAACTGTTGTTATATGAACTGTCTCAGAGCCATCTAAGCCAGAGTCAGCTCAGAACAAGTTCAAAAGTTCTGCAGAGGGCGACAATTGTCACTTCGTAGGACATCGCCATGTTAAAAAAGACAGTTGAAAGCATTGAGTTGAGATAGATGAAGAACCAGTACCGACCCTTTTCAGGCTAGCTCAGCTCAAGTTCTGAACCAGTTTGATTTGCTGCAGGGTCCATACAACTGTTGCTGTAGAATCACTTGGCTGCTGACTGTGGCACGTGATAGCGATTTATTTTTTCCTTTGTTCTACTTTTTCTCTAAATTGTGTCGCTGCCGCACAAGGAACTACAGCGGACAGTAATAAAAAAACGCACTGTACTAGGCAATTTCGTATTATTATTTATTTCTTTTCATAGTTCAATATCGTTAAAATTTTAAATTTTTTTAGGTAAACGAGGGGGTACTCCAAATTTCATCAAAATATAGTTTTCTAACATTTTCGCCTATTTTTTTACAGTTGGTGGGCGATAATATTAACTGATCTTGACGTTATTATGGGATTGTGCTTTTCTAGTCAAAACCAGCATTGACTCTGTATTTCATCAAAATCGAATAAAATTTACGTTATCTACCACAAGAGCTGTGGGTATGGCGTGCGTCGACTTTATCATTTTGGACATTTCTTCATTCCTAAGTGCATAATAGAACATCTATGAAATTTCAGCGGATTCGTCCCACTGTGTGTAGCTTCTTCAATTTATTTTGATAATATCCTTTGTGCTCTGTGTTAGAAAAATAATGTAAATAGATGAACACATGTACACTTATGTTATTTATCTTTGAGCAATATATTGTGACGTCTCTTTTAAAAAAAAAGCATAATTTTTTCCCAAGCATTTTTATGGAATAAGCTTTCACATAAACTATTTACCAATTAAAAATTGTAGATACATCTTTGGTCATTTTGAAAACTGGCTATAAAGTTAGAGCCATTTAAAAACTGAGCATTTACTTGGGGCATAATTTAAAACGTGGACATACAATTTTGGTCATTTTAAACCAGGACATAAATTTTTGCAATTGCATCTAGCGTATTTTTAGACAGTTAGTTATTATTTTGCCCATTTCTTGCTCTTAGCATTGACCCACTTTTGGCAGTTTATTTCTCTGTAGTTTCGCGCGCAAATGCTGCGCTTTCCATTTTGCACTATCCCACATTCACTAGCTGATTCTACCTTTGATGTTCCTACGCAAATTTCCCTCCGCTATATTGCTGCGATTTTCCACGCTTTGCATGTAATTACTACTTTTTGAATTCTTAATTTAAACCTTTTTGCGTCAAATGCAAAATGCCTTTCACACTTTCGAATTCAAAAGCGCGTAATACCGCCGAGTTAGCCATTCGTGCAATAGTTGCTCTGACACTTGTGATGCCTTTGCGATTAGCATTGTTCTTTGGTCGGCGCGCACTTTATTGCCGCTGGCTCTATTTTGTGCAGCACTCGAACTATTCAAATGCCGCGATGTCGACAGCTTTCCGCATCAACATGTTGTCAAGGCAGATTGCGAAGTTCATGAATCATGAAAATGAACTTACAGAAGGTATTTGACTGGACCGACGTGAAGAGTGCCTAACTAGCACGGGGAGTAATACGAAAATGTGAATATTATAATGAAGATGTATTTTTGTGATTCATATTATGCTGAGATGTTCTTACTTGCACCTGACATGCCATACTATTTAGAGGCTCGGAAATTTCGCTTATTTTCATTATAATATGCCATAGCTTTACCGAAAAGCGATGGTAGCGAGCGATGATCGCTAGTAGTGTGAAAAATTTTACAAAATGTTGGTTGATATTTCCTCTATATGATTAAAAATATGTAAATTTATCAATTGGATCCAAATTCTCTGATGCTTATAAAAGGGGCGCCTGGTTCGAAACGTCCTACCTGCCTATTCTGAGAATCGCTGTTTACCAGAGACTGAAAGTAAAAGATCTTTATAGATTTTGAAATGAAGATACCCGATGAAAAAGTGGAATTCGAACCATTTCTCATTATAAAGTGTTTTTTTTTCTTTTTATGTTATAGATTTTGCCATTATTATTTTGAGAAAAAAAGCACTTGTGGAATTGCAAGTCGTACCACCAATATACATAAAGAGGTATAATTTTGTAAATTAATAAAAAAAAATGAATTATCTTTAAATACACGGTGTTCTAGAACACAGTCCATCCCCTGAAAACTGAAGGGAAATTGAAAAACGCAAAAATATGACCTACCAAATCGGGAATGCTCTATCTTTTGGTGGAATTACCGACTTGCGTTTTCGACCGGGAGTGGGTTAAACTGACCCGAAGTCCACTCGTTGAAATAGGACATACATGTTTTTTCCACAGATTCGGTTTCTCAATAAAAAAAACACACAACTTTTGTCGAAAAGATTTTTTTGGAGTGGACTACCGGTTAAAATAATGCACTTCCGATCTAGTTAACCCATTTCCGGTCGAAGCTGGCAGTTGGTAATTCGGCCAAACGATAGAGCATCCCGACTCGGTAATTTTTATTTTTTCCTGGCTTTTTGTGCAGTTTTGAACCGTTCATGTATAAATGGAGTGATCTGTTTTCTTCAGAGGCGCTCGAACCAAAACTCTATGTGGAATTGAAGTTGTATGTCTCTTTGCAAAGTTTACACTTGATGCACGGTATATCTCGTGAATTGTTTTTCAATTGTCTCTATTGACAAAATGTTTAGTAAGATGCACATTGCCTCCGAAGGAGTTGTGCAGAGGGCTCAACACAGTACTTTTCACTTCTTGAAGTGCTTGTGTTGTTGATTTTTTGTTGAGGCTAGGCCACCAGACCATCACTCCGTAGAGCAGGATAGGCCTAACAGCCACGCTGCAGAGCCAATGCACGATTGTTTGCGACCTGGGACTGTCCCCAATCCAATCGATCCCTTACAACTGTGACGGCCTTTCTTTGCTTTCTCGGTGCGCACTTGTACATTCTCAAGTCAGTTTTTCATCCTGCATCAAACCTAGATATTTTGCTAATTCCTCTAGCTTAAGCGTCGTATTGCCTATATATTACTCCCGGCCTTTTCTTCTTGGTCCATCTTTCAACTAACCTTAGTTTTACCTGCATGATGCCACACATAGTTTGTGGAAATTTCCCACTTACAACCAACACAAGGTCGTCAGCATCCGCAATCACCTTTAAGCCTACCCGCTCTTCCAGGCCATACAGAAATTCCTAATTACCATAACTCAAAGAAGGGGAGACAAAACTCCATCAAACGGGGTTCCCTTGTAAATGTATCTATCCGGCAAATATGAAACCTTATCTCTATTAAAATCATACTTTTCCATTCAATTAATTTTAACCAATTGGTATTAAATAAGGCGAATATTCGCAGGTAGTAAATCTTCTACATACATATGTGCTTACACATTTGCAAAAAACATGTCTTCACTAAATTATCTAACATCAAATTAATTTTTCACAAGTACAAAAGCTCATTAAGATAACTGAAAAAGCGATTTCCCTAACAAAGAACCAACATAACAAAAGCACAAATTATTTTAATGTCGATTAAAAGACGCGATGAATTCTCAAAGGAAGCATGCTCCCATAGAAGTATACGGCTCATCGCATATATATTAGCTCTTAGACCCACAATCACAAGAAGTAAAAAATAAATTAAAGCACACTTTTCAAATAAGTGGTTGCGAACACCCAAAATATTAACACCGCAAAGGTGTTACTCGTACAATAAAAATTTGTATAGAATAAACACTTAACTTTGTAACAGCAGGTGAGTGGAATAAGTATGTATATTTAAACACACAAATAAAGTCATCACACATTTCTGCACGTACGCTTGTAGGTTTTCATATATTTACACTAGGGCGGGTCAATTTGTATGGTAGATTTTTTTCGCTAATGCGTGTTTAGCACAGAAAGAATCTATGTACGTGTAACTCTAAGCAAATTTTCCGAAGAAACCATAAGTCTAAAATCATTTTTGCGTTTGTCGAATTGCGAAAATAGGTTTCTCAGAATTTTGCGGTAGTGTCGCAAAGGAGTGCTTAAATTTTGTATAAAAACATGCTATGGGGGTGATTTTGGTATAAGGAATCTATTTCTGCACTTAACGTTTTCGTAAAACTTACACTAGAGGGCGCAGCCGTGAAAATTTTCTCATTTTCTTCGAAACATATTTTCGCAATTTTGCAAACTCCAAATTGATTTTAGAGCCATGGTTTCATAAACAAATTTGCTTAGAATTACACTTAGAATACTCCTATGCGATACGCGCATAGTAAAAGGAAATATATATCCGTCCTAATGTACACACATTCTTATATACAATGCATATACATTTTGTTGTTTTGCTTTCTCGTCCTCGTGCCTGTCACAGTGGTGTTAAATACCAACCATGGCAGGTTGAATATCACTCATACGCCACCGCTTCTCACAAATCCCCAGGGAGAGTAGGGCGTTGGAAGCATGAAACGGATATGTGTATATACATATGTATGTATGTAGTAAATCATAAGCAATAAAAAACAGGTTAGCATCCATTATGAGTGATTTGCGGCAAACTGTGATTTAAGGGGTGTGATGTTGGCAGTGGGTACGTGGTGCTATATTTTAGTACTGCAATAAATTTATATTAATCTGTAACTCCTTTGCATACAGGCATAAATACATACATAGTATGTATGTGTGAGAAGGAGAAAGTACAGGCAACTAAATGGTATTGTAGGAAACAAAAGATTCGATCATCCAAAAAGAGATGTCAAAAATCGTGTTTTTGTAAAAATGTGCATAGATTTTATTGTATTCCGGTAGAATATTCATTCAGTAAAAATATTTGTTCCGGCAGATTTTTGCTTTAGGCGATAAACACATAGCACTTGTTCCGCAACTTTTTTCTAATCGACGAATCTTCTAGAAATGGGCGTGGTAATTTTTAGGAGCAAAGTTAAAAATTTAGATTTTATTGTGAATTTCGGTCAATCCAAGTATACTGCGTATAAAACGCACAGTGGTACTAAGAAAACGAAGAAGCAAACAAACGCGCGATTTTGCTACAAGACTGGAGGCACTGAGTTCAAGCATAGATTCTTCTACGGGACTGCTGCTCGCACAAGGCATAGAGATGGTCAGGATAGAGTTACTAAGAGCCGGTGGACTAATTTGTAGACATACACAGTATTTCGATGGGTCTCTGTGACCACCGAGTGCGGATGCAGACCACCTAGCTTGATCTACACCGGTTCGGAATCTTACACATATTTCCTAGAAAAGAGTATTAAATAATTTGACTTTTCTAAATTTCTGCTCAGCTTTATTTTTGGACGCCCATATTGTGATTTTACAAAGGTTTTTATTCACGTTATGATTTGCACAAAATCATTACTCCCACACAGTCCCACACAGTGTACAATTTTATGTTTATGTCTTTGCTCATTTTGACTAAGCAAACAAACTGAGATTGGCAAAATGTTGTTCACCAAATTATGGCTTCAATGAAGCTATAGTAATTTGATGGGTTCAATAGCGTGCTGCACATTTTTGCGTAATTTTCTTATGTCGCAAATATGAGTTTATTGATGCTGCTTTACTGCTTCCTAGAAAAGTTATAACCCTGCATACATTCTTATATGTTTATGTTATACAAGTATTTATATACAACCGTTCCACGCAGTTAAATGCAAGAAAATACAAGCGAAAATATGGCGAAAGAAGTCTAACTGGCTTGTTATTTCCTTATTATTCTCTCATAGAATATACATAAGTAGATATGTGCGCACGTTTTAAGGGCAATTTATTTGGCGAACGTGCCACATTTTACGTATCTCTGACAATTTTCGGTACTTGCGACTTGCGTCTTTATGCCGAAGAAACTTTTTGTTTTGCATGCTATCAATTTCGACCTAAAGTGACAAACGCTTTTAATGCCGAATAGGAAGAAAAATAAGTTATCAATTTATTGTACTTGGCCCAAAGCTGACCTTGACCAAAAAAATATTTTAAGTGATATTTTGGATTTTTACTGTCGCATTGTTGTATTTCACCAAACGAATAAAATGTTATAAATATTTTTACTCGTTATGGTAACCCAAATTCGCCAACTCCTTTATTTATCCACTTTTCTACGTGCCTAATCATGTGCGCATGATGCCTGAAGGAAGCATTAATGTGATTGAGATGTTTAGTAAATAAAGTAAATTATGTGCATGCGAATACTTTAACTCAGCACAATGAAAATGTTTCAAAAGATAATTGAGCCGTTTTTAAGTTGGATTGAATGATAATAAGATTACATTGTGCTGCAATATTTGGACAAAAAAATATGTAGAATTCATGACTTTTTAATAAAAGATTATCTTCAACTTATTTAAAAACGGGTTTGGGATAATAGTACGTTCGCATATTCGGGCCAACGGATAAAATCCATATATTGGTTCTCTTTTGCCATCGAATTTTTCTATCCGGTAAATATTCCCATATCCGGATATTCGGATTTTTAATCAGATCTTCAAAAATTCGAATATACGGATTATCGGGATATTCAAAAAAGACGGATCGAACTAAAAAGATTTTAAGGAATCATCAACGATGTAACGCACTATTATAACTTTTTTATTGCGTAGCCTTCGCCGAGAGCAAAAACAAAAATTACTAGTGAACCTGCGTGGCGTTAAAACGCCCAAAATTGGTTTTCAAAAACTTAAAAAATATGCAAAATGTTAGTCAGAGTTATAACAGATCCGAGTGACATATGTTTTTTGAAACCATGCAGCCGTTTCTGAGCGAAGAGCAGTAGTTCCTGAGATTATTTATAAAAGTTTTCGGAATTTTTTCGGGAATTTCAGGATTCTTCGATACTTTTTGACTTTGTTTTAATATTTTAAATAAACTGCACACCTTTTTAAGTTTTTTTCTTGTTCTCAATATTTTTGCGAATCTTCGGATTTTTTGAAATCTTTTTTTTTTTGAACATTTTGCGATTTTTAGGATCTTTTTTTACATTCGGGATACTTTTCAGACAACTAGGTTTTTATTTAGATTGTTTTTCGGGATCTCTACAGAACGTCTCTAAAATTTTATTTCAATGTATTCTAAGATTTTACCTATTCTTTCAAGACTTTCGGAATTTTTCGATTTACTGGAGGTTTGCGGAAGTTTTTCTTAATTTTTAATGAATTCATGGACTTTTTCTTGATTTTATTTTAATTTAAATTTTTTGGGGCGTTTCGAAACCAATTCGTAACTTTCAGGACTTCTTCGTTATTTTGCGCAATAGTTCCTGATTTTTTCAAGTATTTCTCGTGTAAATTACCAGATTACGTTTAGACATTTTCCCAATTTTTCTGGATATTCGGAATTTTTCGGACATATCGTTTTTTTTTTTATAAAGGTATTTTTCGTGTTTTTTTTTGTTTTGAATTCTCTATAAAAGTTTTTCTTCCAAATTTTCATTCAAATTTTTCGAGGTAAATATTATAAGTTTTTTCAGAACTTTCGGGATTTTTCGGAATTTATTAGTGATTCCGGGAAGTTTTTCAAAATACATGGAAATTTCTTGAGTGTTTTTAGAGGTTTTATTTTGGCTTTTGAGACTTTTCGGTATTTTTTGTGTTTTACTAAGAACATTTCTGGATTCATAGATTCAAAGATTTTATTAAAAATTTTGTGTCACTTAGAAAAAACAGTAGGGGTATCAAACAAAATTAAAAACTTTGTAGAATTAAAAAAAGTATTTTTTCGTTCAATGAAGAACAGCTTAACTAATAAAGTTAGACGAACGAGATTCGAGGAACTGGTCGTGAATATATTAGTTCTTAACGTATATTTTTTCAAAAATAAATATTAAAAATTTTCAAAAATATTCGTTTTTGTGCCCTAAAAAAGTTGTTCTTTTCCAAAATGGCTGAACCCTTTGTTATAAGAAATTCGCATACTAGGTTAGATACTCTCTTTAAAGTAACAAACGACCTTGTCTCTTCTGTTATACCTAGGCATATTTTGAATTTGAGTTTTGCAATATTTCAGCACATATTATAATACAATGGAAAAGGAAATATTCCACTTCCACTGATAATAACCACTTTAAGCTTAATATATGTACTTGTTGTAGCATATTTACGAGTGCCTGGATAAATCAATTTACTTTGCTAAAGAATGCGTGGAATTTCTTCTCCGCATTTTTTTTTTTTTTTTGCCATACATTCAAAACAGCACTTCTTATCAGCTTTACATACATAAATAATCACCAAGAGTTTCGACTTACATCGACTCTGTTATCTTCTTTTTGCGCATAAGCACATTTACTTGTGCATAAGTACATCCTTCCGCGCTTATGTATATAACTTTCCTACACCCCAATCTACAGAGTTATTTGTTTGAGAAATGTTGAATAAAAGAAATAATTTATCATTTTCGCGAATTCGACCTTACGCCAGCGCCGATTGAAATGTATGCGATGCGATACACAAAAATATGGGGGGGAAATAAGAGCAAAGAGCATCAAATGCAAACAATATGAAAAATGTTATGTATGTAAGTATGAATGCATACATATTGCTAAGTATGCAGATGTAATGAAAGCCTGAAATCCAATACTCTGTGAGTACAAAGCAAAGTAAACAGCAGAAAATTAAGGTCGAATCACGAGCGCAGGGAAGGAATACTCTATGGTATATGCCGGGCATGAAATGAAAAATAGTTTGAAAGTCTTTTTGTGAAGGCAACATGAGCGAACTGAGAGCTTTGGAGGCAACATAGAGGTTGGGTGAAGAAAAAAATTTCTTTCACAGAGTGCGTCTATCGTACTTATTAAAATTTGCTTCGAAATAATTTAATCTATAATATTTTTGCTTTCTTAAAGATTTTGTGTTTTATTTGTATGTAAATACCTTGAAGCCAAATGATAAATTGTCTCCTAAATCCATACTTACTTTGGACCTGCTAAGTTTTATTTTATTTATAACGATGTACATAGATACATGAAACTAAGAAGTAAATAAGTGCTATCAATATTCAAGAACATGTTTACAATATTTTTCTTGTTGCGCATCTAAATATGTACTTTCTTAACTGATTGCTAAAGAGCAAAAAAACCCATATGTATAAAATGCTTGGGCTTGGGACGTGGGGCGTTTGACAGCTGACGTTGAAGCGATTTAATATGAAAAACAAGATATTACTTCAAAAGAAAACAGAAGCAATATGAAGAATTTGTGGGAAAAAGGATATGGAGAGGCAGAAGACACAAGCAAAATGAGTGGTGGAATGCAAACACAAAGTTTTGTGATTTCTGCGTGTCGAAACATGTTTTTTTTTTGTAATTATTGAATTTTGTGTTTGGCAAAGGAGATGCGAGTTTGCGACGCACATTTGCTCACTTAGACTTTCGGTAAATGCTGCTAGATGAATAAAAGTAAATTAGTTTCACCTTAACCGTGTGTTTAACGATTTTATTTATTTTTTTAATAAATATGTAAAAATGTCCATAAAAGCATAACAGTAAGCGTAACCATGTTTTGTTTTAATTTACCTAAATTATATCTTAAAAACATTTGGCTTTTTTGGCTTTTGCATCTCCGATATTTTTCATAATTTTTTATGTTATACTACCATAGGGCTGCCATAATCCTGAACCCTTCGACCAGGACACTAATCATCCAAATCATAAACGAAGATACAAATAAAGTGGTGCCAATATATTCCCTATAAGCACAGTTACTTTGGTTCTGTTATATAAAAGCAATGTAGTTTTGTGGCACAATCCGTAGAGCTGCATGATTGATGGTGATGAAATGCTCAAGTTCTGAATTTTTTTTTTAATCATAAAAGAACAAATTTCTCGTGATGGCTACAACACGCTTCATGATCCATTTTTGCCATCTTGTATATACATAACATGAAGATAATTTAGGTAGTCTGTCTTAAGTGAAGCCATTCTAAAAGGCTTACCCAGCAAGGACTGAAAAAATTGCTTGCCTCTATGCTTCCTAGAAAGGTGTTTCCTATTTACAATTTACGCGCATGTACTTAAGTAAATATTTATATTACTTAGCATTCCAAATAAGATTCAATAGGCATTTTAAACGTAAGTAAAACTATCTGATATGAACCTTAAATAAATTGCTTAAAGAAGTAAGATTTTTATGAATTAAGAAAAACTTAAAAAAAACTTCTTCAGAAGGCGTCCTACAAAAGCCCTTCTGAAAGCTCTTTTTTGAGTAGTGAAAGCAGAAGCCCAATTTGTGCCACCTCATACAAAAAATGAAGGAGAATGGAAAGAAAGGCCCTCAGCCGAGTACCTGACCAGGAACTTGGACTTTTTTGGCATTTGCCTAAAAAACTTTAGATTCTAACCAAATAAACTAAACAGAAACAAGGTAAACTCACCAAATAAAAACATTTCGTTATCAATTTGACAGAAAGCTTAACTATTTTTCACAGAAAAATCTGTTAAAAATTAGAGGAGTGTCTGCATTGACCTTCATTAAAAATCTAGGACAATTTAAGTGCGGACCAGAACACCAGGACAATTTGTCTAAATGCAGACAAATCGCGGAAAACCAGGACGTCTGGCAGCCCTATACGACTAATTCAGAGAAGCCTCCCCGATTTTTTTAACGTTCTCGATTTATAAAAAAAAGTCCCCTTTTCAATAAACATAACTTTGCCGAAAATGGGCCGATCGATAGTTTTTGGTCTCTTTAAAAATGCTGACGGCCTTTCAAAAAATATATATATTTTTTTAATTGTCAACCGTTCCGCAATTTCGAGGCCTAGTCCTATAATAGTGTTAAAATGAGCTCTATCTTTTTGGATTTTTTTTTTTTTTGAAATTCTAACAAATCTTGTCCAATTCATCTCAGACTAAGGCAAATCAAATACGTTTATCAAAATCATAAAAATACTACATTGTGAAGGAAGAAATTGTCTAAATATCTGCAGAGGTATTTACTACGCTACGACGAATCCCCATCGCGTAATCAATTGTTATCGTGTTCCTTTACGTTTGATCAAACGCTTGGATACTCGTACACGGCGTATGAGTAACATTATTTCCTGCTTTTATTTCATAAAAAAACCATTGAATTTACCAATCGATTACGCGAAAGTGATAAGCCGCATCGTAATACTTCCTACTACAATTATGTAGAGAATTTATTCCTCTACACTGTGGTATATTTATCTTTTTGATCAATGTACTTATTTGATTTAAAGCAGGCAAAGTTCTGGACGTTACATTGGTCATGTGTTTAAAAATTCAAAAAGATAATAATAATTTAAATATTTTATAATATTTGGAATAAATATTTATTTCGCTGCCGTAAAGTTATTCATTGCTATTGCATAGTGAATAATTGACAAAACAGTTATTTCGCTTGCGCTCAGATTTGCTCAGAATAACTAAACCGTTAAATAAAAAGCAATAACGACAAGTCAATAATATGGCCGTAAGTGTTTAATATTTACCTATAACATTTGCACTTGTCTACACCCACGTGCATATATTCCACGCCTCTGTAAAATATGTGACTTTTCAATGCTCACATTGCATATCCTTGCTCATCTCATTGCTCCTACTGTTGCTGTCAACATCAACGGCGACATATGCACTTAATTGGTTAATTGATGTGGAAACAAAAAAAAAAAATAACAGTAGGTGTTCGCACTCTGCTTATCTTGAATTGACGTATGTAGCTGCTGCTTCGCTATGCTCATCCGGCTGACCGGCACGCTTCCAGCTTTACCATAAGCTATAATTAATTCGATTAACTGCTAGATAATGCCTCGTGCTGATGGAGTACAAACAAAAACAAGATGGCTAATTATGCTATTTTATGAAAACAAATACATACAATACAGGTGGGTGCATAATATGTAGGCAGATGTGCTTATCCTACATATATCCATGTACTAAATATATGCAGATGTTTAATATTTGGTTTGGTGGCCAGAATCAACCTTCATTAGTTGTAATTATGCTTTTGAAAATATTCACGTTTAAAATTTAAATTGCGAAACTTTTTTTGGTCCTTCTATATTGATTCTATGACGGAATCGGTGGCTGAATTAACTTTCATCGCAAAAATTCATGTGTGCAGCTAGTTAAGGTGGCCTCAAACAGATACGGTGCGATACACTGCGGAGCTTTATCTTTCTTAGAGCAATCTTTATATTCCAAAAACTTCAAATCGTATAAAATTGGGTAAAAATTTACGAGTTGAATTATTAATTCTATTTCAGAACTCTACAATAAACAAGTCACTCATATCGTGCGATCAATTGTGCTTGACTTCCATATCATAATAAATGGCAATGCTCCTCAGAATATTTTGTTCAACTTACTAGTTAATCGATTCTAACTTTTTAAATGGTGGCAACTCTGTTAGAGAAAACATCCTATAATTTAAGGCGTTAGAGGTTAACTCTGTGCCAAATTGCATTAAAACACGTCCAGCTCCCATGAAAGAGCAGCAAACATATTCACTTGCTCACTCACAAACTTTCACATTTATAATATTAGAGTAGGGTGGCCGTCTATTACACACAGAAAAGCTAACTTTTAAAGGAGTATAATAAATAACTAAATGCATATCGACATTTGAAAAAACACCTCACTCTGCAAATTTAGAAAAAAAGAAGCCCATATTTTGTTCTTCCCTTAGAAGCGAAAAATTTACATGAAATAATAATGGCACAGTTGAAAATTAACTTTTTCCCCACACAAGCACCGATACGCCCAATGGAAACTCACCTTCTCATCGTTTGGTAGTGCTATTAGAAGATCTTCTAATACAAATTCTAAAAAGTAGGTCCTCTTGAGCAAGCCCTGCCTGAGTAGGTTTATTTTGAATGGCTCCTAACTTTTACAACTGAGAGCTTCATATATGTCTTCTTTTTTTATGTTATTGTGCAATTCAGGTGTAGTTACTGCTAGTTACCTCACCCACCATTTTTAAATTGTATAAATATTTTATTGTTTTGTACATTTTTACAACCTCGTCCGCCCCTCTCACTGATTTGTACAGATAAAGAGGCTTATATGTATAATAGTTCTTTTTGGCGAGGGAGAATTTCAAGTCTTCTTATCTAAGTACTTGGCATTGAAAACAAAAATACTCACGCGCTCATATGACCAACACCAAACACGTGGTGGCGATTAGCGGAAAAAGAAAAACGAAATGTTAAAAGAAAAATGCAAAAAGGATCAATGTCGCTGTTCTTATCGCCGCATTAAATGTTATGTCAGTAATCTAGGAAAACTTTTTGTTAGTAAAGATGGCAAAGTGAAACAAATTTACTAAATCTAGTAAGGGTAATCAGTGTACACTGCTATATTATTTGCCTCAAACTGTCTCTATATAAATTAACATACAGATACGGGTACTAAATTACAACAACTGTGTTTACATGAGTATAACTAAAGCTATAGCTTTGTAGAGTTTACGCCTCTGGCTGAAATTTACATATATGAGTGTAAAATTGTGTTAAACACGTTCTTGTAGCTTTGCTTTACATTCACCAAACTGCACAAAACCACAATCGTTTTGTAGCTGATAAGAACGTAGCTGCATTCAAGTGAAGACACCCACCACGCTCAAAAAAAAACTTGACCTAGTTTTCTCACTTCACGGCTTTCATTTTTGGGGGGCTCCACTTTTCATTTCCTCTCACTAAAACGCCTTTCATTTTCATTTTTCATCACATAGCATTGTGGAAGCATATTTTTTACTCGTTTCATTTTCTTTGGTTTCACTTAATGTGTCCATTTATTTTGCCACAAATGGCCATAAGAGACTGTGTAGTGGAAACTCATGAAAGAATAATATTTTCTTACAAAATTTCCTTCGACGCTTGCTGTTGTTGCTACCATTTTGTACATGCTAGAAGCGGTTGGCAGTGCTCTCACTCGGCTCTTTCTGGTGGCTATGAAAATTCGACACTTGAAATGCGTAACGGCAAAGTAGCCATGACATTTAACGTTTGGCAGCTGTTGCTGTGTGCAAGGCGTTAAGACCTTGGTGGTGTGCGTGAGCATGAAAAGAAAATTTGAATGCCTTTAAAATTTGGAAAATCATTGGAGTGAGTTAGAAAAACTGTCGAATATTTACAGGAACTCGAACATGCAAATGTAAAGAACTTATTGGCACCTAAGTAATATTTAAACCTCCTCCCCGCCCTTTGCCAAAACAGCGATTCAGGTGGTTTTGCAACTGGTCGGTGGGCGGTTTTGCAATATATTTTATACTTTTTTATTTCATTTAATTTTTTGGATCTTATTACTTTTTAATTGTTTTTTTTTTTACTTTTTTTAATGAAGCCATTTTAAATCTAATTTAATTTTTAAGTACCATTTCTTTTTTGGTACACTTGTAGGCTGGTGTGATCTATTATTTAATGGTGCAAATAAAACACTTATTCCACCTTCGTTGCCCAACGTTTCGCTGAAATTTCCAGCATCATCAGAGGCCAAATAATATTAAACATTTACTTTAAACTTAATATTAATACGTATACACATAATCAGTACCACTCTCTATGGTAGTCTTGTCATTACTGTAAGTAAATATATTCTACAAAGTGATCGCTACAAAAACCAAAAAAAATACCATTTCTTTCTTTTTTGATAAATTCGATATCTGTTTCTAATTCGATTTTCTGTCTTTATTAATTTTTATTATTTTTAAGCAAAAAATATACAGTGACTCAAACAAATGACCACGTGTGTTTTTTTTTAATATTCGTAATGTTTTTCGAGTTCATTTTTTTCTATAAAAATATTGTCTCAGCTTTAACCAAAACCATATAGATCACAATTTCAAATTTTATAAAAAATTCAACAAAATTTCAATTTTGTTGCGAACAGTCTACCGCATATTATTTCATAAGAAATGCATGCTTATATGGAAAAAAGTGCAAAAATGCGTCACCGGAAAAATTCTCAAAAATCAAAGGTAGTTAGAGCGACTTCAAACATTATTATACTAAAATCGAAGGGGCTATAAAATTGCATACCCAAAAAAAATTCTCGAAAGCCTGAATAAAGTGTAAAGTTTTGATAAAAATTTTACTACTTTTTTTTTATTTCTATAAGGTTAGAAACTTTAAGTTTAATGGATTTTGATATATTTAGTGTAAACTATATTTTTATTAAAAGTAAATAAAATTAAACAATAAATTAAAAACAGGGAAAAAATATACTGTACGATTTTCACCGATACTCGCTGCCAAAAGAACGCCCTGCTAGCCATTATCATCCGTCTTATATATTTTTGTGCCAACTTTTAAAAGTTCAAAATGAAATTTAAATCATAATTTTATGTCTCAGAAGCTGGGCAAGCAGCTGCCTTGCCGCAGGGTTTCCTTTTGTCTCTATTGTATTAGACTTAAACCAAATAAAACATTCAAATTTTTTATGTAGTTAGACCGAATAAGCGAACATCAAAAAGATGAACTTCACTGAAGGGATCCTTCGCTGAGGTTCATATTACTAGCTGAGACCAAAAAAACCTTCATAAAAATGATCACTTAAATATATATAACAACAAAGAAAAAACAAAAAAAAAACCAAAAGCAACATGTAGCCAGTACTAATGTTTTATTCAACAACTAAATACCATGTAAAGGTAGATAAAAAGGACATTTACTCTGCTGAATTCAAAGGACGTCATGCGCAACATTCTTGCTTGTTATCAAGGAGACAAGCAGAAATAATAGTAAAACAAACATACAGAAACACAAACCTTAAACTAGAAAAAAGTTACAAAACAAACATTGCGCTAACGCTGGCCTATTAAAAATTTAAAGTGCTGGACAAACTTTGTTTTGCCTGCCTCTTTTGTGTTTGATGAGCAAGTTGTTGGCATCTAACCTAACGACTCAGGCGCAGACAAGGCACACCCGCCTACTTGGCGAATGGGTGCGCAATGGCACACAAAGCTACTTACTTAAGTATCAAAATGGTAAAACTTTAGCTTTTACATATATGCAGTTTTTATACTTTTTCGCAATGTCCTTACGGCATTTGGCGACAGGCAGCCTTAAGTGCTCGAGGAGTGGTGAGTAAGCGATGGAAGAAATGTAGAATTTTTCAGACAAGTCACAGGCAAAAGTTATGACTTTACAGAATACTAAGTATTTATAAATACGCATGCACAATACATACACATACAAGTGCGGCTTATACATATATCTGCACATGCAAGGTACTATTAATAGCTCTGTAGTATGCATATCTTTTGTTAAGCGCACATTCTTTCCATTGTTCAGTATTTGCCTGTAGGCAATATCCTAATCCGCTTACTTCCGCAATTGTAACTCATAAAATCCAGGATAAATGAATTTTACATTGCACACATAACTGCCTGAAAGGCGAAAGAATCTGGGAGAAGAATGGTGTGTTAATCAAATGAGTGAACACAGTAAAAACAGTGGCTTTACAACAAGAAATTTAACCCTCGTGATTGTCAGAAAAATAAGCACTTGGGTGCCAGAATTTCATTTGTCTTTTTATTTTTCACTAAAGACGGCCGTTTGTCGTTTAGGGCCGAGATCAAAAAACTGCACCAATTTCTTCTCTCCTTTGCATAGTGCATTCTTTTTACCGAAGCAGCATCATCCATGCTAACAAAATGTCCTGTCCAGCGTAAAAACAGTTTGTTAATTTTAAGTTTGTAGAAATTCTTCGATAGGAATTTTTTTACCCACCCATCTTACTCACTAAACTCACCCTTCCTCAGTTACACACTCGCTCGCCCACCTCATTGCTGCTGCTCACCTCCAGCGTACTGGTGCCCGTCGCATTGTCCGAACTCACAAACGGTGTCTCCGAGAATCGCATCTCCACCGTTTGCTCATCTCCCGATATGCAGTCATCATCCGTTGTAGTACGACGCGGCCGATGTTGAGCCTTATCGTTCATTACTATATCCACCACATGAGAATTATGCACCAGCGCCGAGTTAAGACCTCTATTCGGAGACAAGGCACCACAACCGCTGCCATTGCCATAAGTCGGTTCACGTGGCACAATTGTCAGCCTGTCTTTTGGTCTGGCCAACGAGGTCTCCTGTGTTATGCCATTATCATCGGCATCGTCGATATCCATACTACCCGCGCCACAGCCATTGCCGTGATATAACCGGGGTCCGCAGGTATTGCGATCCGAACGATTTCGCACACCACGCCAGTTCATGCCATTATGATTGGAAGGATTAAAACAGGGCAGCACATGCTTGAATTCCTTGCGGAAGTTCTCATTCAACCAGGCGTAGAGGAAAGGATTGTAGCAGGTGGACGACATGGCGATCGAGTGCGAGACGAAGAATAGGAACGTATAGTAGGGCCACTCATTCGATTTCTCATAGAAGTCATCCATCATATTGACCATGTTGATGGGCATCCACGAAATGGCAAACACGCCCACCATCGATATGAGCATATAATTCGTGCGCTTTTTGCGCTCGCGATCGGCCTCCTCGCGCTGCACCGACCGACAGCCGGGCTTTGAGCCGCGCATAGTTAACTTTATCGACACCCAAATGTAGCAGACGGTGATCACGCCAAAGGGGCATATAAACTGCAATGAGCTGGTCACAAAACCGAACACCTGACGTATGGACTCCGAGGGCCAGTTCTCTTCGCAGTAGGTGGTAATCGTGTAAGTAGTGGCATCGTCTAGTGCCTCAGTCACGCTCGCAGCTGAGCTGGTTGTCGTTACATCTAGTACGTGCGCTGAAGCCGTTGTGACCGCAGACGAAACAACATAAGTGCTGTGCGCAATACTGGAGTCATTCACGACAACGAGCGGCTGTAAGGTACTGCTAATCAGCGATTCATCGATATTAGCTTGCTCTGATACGACCACTTTCATGAATATGCCATAGGGCATTGTGAACAGCAGCGAGAATAACCAAATGCTCACGATGATCAGTATGCAGGTGGAGAGTTTCATGCGCGGCCGGAAGGGAAATACGATAACGAAAACACGATCGATGGCAATTGACATGAGCGTCCATGTTGAAATGTAAATGCTACAACCCTGCGCGAACGTAACTAGGTGGCAGAGTGTGTGCCCGAACACCCAGCGACCCATGAAGGTGTAGAGCGGCGTAAACGGCACCCCCAGCACGCACAGCAGTATGTCCGAGAGCGCAAGGTTCGTGATGAAGATATTGGTCACCGTTTGCATGGCGCGATTGTGCAACACGACATAGCACACCAGCACATTGCCGAAAATGCCCAATACGAATATCGTCGCATAGATGAGGCAGAAGATGATTTGCACCCATTTGTTGTTGATTAAATCGGTCCGCTGCTCCTCGTCGCGCAACTCAACCGCACTGCCGACGCTGCCACTGATGCGAGCATTTGCGCTGGTGCTCGTCGCACCGCTGTTGCTGCCACTTTCTGCATAAGGCATTGTAGTTGCAACAAGCGGCACATCTGCGGTCACAGTGGACGCCGACAAGGCGCTGGTCGTTGTGTTAACGTGTGCATCACTTATGAATGCTGCGCTTCCATTGGAATTCGCGTAAATTGTGCTGCTCATCGACAGTGCTGGCTCCGCTGCAGCCGATTCTGTTGTTTTCAATGTTACCGCTGCAGCTAGAGTTAATGCGGCTGAGGTTATGTTGAACAATAGTATTACTGCAGTGAGTGTTGCTGGGCTTCCAAGTGGCATTGCTGTTGTTACCTTGCGTCGGCCAACTATCGGTGTGCCATTTGAGGTGCTGGTTTCGCCTGTCGTTGGCATATTTATGTCTGGTTGTTCTTCTATTTCCATTATCGTTGTGATTGTGCCACGTCGCGTTACGTTGCGTTGGTGTGGGTAGTTGGTGGCGCCACACGGATGTGTGAAAGCTCTGACTCTGACGGTAAATCAACTGAAATATGTAGTGTGGCGTTGATTTTACTCGCAGGACTGAAAGGATTTAATTAGTGGTTCGAAATTAGTTTTTGGGGTTGCCGCTTTCAATAGTTTGCCGCATTGTGGGTGTGTTTGTGTGTATGTGCGGTAATTGCTTTGTTGGCGGGAGACATAACTAACAAAAGTGGCGCATTCAACATCGATGGTTTAAAGTAGTCGCATCAGGTATTTGAATTTGTGCATTTCAGTTTCGTTGCTGCTGGCGCTCAATGGATTTGAGTATAGCGATCTGAAAATAAAATGAAACATTATTATCAAAGGTTTTGAATACTAATTTATTAAATTGAAACAGAAAACTCGTTAATAACTTGTATTTTAAACTACACCTTCGCAAAAAAAGTAACAATAAAGACCTGGACTGTGGATGCACTCAGTGTCTTGGGTTAGGTTAGGTTGAAGCGGCTGCCTTAGTCCAACGTATGACAGAGGCACACTTAGACCCAGTGGAGCTATTGCGCTACCAATTGAGAGTTCGAATTCAAACCCGGGCAACTTCCGCAGAAGTCATTGGCCGGCAAGCCCGTTCTGCTAGCATGTCTTGCCATTAAGCAGTGGACCGTAATAATACCGGTCACCAGCCTAAGTAGAGGGCGTTCTAACCGAATGAGTGCGTCGGTTCTTTTTCTGTCGACGCTTTCCCAGATTTTCGAGCCAGACAGGGTCAGACAGGGTGGTTCCGTTCCTCGCAAGCTTGTCCGCTGCACAATAACCTCGAATGTCTCTGTGATCTGGCACACAATGTACACCGAGGGGAAAAAATATTAAAATCAAATAGAAACGTACTTGATCTTACTATAAACGTCAACGCAAATACTGTATATTGGTAAATATTCAATTCAATTACGCGCATATTAAAATGACCACGTTCGTACTGAAAAAGCATCCATGAAGTGAATAATCAAGACAAAAACTAAAAAAAAAAAAAATTAAGTTGCATATTGCCTGCAGTGGAATCCGAACTCGACCATCTCCGGATATCAACAACTAGTGGCAAGCATCTTTGCGCACTCAGCTACACCCAGGCATATAAATTTGCTTTCAAATGTTGAATATCCATCAACACGACAGCACGCGATTTGTACGGATAAACATGTATTTACTATGTATGTATGTGTGTGTTGTCTCCGCTCTCAGAGCGGCGCTCTGCATGCTTGGGGTGCGTATGTACACTCACATATACATACTCAGACGTGAACAGTCAAATACGTGCGTAATAAATTTTGTATGAAAATATTATTTTTAAATACGAACATTTTTAAACGATAATCAAATATAAAGTATTCATTTTTACTATGCATTATTTCCCTCAGTGTAGGTAGTAGACTTTGAAGCTAAATCGTTAAAGACTTTCGAAGGTTCTATCGCCATTATTGACGAGGTCTTAGCAATCTAGCTGCTTAGCTATCGGAGTATATAGTTACTGAAGTCAGGTTAAGAGAAGTTTCGATAAGCCAAAGTGTAGCCTCCTTTACGGCCGGGAGTTCTACTTGGAAGACACTGCAGTGGTCCGTCAGCCTAAAGCAGAGGTCTTATGAGAGGTTCTTTGTGTGTATCCAAGCTTCCAGTGTATCCAAGAAGCTTCTAAATCATAAGCATTGCAATAAAAATATTAGAGAACGCATACATTTTACACACACACAAAAATCCAACGCAATTCTAATTTAAATGCATTTGCCACACTTTTTACACATTTCCTCTATAATCCTCCAGCATCTGTGCTAAGAAGAACGTTTCAGATTTGCATATTCATGCATACAAGGCATATCTACATAACACAAAGAGTCATACAAAATGAACTGTGTCTAACTGGCAGCGCGCGTATGGGAAAAGAAATGACTGTGTATGTATGTATGTATGTATGAAAGTTAAAACTCATCACTTGCATGTCCGCTTGGAAGTCTTTTTGCTCAAAACCATATCTGTACGACGCGCAACTTATGCTCACCGCTTTGCATTCATAAAATTGTAAAGGTTTTGGTGCTTGCGATTTGCGTTTCACCTTACATACTATACATAAATATGTATCTCGCCCATCAGCCCATTAAATAAAGGCGCAAATGTGAAAAATTTAATGGGATTTCATTTAAAAGAGAATTTGTGTGCGAAAAAACTGCCATTGTGAGTGGGTCACCAGCAGAAGCAGCGGGTATATTAAAATTATTACAACAAAAAGCTAAGTGTGGTAGCTAAAAGTCGAAGAAACATGTGTGTGCATGTGTGTTTGTTTGTCGCCGCAGCCATCACCGTCAATGCAACCGCGTTTAATATAATGACTTCGTGGTTACAGAGTCAAAAGTAATTTTGCATGAGGTTGGAAAATGGTTTGAAAATGAGGTGGAAGAGGTGTAAATTTGTGTTGTGACACACATAAAAAAATAATGTTGAAGGTGTTTTATGCAAACGTTGGGTGGTTGGTTGATCTCAATGTACAAACATACGAGGCTATACGTACATACGTACGTTAGTGTGGCGCGAAATGGGGTGGGTATTTGTGTTCGCTCTGCGAAATATACATAAATGCGTTTGCGATTACGCAGCAAATTACTTTGAGCACTTGCGGTGGTCATTAAGTGCACACGGGTACGCCTTTATGCGTGTGCGGGCGAAGCACAGGTGTGTAAAAGTAGATGCTTAAAATAAAGTTGTTGTTCTTCTTGTTTAAGTTGTTTAAATAAAAGAGTAGTTTTCACTTTGTCTTTGGAATAAATTGCAGCTTTTTATTATAAATGTAGTGAAACCTCGTACTTCGTTTCAAAAGAAAGCGCAGGCTTTTGTCCTTTATCGAAGTAACCGACCCTTGGCATTCACAAAAAATATATAAATATGTAACTAAGATACAAAAAGACTTTTGGATATGAAAGTAACCGGATAATCCCAAATATTCGTAATTTTTTAGTTTTTGGAGTTTATCCTGTACCTGCCACTTCCAAAGGTACTTTCATATCTTAAAAGTAGTTCTACATCTAAAAACCGAATAATGTACCGAAAAAATCTCGAAAAGTCTCAAAAAATTGTATAAAAGATAACGAAAGTCTCGTAAAATCCTGGAAAACACCAAAAGATTTGGAAAAATAAAACACAAATAAAAACGAAGAATACCAACAGTTTCGAAAAGTTCTTCGAAAGGCCTACAAAGAGACACAACGAATTCGTGAAAGTCACAAAAAAATTCCAAACTCAGATAAATCTCGATATATTTCATATAAGTATAACGAAAAGAATTTGAAGAATAAAATAATTTCGAGTTAATCCCAAAAAGTTTGAAATTTTCCAAAAAAAACCCCGAAAGTTTCCAGAAAATATTCCAAACAATTTTTAGTTATCCCGAAAATCAAACCCTAAGAATACCGAACAGTCCCAAATTAATCATAAAGGATACCGAAAAATCCCAAAAATTCTCAAAAATATTGCGAAGAATACCGAAAAGTTCCGTAAAACCTCACAAAGACGAGAAACATAACGCCAAAAAGAAAAAACGTCACAGATCGAAAAAATTCCGAAACAACCCGGAAAGGCAAACAAAAATTAATCGTAAGGAACTCGAATATTTAAAAGACAAACTTTGCTTAGTCTCAAAAAATCACGAAGTTCGTAATTTGAACATATGTATGTCTTATAAAATTTAACAAGTAAGAAAGTCTAAGTTCGGGCAGAGCCGAACATTAAATACCCGGCGCAGGTACTAAGTATATGATTTTCACCTTTGCGAAAGCTACCACTACATGGTAAGCCGGTGTGTATCAATTTTGAGTAAATTAGCGTCCTTCAATTTCGAAATATTGAAGTTTCAAGCACTTCTGAAATTTGCCGTTGTATGAAAAGTGGTCGTAATTTGAATGTGATTCCAATAATTTTCAACGTTTTGCTTCTATGTGGCAAGCACAATAACCATACCGAGTTTGGTACAAATTGGTAGAACGGTTACCGAGATACATATATGTGATCATAAGTGGGCGGTGCCACGCCCATTTTCCAAAATTTTATCATAAACGTATTTCCTGGTAAAAAGTTGTTGCAAGCATCAATTTTGAGTAGATTATCTTTAATATTTATTGATTTATCGAAGATTTCGTATTTCTCCAAATTACCGTTATATGGGAGGTAGGCGTGGTTATTGTTCGATTTTAAAAATTTTCGGCAATTTGGTATGCTGTAGCAAGGCTAATAACTGTGCCAAGTTTGGAAAAAATTGGTGCAGCGGTTACCAAGATATGCACATGTATCCATAAGTGGGCGTGGCTACGCCCATTTTTCAAAAATGTATAATATATAATTTATTTTTCGTCTAAAAATTATTGCAAATATCAATTTTGAGTGAATAATCTTCAGTAGTTACTAAAATATCGCAGTTTTCGTATTTTTAAAAATTACCGTTATATGGGAGGTAGACGTGGTTATTGTCCGATTTCGCCCATTTTCAACACCATCCGTCCTACTCCCGAAAGAAGTGCACATACCAAGTTTCGTTAGGATAACTCAATTTTTACTCGAGTTATCGTGTGCACAGACGGACGGACGGACGGACGGACAGACAGTCACCGCTTAATCGATTTCTCTTTTCATTCTGATCATTTATGTATACATTTGTCTATATCTATCTCGATTCGTTTTGCCTGTTACAAACAACCGTTATGTGAACAAAGTTATAATACCCTTGTGCACAAGTGCGCTCGGGTATAAAAATTTGCTTTAATTATCTAACTCAAGTCAAGTGCTTGTAAGAAAGTATATATCTACTTAGGCATCTTCGGTAATTATTACTCCTTGTTGTTTTGGCATACAAAACTAAAAATAACATTTTTAATATTTTTTTTTTTTTGTTATTGGTTGATTTCCCTACAGTGTGAAGAGATATGTAACCACTGAAGATGGCACAATGCCATAGTTTCGAAAATTCGTTTCATTTATTTACAATATTTGGGAAAAAATGGCAGAAAATTTTAAATCAAACTTTAAATACTCTTATCTTTAACTGTAGCATTTTTCATGCGCCGCAGACAAGCTAGCTTGGGAGGGGATTGCACTGACTTGCGCTGAGTTAACTGTAAGCACGATGCGGACGCCTCCTATTCCACGTGTGAACACCACTCAAATCTGCTTCCATTGAATCGGCAAACGAAATACGGGCGAAAGAACCAACATATTCCGTTACTAAGCAGATCCGGTCAGGTACAAATCAACGAGATAAGATTTTAAACTCTCATACGAATTGATCGCACCGTTATCACTGTTTACAGTGGTTGGTATCATTCCAGAATAATGCGTTATGGGAGCGCATGGTAAGCGAACGGATAACCAAGCTATAACCTATAACCTAACCTATCTTAAACTAAGACACAGCTAAGACGTCCGATTGTAAGTCTGTAAATTAATTTAATTTAAGTGAACTTTAGTTGTCAAACAAAATTTTGTGATTTTTGAGAAGCAGATATTTATGTATATTAAAATCCAACTGGTCATTTATAAAATTCCATCAACATTTGGATCATGCTAGCATATTTCACAAGCACTTCAACGATGCTACACAACCTTCGCATGACCATTTTTCATAAAAATAATATCCACAACGTAGTTTACCATGCATTGCATGTAGTATATCGTAACCTTGACATCAGCGAAGCGCTAAAGAAACGCAACCCACATGCGCACCAAAGTAAAACAGATACGGTGACAAAGCTGCCGATCGAAATATGCATGTAAAGAAAAGATGAAAAAATTCTAAGACAAATCAAGTCACTGCTGAAATATTGAAGCCACAAAAATTCCACAAATAAAAATCGGTTGTTCGCAAATAAATAGCAAGCCAAAATACGTAGAAATTTTAAATATTTTCACGTGCATTAACTTTATAAGAACCCGTCGTTAAAATGAGATATTGAAGCAGCATGAATCATGAACAAACCATGAAACTTATATTTCTGCTATTTTAAGCACATGCTAGCCATGCAAACGCATGCTGCGTGTAGCACAATTTTTTTTTTTAATTAGCTTACATACATACATATGTACATATGTACGAATCATCAAATAGCATGAATAAGTTCGTGTGTTATTTTTAACTTTAATGCAAAATGTTGTCAATAAATGAAATACAACATTGCCTTTCTGCTCTAATTGCGATGTGCGAAAGATGCTTTAATTAAAAAACGTCAGCATAGAACGATATTTAGGCGATTTATTTTTATTCTGAAAAAAAAAAAATATTGCACATTTTAATTAATGAAGAATTGTGCTTCTTTATACAGGTCTAATTAAGTTGACCATTTAAATACAAGTACGTGAAAGCGGTCACAACGATGAGGCAACTGAATTGAATAAGGCAACGCTAAAACAAAGTAGTAAAAAAAATCAACTAAGGAAGCTTAAGTTCATATTTTTCGTTAGAAAATTTATATTTCGCAAATAATTTTCCCGCTGATGTCCTAATGATACCTACAGCAGACAGGTGAGGAAAGCGAGGAGATTGCAGAAGAGCAAAATTTTTAACGTATGGAAAAGCAAGTGTCTTCTGCTTCCTTAATGAAACAGCTCAAACTCTTTACGCAAACAAAGGGAAAAAGGAGCATCTATCAAACTTGTTTTTTTTTTACTATAAAACTGCTGGACCGTAAATGTGACTTCGCTCCGCTTCTGGCGTATGGACGTGATATCGACATCGTATACCTGAGAACCAGAGACATCACTGCAGGATTTTTCAGTATAGAAAAGGAAGCAAAATAAGTTCATCTAGCGGTGAATAAGAACAAGACAAAGTACTTCCTAGCAAGTCCCACCATTTTGGGACACACTGTTGGCTGTTATAACTCTGAAGTAGTGAAAGACATTGTCCTCTTAGCCAGCTTAAACACCACCAACATTGGGAGCCTGGAGATAAAGCGCAGAATTACTCATGACAACTGGTGCTACTTTGGGCTCGGTAGGCTATTGAAAAGCGAAACTATTTCTCCACGAAAAAAAAATTAGCTCGACCATGCTCTAATCATGGCCGCTTTTTCATATGGCGCAGCAAAATGGACAGAGTCGAAGAAAGATGAGAAGGCTTTGGCGGCTTTTGAGAGAACGACGAGTTCCGATGAGGCCGGAATAATGAACTCTACGAGCTTTTTTAACGACATGTACTTAGTAGTTAAGCGCATAAAAATACAACGATTCTTCGACTCAGAACCCTTGGGTGAAAAACGAAAGACAGGCATCCCACGAGCCCAATGGAGGACCCGTTAGCACTTGGGATGTACAACTGGTGCATCCTCGCAAAGGGGAGAGCCAATTGGCCAAGTTTTTTTGGCTTCGGCCCAAGCCGACGAACGTTTGTAGAACCAAACAAGAAGAAGAAATGCTGGAATACCCGTGCCTGCATCTTGCCAATTTTAAAAGCCATAATATCTTGTATTGCGAAATTAACGCTTCTTAGAAAGTTGGGTGCGGATATATGCTATGAAACAGCTAATGTTGGATAACTCGGATGTCGGATATGATAAATAGGACGTTCCACTATTCGCTGATGAGGAAAACACCAACTCCACGGCTATTGGCCGTCCAACCAAACTTGCAGAAAATAATAGTGGGAATTCTACAGATTGAGATCCACCACAGCAAAGCCGCTTCTTCCACACAACTCCACCGTCCCGATCAAAGTGAAGGGGAAATTATTTTCATGCAAAACCCTTGGGTCCTCAAAGCTCGGGTTTGTGCAAAATGCTAATGCCTACTTTTTGGCACGCTTTAGTAGTGCTGGTAATTTTGGCTGGCCTTAAGTTTCATAGCCCAAGACATGCCAACTCCGTCAGCTTAAACTCACTTAAAAACGAGGATGGTAATAGAGTCGAATACTTCTAACGTTCGTTTGATTAAAGTGTATTGCTTCTTTGATCATTGAATCCGATGGAAATGGCCATTGTGATATTTGGGCCGGCTCAAATACAAATAATCGACTTCTCGAGAAGGTACTTAGACGCTATTACAAAAACACTCTCGCCCATCTTACTGACGCCGCTGGAGCTTATATTAGACACCCATATCAGGAAAATAGTTGGTCGAAGCTTTCACTACCTATTATGCATATAACAAAGGAAAGGCCGTTCATATGGCTCTACATGGCCTTATCTTTGACATCGACAAATTTTTGCATCACAAAGGATATTTTTTGTCTGTCTTCTTGGACAACTCACCACTCCAAGAACACTGGTCGCATTTCTTAAAAACCTTCAAGATCAGATGAAATATAACGAATTCTATACTTTGATTGGTAAAGAAAAGTAAATTTTTATCTTTATCGAATACTCGTTTATTTAGAAAATTGTAGTAAGAAATGGCAATAAAACGACAATAGCCGTCATCGATTCGCCAACAGTTAGCGAGTGGCGAAACGAACGAACTCAATGAGGTACAACCAAACTCGCTATCGTCTATCCGTTCTAGCTAACCTTATTGTTGCTTTCACATGCAAAATTCTTCTTTAAACGACCGGAACTCAAACATAGCGAGCGAGAAGTGGCGAATCGATGGCGGCTATAAACCGATTAGGTTTGTGCATTGCTCCGAGGAAGGAGTTTAGTTTCGTCAACTAACTATGTCGTGGTATTTATGTGCATACGTACATAAGTAAATAAAGCCATGTATGTATGTATGTATGTATGTATATCTACATAAAAAAAAGCTTAGCAGTTTTAATAATTATAATTAACGAAAATCCACTGAAATGAAGAGCCATACACGCCGACAAAATCTCCCACACAAATATTCGCATTGATCTGTGTACAAATCCATACACAAGCCACTTTGAGCGCATTAAATATACTAAAATATACTACATCCAATACTCAGGCCCACTTGAACATAAACACTTCAAACAATACGAATGATGGGAGGCGAAATATAAAAAAAAATATTAAAAGAACATAAAAATTGCATAAAAATTGAAAGCTGCTAAGTAATTTATTGTGTACGCTAACCGCAATTTGATTGGGTTTAGATATTGTACATAAGTATGTAAATATGTGCACCTTGTGGAAGCCGACAATTCGAGTCTTATTGCAATTGTGAAAAAAAATGCGAGCATTTGAGCTAAATGGCACAAACACGGACTCATTTTTTTTTTGTATGCGAATTGATAAGAAAAACGAATGAGATAATGGCAATCAGAATAAATAAATGTTATCTACTCATATTTTGGTACGTGGATTTTTATTTACACTGCCGAGCAAGGGCGCGTAAATGGTGGTTTTTCTCAAATATCTACAATATTTTTCGAGTAAAATATTATCTGTTTTTTTTCTATAAAAATGATGTACATTTTTTAACGAGAAGAATCCAAATCAAAGTTCAAAGCCTTATACAGTGCTGGACAAAAGCATTGGCACAGAGAATTTTTCGCAATCTATGCAGAGTTTTTTATTCTTATTTATTTTCGTAAATTTTTTATAAAAATATAGTTCGTACTACAACCAAAAAATCCTAAAAATAAACTCAGAAAAATTCTATAAATTTGCATACTTATTTGCAACTTTCTAATCAGATTTTTTAGAAAAATTCCAAGTATGCAGTTTTATAGCCCATTCAATTTTAGCTTAAGGAAGTATCAGTTTGAAGTTGCTTAAGAACTGCATTGATTTTTGGAAATTTTTTTTTCGCGCGGTTTTTTCCATTAAAATATGTTCGACGTTTTTTTTTTTGTGTGGAAGAAAATAATAGCACCGTCCGCAGAAAAATTTGCCAAAAATCAATGCGGTTTTTAACTACTTCAAGCTTGCACTTTGTTATACTAAAATTGAATGGGCTATAAAACTGCATACCTAGAGTTTTCAAGATTTTGATTTTATGATTTTAGTTGTAGTATAAACTACATTTCTATATAAAATAAGTGAAAAAAAATCATGTGCCAATAATAGTAATAACTTTGCCTAGTTTTGAAAAATTTTACCTACTTTTGAAAAATTCCATAAACTTTCATCAAAATTTCGAAATTCTTGAACTATAATTTAAGAAAATGTTTGGGTATGCAGTTAGATCACTCATGAATATTTAACACTGAGAAGAGGGCGATGAGAAGGCAACCTTTTTTATAGAAACGAAAACGCTATTAGAAAAAGAAGAGCGGCTATATAATCGAGTTGACCTTTAATAATTTTTTTTTGCTGAATATATTGAATCAGTTTGATGATTTATCAACATAATTAGATTCTGATTAACGAATATGTAATTAATCGGGAAATCAATCATTTTGATTAATCAAAAATAATTATTCTTTGATTAATTAATTAATCGGCTTTCGATTAATCAGCTTGTTCGATTAATTGACTAATCGCACCTCCGTACATATAACCGAATAAAATGTTTAAAAAATTCTTTGGTACCCATTATCCAAACACTACTGCAATTATAAAAGCAGAAATAAACTGAATAAGCTGACTGTGCAGAACCACGGCAAAAACAAAAAAGTGCACATTTGTTTCTCTTTGCTTTGGGCGCTTTGGCAAAGCTTTGTATGAATGAAGTTGTAAGTGGATTTATTTATTTATAAACTTATTGATGTGAGCCTTATCGAGAGTTACTTATTGTATAAATATACACAAATAAATATAGTTCGCTTGCACCCCAACAATTTTGTGTATTACAAATAGATATATTATCGATTGTAATGGATGGTCTTCTGCAATAACGGCACAACTCAAAACTCGAAAACAAAAACTCTTACTACTAAACAGTGGTACATATCGCTTAACCTTCTCTAATGCATTTCTAATCCTTACTAAGTATTCATAAAACAGTCATAAAGATTTAGTTAAGATTATACAAGGATTTGAGCGATATGACATTGTTCAGTAGTAAGGTTTTTTTTTTAGTTAAGAGTTATGTCGTTATTGCAGAGCACCATCGATATATGCTATACAATATGTTTATAACTTTGCTCAAATTAAGCCTCTGCCTTATCAATATCGGTATGTATGTACGTACATTCGCCCTCGCATATTTTAGCAGTTTTTTGCAGTTTTCTTTTTTCACAACTTTTCGGAACTTTTCCATTTTTTGCGCATTTACTCATTTCATTCATTCATTCGGTTTTGACGGCCTTATCAAATATTTATGCATATATCTAGATATATGTATGTGAACTCTAGCTGCTGTCATTTTTCCGTCGATATTTGCTATGCATAGATGTATGTATGTATTAGTGTTTAGTTAGAGCAACGATGCATAAGATTGCAAAGTCATGTTAAAGCTTATCGACAGCAAAAAATGAAAAATTTACACAAACTCGTTTATGATTAATGTGAAGTGAAGGCTCTAAAAATACATATTAATGAAATAAATTTAAACGTGAACAGTTTCATAGAGTGCAAAAGTTTTTGTTAATACTAGAAGCGTCGCCTGACTATCAGAATATCTACAAGTACATAGTTGCTTTATATTTTTGAGCGACTTTATTACCTAAAATGTTACAGGCTTTAAAGATAGTTGCGTAGAACTTTCGTTGGGAAGATACAAGGAGACAGGCATACTTGTTCGGAGAAGACTTCCGTTTCTGCACTGCAGTCCGTTATGAATCCATTGGGGTAATCGTTATTGACGCTATAGTCGAACTCGAACTGCCTACTGTTCTTCCTAACTGCCTTGTGATGGTGTGGTTGAAGCCAATAGAATGCGAAAATGTCTGCATTATGAAAATGCTTAGTCTATCAACGGAGAAAGCTGAAATCATGTGATGAAAGAAAATCGATCGAGGCCGATCTAGGGTCAGGCTGGCCGAGTTTAGAAGCGATAAGGTGGCAACATCTCAACTATCAATATCGGAACAACCACAAACTTCGGAATATAAACGAAAAACCATTCATGCATTTCCTGGTAGGGAAAAAGAAGAAAAAATATTTGGTCAAAAGGCGATCCAATAGAGAACAAAAACTTATTGTAGTCGAAAACTAATGAAAGTGACATTATTTGCGACCAGAAGGAATCGGTTTTTACAATAATTGTACCCCATTTTACAATTACCAAAAAATTATCTCCGGTATTGATATGGCTTAAAATTTATGCCCAATCTTCAAGTAAACAAACAATTTTGCCCATGTTTGAAAATACCCAACATTTGTGTTACGTTTTCAAATAATCAAAAAATTATGGTTAGTTCAGTGGTTCAATTTTAAACAACCAAAAATGTAGATGCTTAAACTATTTCGTTTTGGTTCACTGCACCTCTTCTCTTTTTGTCCATATGCACTATGGTTAAAAGAGTACAACTCTTGAATAAATAGTTTCAAAAATTCTTTACAAAAAAAGTTAACAAATCGCTCATTAAACATTTCGACAAACAAGTGGCTTTTCAATTAAATTTTCCAGTTTCAGAACACCTTTTCTGATTCTAATAAATTTTCGATAAAGTAACTGGTACATTTTTTAAAATCTTTACTAACAATTTTATAAAAATTAAATACCAGTTTTATTCAGAATAAATGCATAGTTACTTTAGCGATAAAATATGATTTATGACAGTTTTTATTGATCAATCAATTATAATTCAAGAATATCCTTGCTAGATTAGAGCCTCTCTTTTTAAGTATGAACAAAATTCATTAATCAATTTTATGAATCAAAACTTCATTAATAGCATGTTTGTGCAACCAGTATTTGCGTATAAATCCAAGCAATTTTCGTCGATTTATGTAAAACCCATCATGAAAAACAAAATGTGGTATACCTTCCAACACGTTGCAATTTTTAATTAAATTATTAATGCATTGTGGGCGTCTGTCAAAATATTTTACCACTCCCCGCAAAAGCCACAAAAAATGCCAACCACACACTCACGCACGCATGCAAACACACGCATGCACACATGCATGACCAAAGCAAATTTAATCAAAATTGTTTACAAATTTGTGTGCGGCCATTTTGCTGGCTTCTGTCACAGAATGCCAAGTGTAGTGCAGAAATCAAAAAAACCAAAAAAATACATATTGACGTACATACATACACATGGACGCCGATGCATTGATTTACATAATCAGACATACATATGTATGTATATAAATATGTAAATGGGCTTTTGCGAAAAAAGTAAAATCGTAAAACAATATGCAAAATTGAAAATGTCAACAAGCGATTTGTAAAAATATTGCTACTTCAAAATGTATATTGTGTAAGCGAGCAGAAATTGAGTTTGCATAAAAAAGCAATTGAGCGTCGACGAAATTGAATAGAAATGACGACAACGGCTTTGTATGAGGTCAATGGGGCGTAGACGAAAGTGAATTTTTAAAAAGAAAAAATATTAGAAAGATGTGTCAACATGTCTATGCGAATGATCTCTATGTAACAATACTGTTTGTATGCATGCATGTACACGCCAACCCTGTAGGAAAAGTCTCGCTAGATGTGTTTGGATATGGTTAGCTTCTAGTGCATTTAGAACTGCGTCTAGTTGGGGATGGATCTCTTTGCTGGTAAACAACGCCTTTGTAAGTAAGTGACATTTTCTCTTTTGATCGCTTCGACCTAATTCAATATTTCACAATTTCGCCCTAAAGAAGCGATTTTTTTTCGTTTTAAATTTGGCATTGCGGAATGTCAAAGGAAGACGTCGCTCTCGCGAGTGGATCGAAATTGCTTTAGGCGGCCTACACAGTTCTGAACCAGAAAATTCTAGAACGATGTAGTTGTGATTTTCCTGCAGGGTAGCTTAATATGTAAGGTATCGCCTTACTGAAGTCTATTATACTTTCATCTGTAGTGTTTTTATGCCAATTTTCGCTTAACAAGATGAACTCAACGAAGGCATGAACTCAATGTGTAGAAAACGCTATGCGAAAGAGATAGAAACTGTTTGAGCTTAAATATGACTATATTTGAAAAAATGGAGGTTTTCTCTGGCATTCTCCATGTCTTATCGGTGAGACATCTAAATTTTTCTGGGGCAGAGTTCAGGTATGCAAATAGGGACATTTTCAGAAATTTATCTACGTGATACTAACGTACCCGAGATGGAGCACAGAAACAGCACTTACACAGCTCCTATGAAGATAGAGCACTAAATTAAAAGGTTAAGTGATATCATGACAGAAGTATTTAAGACAAGATGTCCCGAGAGTAAGCCGAAGATCAAAGCCAAAGCTGAGGCTACTAGGCCGAAGGGGTGCTTAGAGGAATAATCAGCTAATCAAACTGACTATAAAAAGGATATAAGCAAAGCTTAAATGGAGAGAATTATGAAATCTCCTGTGAAGGAATTTCTGCAACCCTTCCAGTCGAAAGGCTTCATAATGCCCTTTTATTAAGAGAGGTAAAAACCGAATAACTTAGCACTTAGCAGTTCTGCGGCTCTTATTATCTTCTCCAACATCAGATTCCACGATAGGGAGTCACCTTGTCTGAAACCTCGTTTGGTATCCAACGGCTCGGAGAGGTCCTTCCCAATTCTGACAGAACTGATGGTATATCTCAACGTCATTTTACACAGCCGTATTAGTTTCGCGGGGATACCAGAATCAGACATCGCGGCATAAAGACAACTTCTCTTCGTGCTGTCGAAAGGGGTTTTTTGAAATCGACTGATAGATATCGATCCTACTCTCACGGGTCTTTTCCAAGATTTGGCGTATTGTGAATACCAGATCTATGGTGGATTTGCCAGGTCTAAAGCCACGCTGATAAGGTCCAATCAGATCGCGCTGGTGCCGCGGTAGTTGACGCGTATGACGGGGTTGGCTTTCTTGTGGATTGGTCAGATCACGCTTAATTTCCAGTCGTCTGGTATGCGTTCCTCTGACCATATTCCGCAGTTGATGCACACATCTTATCAGCTTCTCGCCGCCGTATTTGAATAGCTAGCAGGCTGTCAGCTCCAGCAGCTTTGTTGTTTTTTCAGCCGCGTAATCGCTATTCGTACCTCGTCATAGTCAGGCGGTGGAACATCCGCCATCATCGATTAAGAGCTCGGGTTCGTCTTCTCCACAACTTTCCGTGCTGCTTCCATTCGCGGCAAAGTGGCGCGAAGTATACCTCTTACACTCAAGTATAATAAAATCAATAAAAATTCTTAATGACAACCCTTTACATTTTAGAAATTATAGTGTGCGCTGTGTAAGTTCATAATTCAGTCAAGTTAAACATATGTAAATAGACCCATAAAAAATACCGGCACTATTATTTTATAGTAATTTAACCAAGTGCCCCACAAAAAACGCCCCCGCTGCGTATACGTAACATTGAAATGAAATGAAGGGACAGTAAATAAATTTGTATGCCAACATGAAATTGAATTAATTTCACACATTCGTTCGTGACTCCTTTGGTTTTTCATTCTTTTTTTCTGTCATAAAATTAAATTTATTTCACACCTTTTTGAGTAATTGAATTTTGAGTTTAACTACGATGCGTATGTATGTACTCATGAACGCATGAACGATTTTCATATTTTTGTCCCTCACGACAATGGCTATTTGAATAATGTTTATTACTTTTTAATACAACTACCATTTTCCCAATGGAGAAACTTTTTTAGAAGCATACATTATTGAAACCCAAATTTCCATTTCAATTGCTTGCCTATGAAACAGAAAATTCGACTTGGCTTTGGGGGAAAAAAGTTATTTGGTTGAAACTGGATTAAAGGCCCCTTTCCCCCCTCGGCAGGCATTGGCAAACCTCCGAGTGTATTTCTGCTATGAAAAATAGCTTCTCACAGAAATACAATCGTCGTTCGCAGTCGGCGTAAAATTGTAGGTCCCTCCCACTCCTTTGTGTGACAACATCAAGGTGCACGCCACAAATACGAGGAGAAGCTCGGCCAAACAATAATGTATGTGTAAGCGCCATTCTATTATTATTATTAGTAGTTTGTTTTACACTTTATTTGAATTACCAAATTTGCATTAAAACAATTCAAATTTACACTTTGACGCGTTTTGCAATATGTTCAAAGCCCATTTTTGATAATACTTTTGATCATGGAATAAACATGGGCATTTCATTAATCTATATTCAATTCTATCATAGTAAACAAATAGTCAGTTATGTTGTCCGTATTTAAATTATTATTTTGGCACTGAAGGTACAAAAAATATAAGAAGCAATCAATAATAAGCGATATATGTACATGTTTATGTCAATGTGAATTCATGAAGCAGTTTGAATTAATTTTTCATTCTTCCTTATTTATAATTTCATAATATTTTTGACATTATTTTTTCTTATTTATTCTGCAGTGCCGTCAGTTCAAGCTTGACAAGCCGTTTAAATTTTCCAACAGAAGCAGCTATATGAAACTTAACGGCTCGTTAAGTCTCCTAATTGAAGCCAACGAAAAACAAGTAAGAAAGTCTAAGTTCGGGCGGAGCCGAACGTTAAATACCCGGCGCACGTATTAAATATATGTTTTTCACCTTTCCGAAAGCTACCGCTGGATGGTAAGCCGGGGTGTATCAATTTGAGTAAATTAGCGTCCTTAAATTTCGAAATATTGAAGTTTCAAGCATTTCTAAAATTTACCGTTATATGAAAAGCCGTAATTTTAGTCCAATTTCAATAATTTTGAATGTTTTGCTTTTATGTGGCAAGCACAATAACCACACCGAGTTTGGTACAAATTGGTAGAACGGTTACCGAGATACATATATGTGATCATAAGTGGGCGGTACCACGCCTATTTTCCAAAATTTTACCATAAACGTATTTCTTGGTAAAGAATTGTTGCAAGCATCAATTTTGAATAAATTAGCTTCAATATTTACTAAAATATCGCAGTTTTCGTATTTCCGAAAATTACCGTTATATGGGATGTGAGCGTGGTTATTGTCCGATTTTTAATATTTTCGGCAGTTTTTTATGCTGTGCCAAGTTTGGAAGAAATTGGTGCAGCGGTTACCAAGATATACACATGTAACCATAAGTGGGCGTGGCTACGCCCATTTTCCAAAAATTTATAATATTCTTATTTTTCGTCTAAAAGTTATTGTAAGTATCAATTTTGAGTGAATTATCTTTAGTAGTTACTAAAATATCGCAGTTTTCGTATTTCTGGAAATTACCGTTATATGGGAAGTAGGCGTGGTTACAGTCCGATTTCGCCCATTTTCAATACCAACCTACCTTGGATTAAGGGAAATCTACATACCAAATTTCGTTGAGATATCTCAATTTTTGCTCGAGTTATCGTGTACACGGACGGACGGACAGACGGGCAGACGGACAGACGGACAGACGGACGGACAGACAGACATGGCTTAATCGATTTCTTTTTTCATCCCGATCATTTATGTATACATTTGTCTATATCTATCTCGATTCGTTTCGCCTGTTACAAACAACCGTTATGTGAACAAAATTAATATACCCTTGTGCACAAGTGCGCTCGGGTATAAAAACTAAAACACTGGCAATAATTAAGTGAGTACATAACTCACACGAAAGGAGTGGACTACTTGAGGAGTACGCAGCAGTTTATATTAACAGCGATAAAGTCGAAGTTTCCAAAAATACAAGAGTATTAAGATAATGAGTCAGTTAAGCAGCCCGTGCTTCAAAGTCTGTCCGAAGCGCTTGCTGCAGCAGCTTTATCTATTTACAAGGACTGCCAGTTACCATCCAAATTCGATCGTTGTTATAGTATTTTAAGAACATTGGATAGGTTTTCTTACTAAACACATCGTCTAACTTACAAAGTAAAAAATAACTTATCGCAAAATCTCCTGCTTTGGAACTAAAACGTGACCAAAATTTTGACGTAGAATACGTCTTACGTTTCGATATGGAGGCTATGCTCAAATGTTGTAGTTGTAATTTTTAGAGCTTTACGAAAACGCTTATTGCACGAGAACTAATGAAGCGATTTGAAATGAAAGTATGTAGTTTCAAAGATATGATTCCAAACCTACCGACAGATTCATTTTTGTAAGTAACCAATTCGGTTTCCGTCGTAGAAACAACGGTAAATATTGGTTTATTTTGAGGTCAATTTTGAGCCTTTGTGCTCTAGTGCTCTACAACTTACGATTTGCATGTTAAACTTTCATTTTCAGGATGTAGGTTCTTTGGAGCAATAGAAATACTATCGTGTACCAATTTTATACAAGTTCAACAACTATGAGCATTTTAATGCAAACAATTTTTGAAAAAATTAGCAATTTTTTTTATTTTCAAAATGTGGTTTTCAGAATTCTTGGGACTTATCGATATAATAATCGATATTTTATCGGTTTTGTTATCGATATTTTATCTTATCTTATCGATATATTTTTGTAGATTTTGTAATAGATTTTGTTATCCATATTTTGATCGATTTTGCTATCGACATTATTATCGATTTTTTTATCGATGATTTTATCGATTTTGTTATCGATATTTTTTTCTTATTATGTGCTCTCGTTTATGACTTGGATGTGCTCTTAACCATACCACGTATTCTACGTTTAAACGTTTACGTACTACGTTTAGTGTCTTTCGGGTGGAAAAAGCTGCCATCGAGGAAGCGTTAGACTCACTGCTGAAGAGTGGGACGTCATTAGGGAGGTCAGAATATACTCACTCAGATAACCAAGCGGGTATCAGGGCTCTGAACGCTATGGTGGTGCGCTAGAAATCGGTAAACGAATTTCTGAGCCCTCTATCCACCCCGTCGGAGTACTTCCTAATCAGCATCATTTGTGTGGCGGGCTACAGTGCCATTACGGGGAACTGCCTGGCTGATACTTGGGAAGCAAAGGCACCCTTGAAACTTTACCACCACGACGCTTTTGTGCTTATCATGTAAGCTCAGCGAGCGCTGAGATAAAACTAGGGCATACAGAGCTGCAATATCCTTCTGGCCTGAGGTGGACCGGAGGCGGTCAAATTTTTTTTAGTTTTCACTCTTGGTGAGGTTCTGATAGGCTAGGAATCTCAACTAAGCACATTTGCATCAGCTGACGTATTCGTAATTTCGTAATTGGCTGGCGGCGTTTCGCCGAATAAATCAATGATCTCCGCTCCGTTGTGGTATCACACAGGACAATCCATATTCGATCAGACTCACAAACTCCATTCCCTAATCAATTCAATATTTCAATATCAATTACTTGAAAGAAATTAAAAAAAAAAATCCAATAACTATAAAAATTCTATCAAATGAAACCAGTTACCCGCAATGATTTTAAAGCTTCTACGGACAAATTGCTTATTTGGCACAGAACGAAGATGCTAAATATTCCCGTTTCAGTGTAAGCCAATTTTTATGCTGCATTGGAAGATTATAATACCTGCAGAGAATATAAAATGGCGGAAAAGGGAACTAATTTCGCACATAGCCAAAGCAAATAACAAAATGCCAATGGGACACGTAAAACTCGTAAATTCTGAACTGAGAATGCTAAGTAAATTACTAAATTCTCAGGCATCTGTACCTATGTACATGTACGAGCGAGAGCGTTAGCCAACATGCTGGCGTATGTATGTGTGCTAGAGTGCATGATTGTATGGATATATGTACATACTACAGGTCCAAGCTAAAATGGCAGGTGCGTGCTGGGGATACACGAATTTTTGTGACTGCTTTGCTATTTTATTGCAACGATTTTCGATTTTTATGCGCGCTGTTGCAAATACTCGTAAATTACAAAACACAATTTATTGTTTATACATTTGTACATATGTATATGCATATGTACATATTCGCATGTGTAAGTAAATGTTAATAAGCACGAATATATATTTACGCATTAGCAAGCAATGCAGGTAAAAGGATTTCCGCTCCACCAACTTTGAGTGACGATTTTATTTTCCTGATTTACCTTAAACAACACTAAGCAAATACATACATATGTATGTAAAGTATACAGGGTGTCCTAGACCACCCGTCCACCTCCACTAAAATGGAGGGAAATGATTTTTATTGAAAAACTTAAAAATATGACCTACCAAATCAGAGATGTTCTATCTTTTGGTAATTTTTTTTTTTTTTTTTTAATTAGACGTACATGTTTTTACTACAGATTCAGATTCTGATTATAAAACTACGTAACTTTTTTGGAAGTTCCTTTTCCTAGACTTCTAAAATGGACGGCAATAATTTTATTGGAAAACGAACAAATGTGAATCGCCAAGTCGGGACACTCTGTCTAGAACACCCTGTATAGACATGTGTATATATTATAGCTAACAACATTAAACCGTCACCAGTCAAAGCTGTTAGTCGCCATACAAAAACATCTCGATTACAAGGCAAAAACATTTGCATACCTACGAGGAGTGCGAAATCGGGTTCCATCCACGCACGCAATTTACTCGTACTTACTTGTATACATACATACGTTCCCGCCATATTGGTCTACAGTGTCCTTATAGCTTTGCATAATTTATGCAAAATACTAAAAAAGCCAATAGCTGGCGACCTGTCAAATCCACACTGCGTTAGCTATAAATATTGAATGCGTTCCAAAGCTGTTGGCAATAAAATAGAAACAAATAGTGCTCGTAGATAGTCGTGAAGCGGAGAAGACATGGCATCGTTGACAGTTTTAAAGCCGGAAATATAAAGAAGTACAAACAAATATGTTCAACACTTGGAAACAACTTAGTAAGGAATAATTTGTAAAATATCCATTCAAAGAATGCAGAAATTAAACGTACCTGTACAAACTTAAGGACATAACTTTAGTAAGTGCCAAGAATTTAACTACACAGTGACTAAAGGGCTTGCGTGACTACAGCAATTACATTTGAGTAAATTATTTGACTTCGGGGATTGCTTTTGTCCTTTTATGCACTTTGAATTGGCCTGGGTTGAGGAAAGGTTAGGGTTAGGTTAATTTGACCGGCGCGCCCGAAATCTGAGGCGCACAATCAAGAATATCTACTGAAGTAATCTGTGCTCAGCGCGGTCACTGGCACCTGAAAGAAACTCGGCCCTATACGAGAACTCGGTAGACAAACTTGCGAACTTGTCACTACTGCTTTTGCAAAGGGTATCTTGAAAGATCAATCAAGATTTGAAAGCTAGTCTGTTGAGCAGCGCGTCCCACTGGCCTCAGTAGAATTGGGAGGCTAAGTTGGGAAATCTACAAACTTGGACTAGGAATTTATCAGTCCGAGACGCGTGGTTGCGAGGCTTCGTGCTCCCTTGAAGCATTAGTGCAACGAGGTGAGAAACTGGGCAATGATTAGCGAGAAATGATTTAATATTTTCTGCGATGCTCACTTCTTATGCAGCCCAACCCCAGGAAACACCTGCCATTTAGTTACAAAATATGGCGCCACTGTTTTGCTGCCCTTGTAGTACCCAGCCCACCATGAAATTGTCGGATTGGCTTCTATATAAGCTAGTTACATAGTGCGCTCAGAAGTGTCAGAGTATTTATTTGTCAAACTTATTTGGGTGTCTGGTCATAGTTATATTCGAATAGGTCTCGCTGATAAAAGGGAGAGTGACGGTCCTTCGACTTGAACTACTCGAGGACAGAGGGCGTCAGGATAGGCTGGTCAAAAACCATGACATTTGCCACTTGCCAAGGTCTTTCTCTGGCCGGATACGCTAAAGTCTGTTGGGCGGCTATCGAGAGGAAAAATGGCCTGGATAACGCCTGGCTTTTGAAATGACTTTATTAAGCACTTACTCAGCTGCTTCCTTTATTGCAATATAAGAAGAGGCATCATTCCAGACGCAATATTATTCTGGGTTCCAAGAAACTCACGATTAGCAGGACAGAGATTGGACCACGTACTCCTTGTCGCGCAACCTGTTATAGTAGCCCTGTCTTCGGCCATGGGAGCCACCGTCAGAAAGTGCGTTAATAATTGTGGCAGTACTCCCAATAGATATGCAGCCTTCTGTTTACGGCCAGCCTATCAATGGCTTCCCAATTGCGAAAGACGGTTTTAGATAAAAAAAAGTCGGAGCCGGTGGTACGAAAGATGGCTATCTGAAGGATATTCGAAAACGCTGCATATGGAAAACTACCCAAGCCCCACCGTAGAGCGCAGAGTGCGTACTTCCACCCACTGAATGACATCTCGGACGCATTGTGAAAATGCATTCAGTCCCAGACAGTAATATTCCATAGAAAAACTATGTATCTTGCCGTCAATCGGAACTTCTATACAAGCTTCTGTTAAAACAAATATGTACTCACATACCTGTAGTAGTTGTATAACATTTCAATAGATTCCGCAGAGTAATTTATCGACAGTGCGCCAAATCTACCGAAGGGCCAACCCACCGGCACTGAGGCAGTCAGTCAGTCTGTCCGTCAGACAGTCGGCGAATGAGGCTCATCGACCAGGTGTTCCTTGTCCCGCAACCGGTTATAGTATCCCTATCTTCGAAAGCTAGCATGGGAACGAATTATTAAACTAATTTTGTGGATTTTATGCTCTGGTATATCAAAAATGTTCAGACTTACGATCTGCTGAAAATTTTCGTCACCGATCAACACAAATTTAGGAAATACGACAGCACAAAAATCTGTGCAATAGCATTCGCTTGAAACCACTATAAACCAATCAGCCGGAACACTGAGTACGTCCATGTCTGTTGACGAGGCAGATGCTCCAACATTCGCCGCTAATGCAGACATGAATTTGTGACACGCATAGTACATGTACTGGTGGTAATCTAAATGCCGCATGCATATATTTACATACAAATGTACATATATGAAAAATTAACACGTACATACATATGTATGTATATAGTTGTGTACTTCCAAACATATATATGTAATTATTTGCAGTATGAATAATTAATTATATGCAAACACATGTTTCCACAAACAGCTGGCGAATAAAACCGAATAACAAAGCTCACGTATAGTTATATAAGTGTCTGAGAGTTTAGAAATACATACATATTTATATGCATTCATATTCTAAATTAAGTACGCAGTGCACCCCAAAATGTGTTTGCATGCATAACTTAACTAACTACAGATTAGTTAGATACATACTTCGCTAAAATAACTCTGCCTACATTGGTGTTTTTAGGAGCAAGCGAAATATTTTGCTTTGTGTGCCATCAATCGATTGCTGAAATTACGCCGCTAGATAGTAGAAAAAAACAGCATATCGATCGATATTAGTAAACGTTCATACGTATACATTAGATAAGCATTTGCAAATATGTATACATACATATGTATGTACATACATATATGGCAGCACAATTCGCAGAACTTCTTCAAATGCCACTTATAAGCGAATATGTATAATTTTGTATGAAAATACTTCAAAATAATGGCCATAACATTTAAGTAAAGAAACATGTGGGCTCACTCGTTTGTTTTTAGCCATTCAAGTGTTTTTCTTTTCTCAACATATGGCGAAGAAATATCATTAACATAGAAAATCTACTTACGTACTTAAAGCTCAGTTATGCTCAGTTATATCTCGGGGTTTGCTCATCGTAGAACGGCGTTTTAAAGCTATAGGAATGGGTTTATCACCTTAAAGAAAAATCTCTCTGAAAAAATATTTTTACTTGATAGGTATTCTATCGGAATACGCAATAAAATTTACATTTTTGCTAAACCACGATTTTTTGGCGGCTTGCGAAACAAATTACAAAAAATATTTGGCTCTCACAAAATAATACACATCGTCAAAAAACAAAAAAAAATTTAAACAGTCCTTGAAAAACCCAAATTTTTTAAAGCATAGCTTTTATAGAGAATTAAACAAAGATTACGATAGTATAGTTTAAAATCCCAATTTAATGGTCTTCACTATATAAATCAACTTCAATAAGTTCAACTGTTTATAGCTAAGATAGCTGAAGGACAACATATATGCAGAAATATTACGCCCCTTCCTCTAGCTTTAAAACGCATGAAGTCCCTTTGAAAAAGTACATGGTTAGTCAGAATCACGAAAAAATCCCCACTTTGACAGATCATATCTCCAAAGAAAAAAAAAGAAAACGTGTTAGCTTATTTCACGTATAGAACCCATGAAGTCAATCGGAGACATAACATCATTTTTTTTTACGAAATCCTTTACCTTGTAGACTGTAAATGAATAAATAAAATCCGTCCGACTTAAAAAAAAAGAATGCCTCATATATAGTTATATGTAAAAAATATGCTAGTGAGCATCGCAATAATAGCTAATGCCGAATTTCCACTAAAGAATTTGTGCCATTTAAAAAATGTCTATGTGGAAATGAACTTAAACACAATTTTTTGAACACGATTATTTGGTTAATGCCACACTTTGTCATTACAATTTTTTCCATTTAATGCCTACTGTAAATCCAGCATAAGTAACAGAAATAATAAAGTGGGTATTCACAATTGCCTGATTATCATGTTATCTGGTTATGTGGTTATATTTTTTATTCAATTTTCAACATTAAAACATACTACGGAATATATATTTTTAACCAAATAACCTGATAAACAGGCAAGTGTGAACACCCGCAATATCACAGGCCCATAGTTTAGCTTTTTAAAAAAACAGATCAGCTTTTGGATTCGAAGCTGTGCTTTTTCCTTATCGAAAGAAATTGTTTTAGCTTATTTAATGTTCATTATTACTTTTCTTCACCATTAATTGCTTGGTCCATTATCTACCAAAAAAGATATCTGCCAATTAACTCATTGTTTTAAAATTGTACAAAATTTGTTATTACAAATCTATAAAAATTTGTCTCTGCTGGCCGAGAAGTTATTTAGAAATTATTTTTTGTTTTGTTTTTGCTTTAATGTATATATATGTACATAAAAATTTCCCCCCGAAGTTAAGAATTGCTCAAGAATCCAAAAGAATTAATGACTTCTCCAAAACTAAGTTGCTAATGTTTATCTTATTGAGTGCTAATTTTATAATCTAAAAACAATTCACATAAAAGTTTACTTGTTACAGCTGTCAAATACAGTTAAACCAGATTTTGCAGCTAATTGAAACCCAAGAAAGTTTAATTGAAATTACGTAAGTAGTAAAGTAAATTTTGCTGCTTACGCCGATTTGTTTGCGCCACACTTTAATTTAAAACTTTCATTACGCTAACGAGAAACGAACAACAAACTTATGCACCACAAATACGCTAAACCTAAAGCCAAGCTATTTTCGCGTAAATTTTCAAAATAAACTTTTAATGCATTTTACGGTTAAGCCGACGCAAAACAAGCGCAAAGACCCATTACTACGAAAATTGTGTTTAGGAAATTTTATTACATTTTGAACAAAAAAAAGTTGGAAGGAAGATAAAGTTTTGCCCATACAGTGCATAAATACTTTTTGTGGTTGTATGTAAGTAGTTGTGGGGAGGAATATCATTGTACTGGTTTTAGACTGAATAAAGTTCAACATAAAATCATCAACTCAAATGATTACAAATCCTAAAAGATAGTTGTGATATCTGTGTGCAAATAAAAGACGGTGTAAAGAAAATAACGCCTACTGAGTTCCCCAGAGGCGAACCTAATGGACAATCTGTGCCTGAAACAGTTATTTTTCCATTTCCCGTACGAACCCCTACCTAACTACGTCTTGGACACTATTTTGCTTTTGGGGAAAAACACAAGATATTTTGCACTTCGTTCTATTGCTCTCTATTCCAAGACCACTGAAATAAATTTCAAAGAATATATCGCCTTTATGTGCTAGTAGAAATCAGTTATCTTTCTTTTGATATATTACAACTGAAGTCAACTTAGTTTAGTGGATAGTGAGTTAGTGTGAATTTTTTAATCTCACGCTGACGAATGTAATACAATACTTAAAAATAATTTTTTACCAAAGTTGCTATTTCGAACCTCGAAGGCCCATATCTCGATTTCGGGGGCTAACTTCGAAAAACGGAGAAACAACTTTTTTGCTTATGACTCAATCTCTTAAAAAAATTGCTTTGGTCCAATACCCAGATAAAAATTTAATTTTTCCGTATAGTGTTTATGAAACATTCTTTGCCGGGAAAAACTCGACCATTAAGAATCGACTGTCTTAGAAATGAGAATGCACCATCCCCCTAACCAGACCGACTATACAGGCCATCGACAATCTATCAACACCTTCGTCAACTCTCACCTCTTGAACTCCGTCATCGGAGACCAATGACATCAATCGCAGACGAAGAGCTCAAGTTTCTGTGTGATGCCAACTAAAATCAGCCCATCCAACATTCCTCTGCGCACGGCCCAAACCAGTGGTCTTTGCCTGATCCTGCCATTTGATAAGAATTAAGACAACATGTGATTCACTGACGATTAAGACACAGTAAGTAATCATCTACAAACAAAGTCCCTAATTAAAAAATTAAATTATTTAAGACAAGCTTTTATTAGACATCAATAAAAAAAAAATAAAAATCCGACCCCGAACCACCTAACGGCTAAATCTTCTGTAGTGTTATTTCTTTTCATTCAAGTAATATAGTTTCTAAATAAGAACCAAATCTGACAATGAACACATTCTTCTCATTGGATTGTCAACGGATTCTTAGCTAGGTTTGAAGTTTCGAGTATCTATCTCATCCGGAAGTTAGTTGAAAATTGATTGCAAGATTTGATTACACACAGATGAAACATAAAAAAAAAACCTTAAAATATTTTCGTTCGGTTTTCTTTTATTTTCGAAGTACTTTTCCGCAGTGAAAATTTTTCCAGTATTCAGGCATAAAGTTGTCCTTCTTTAATTTTCAAAAAGAAATATTTAGAATTTTTAGTAAAAATTTGGCTAACGGCTAAATCTAAAGTGACCTTCGAAAGCAGTTTTTATTTCTGAAAAGCAAACTTTCCGTTAATACTTTTGTCTGTTTACACGCTGAATGCAGACAAGTCCACTTTCAACTATGTTACCAAAAATTTTTATGCTTATAACAAAATTAATGACCTGAAAATTTTACTAAGCCTGTGTCACAAAATGTCTCATACATTAATACTTAAATACTCCGCATCTATAGAATAAATTAAATAAATTTTTTTCATATTTTATTCAACATTTTTATAACTTTATACAACTTCACTAAAAAACGCGTCACACAGCAACACTCGATTAGCTTGGCAGCAATCAAAATTGTTAGTGCAGCACGGGCAAGTTGAAATTATTTCTCGAAAGGGATTAGAGTATTTTCAGTGGCAGTTATACTAGGTTCACATATAAGTAGATTATCCTCATTTTCGAGCTTAACACCCTAATCTGTAATTATAACAAGAGATTAGCCATATAAAATTCGTCCCTTGTTAATCTGTAATTATAAAATAATCTCAGATTTAACCAATAACTTTTCGGTGCCCATCCTAGTTTTATCGATTGTTTTTGCGAAAAAGAGGAGAAATACCAAATGTAAAAGTAAACAAAAATGTACGCTAGCAAGTAAAATAGGTTTGCAAAGGTATTTTTAATAAAATTTTAAGTTAAAATATATTTATATTGCTCATTATAGCAGAAAAACGTGATCACGGTGGCACAGAGAAGCAACATAACTTTTCCTTGAGATTTGAGAATAACAAGCACAACAAATTTGACGGCTAATAATCTGAGATTTGCCTGTGTAAACGGGGTGATTAAAAAACGAGCTTTGATTGAGATAATATTGATATGTGAACATAGTTTTACACCTTGCAATTTATATTTCCGAAAGTGATTTCTGCAAATCTGTAAAAAGGACTTTCCGGTTATTTACACGGCAAAGTAGAATTTCGATTTCGCATTCGACACAAAATGCGCTTGCATTGCCACGTTTAACCGCACTTTAAATGTCCCCAAAAATTGTAAAAAGGCGATACTAAAATTCGGCCAAATAAAAATAAAGTTTTCGAAATTTCCTTGCAAAAATACTTTCGAATAACGGGTATTGAAATTTTTTGTTTTTTTTTTTTTGCTTTTAAGGTGGTACGGTCTCATGTACATACATACGGTCTACGTACATAAGTAAGCTGCTTTTAATTTGCGTCAAACTAAAATCTTCTTAGCAGAGAATACTTTGGAGGAGGCAAGTTTCTATGAACTTCACCTTTATGTATGTATATTTGTATACGAACGATATTTCACTCGCAAGTTAATTGAATAACTACGATGCAAGAGCTCAACTTTTATAAGCAGACAATTGTGTTGCCTTTAGTTGTTACACAGGAAGTGTGGCAGAAACTGGCGCAAGCTTTATAACTAAATATCACATTGACAATGAGAATGGATTGTCATCCAGCGCAGGGATTGACACTTTTTGACTTTGTTGTGGAACTTTACTACAACAATTAACGGGAAGCACACAGACATACATACATAGATTTGCACAGAAAGCAGCATTTATACACTATATGCATGCAGGGATGTTGGTATGTACATATGTATGTATAACTAAGGAAAAGTTGGCCTCCCACAGCCAACATTGTTGCTGTTTGGCTAAAAGTTTGTTGTTGAGTTTGCGGTAATAAATGGAAGACGAAAACAAACGGTAAACGGTAAATTTGTTAAAGTTTCTGATATATGTGTGTGTATATGTATGTGCGATGTCCTTTCTACACACACATTAGGAGCAAATACAATTTGTTTTAAATTAAAAATTGTAGCAGAAACTTTTCTTTGCCAGAAAAGTAAAGTAGGCAACAAAATAAAAATATTACGTACCTTTTTTGAGAAACTGCAAGTAATAAAGTTTTTGTTAGATTTTTATCTATTTTCATCGGCAGTTTTTAGATATTTAGGGGATTCACAAGACGTGTTAACGTCGTAAAATTTTAAGCCTATTTTTTTTATATATAAAATTACCGTTAAAATGCTTTTAGAGGATTTAGAACTACACCGAAATGTTTTTAATTCGATAAAAATATATAATTAGCCCCCCTAAAACCATTTTAACTGTTATTTTACATTAAAAAAATGTTAAGCTTAAGATTTTACGACGGTTAACACGTCTTGTGAATCCCCTAACTGTTTCGAGCGATATTGTAGAACTTTAACAAAATTTCACTAACTTGCAATACCATCGAAAACATGCAATTTTCGCATTTAATTCGTAAACTTATGGCACTTCGACACCATCACTTGCGCAATTTTATTATCCTGTTAGGTTTTAACTTCACTTAAATTCGGTGAATTTACATTTTATGGCCAAAAGCAAGTAATAAAATTTAACGCGCATGGACATTTGACCTCACAAAATTAATGCTAACATGCGCGCGCGCGCTTGTTGTAGCCCCTGCTGCCCGACGGAGTGGTAGTCGCATAAATTTCGTAAGACGGTGGTGTGACTTTTGCTAAGCACTCGAGCACGTTCTAGCACTTAAATATGTCGCATTTAGCGGATGGGCGATGGGCTGTGCACATAAAAATCATAACAAAGCAGCTGCATAAAATCCAAAGGCGACACTCTTAACAATGGCCACAAAATTTAATAAAGCCAACGCAAACTCCACACAGCCGAAGTTGCACAGACCTTGCAATATTAAAGTTGTTACAGCGGTGGTGCTACGCGCGCACTTATTGCAATGCCGGCGAAAAAAAAACTGCCACAAAAAGAATGCAAACAAGCACGCGTGCATTAAAGTGTTGCACAAAAGTATGTACACATCTACATAGGCGCGTGGGCACGTTCACACATTTAGTATGTAAATGTCATACTCAACAAAAATTCAAGCAATCGCTTGTACAAAATTTTGAGCGTTTCAGTATTTATGTATGTATATCGCCGCCACTCTTTCTTATTCTTCTATCTGACAACAAATTCATCTGCTTTGCTTTGTGTCTAATTGCACTGCAACACTTTCATACACAAAAAAAAAGTAGACTTTTATCAAACACCACTTTGTTTATTTGGTACTCCGTCAACAACGACCGTCACCATCAATGTGTCGAAGGCAACTAAATTGATGTCCACGCACAACCAAAGTTCTAACACGCTTGCCAAACGTACACACGTGCGTATTGTACAGTAGGTGGTTGTGGGTGGTGATGTGGCACTTGCCTGTACAGTACTGTGTGAAAGTAGCAGTATGTTAGCTGTTAACAGCGCAAAGTATGTATTGTGAAATGTAGCAATAACACTGCAGAATGGCAGGGAAATAACAACAGCAGCTGCTATTAACAGCTAGTTTGTTAACAGTAGATAACAGCCAGGCTGTTGAAGAAGTCCTTTTAAGGGCTATAGTGCTTTTGCTAGTTTTCCTTATTTGTTTGTTGAATAAGGAGTTTGTATAAAATTGTCTTCCACGTTTATTGACATCGCATACTCACACCTGACTACTTTAGCTGCTTCATTTCCTTTTGATATTTTTATGTGGCAACGCAAAAAGAGTGTCGTTAAGGTGGCCCAATGATACCAGCATGCCACCGCAGTTTTCTATTGTTTTCAAACCCTTTCTGTTGTACTCTTTTTATGTTACTTTCAAGCTGTTTTAAATCTACTTGGTTTGAGAATAAATCGAACCTCATTGTTGGGTATCAAAGAGCTCAGTTGTTCGTCTCTCAGCAGATCGCTTCCAAACATCTCATACCAAAGCCTTTCAGAAGCGAGACAGAGACACAGCAAGTGTGCGGCCAACTCAACCTCTTCCAGGCAGGAAGGGCAAATGGGGTTGTCATGTACATATGTATGCCGATCACAGTCAGGCGTTTTTGCCACATAAAGTGTTCAGTCAACAGTCCCTAAAGCTTTCTGCAGTTCAATCGGTTCAATGAAAGCAAATACCTAAGACAACCACCCGGCACTGAAGACGACATGATTTTCGCCCTCCGGCATTCTCTGGAAGCCAACCAGTCATTGCTGAGCGAGATATTCACCCAGTTTCTGACGATGGCTTCTATGGACGAAGGAGAGAGTGCTACGACTGGTGGTCGTAGCACCCAAAATAAGACATGCTCGTTACATTTTCCAACATAATTTAGCTGATAATTGCATTTTCACACCAGTCTAGAATTATTTAAGGGGCTAGCCAATTCCTTGAGTGTCACTGCAGATACCTAAACTCACGTATTTCCACTTAAGCATTTTCCTCTACGTAGCACATGGCCTTAAGGATTGTTAATACTTCGACGTTGAATACCGAGGCATATGCCCAAGAGCAAAGTGAGCTTCATCCCCATTACTTTCGATAAAGACACCAATTTCTGAACCAACGTCTGTTTTGGGGCCGACATCGCGTGAACCCGGGCTCAGTGCTGGAATTAAGCTACCAGTCAGCCTCAGGGAATTCAACCTTGTAGAAAGTTCTCAGTATTGGCAATGGTGGCGTGCTATCCTGGAGCATGGAAAATGCGCCAGCGATCTCCGCCTGGCCCACACCCATTTCCTTTAATAATGCAGGTGGTCTTTAAGACTTCCCTACGAATAGTGGAGCAAAGTGATGGATAGTTTAGCATCAAGAGCAGGGTCAGGTTTGCAGAGGGTGCATAAGTGTTCCCTTAATATTTTAGAACATTATGAACATGGCTCAGAAATTCAACAGATTTTTTTGCCTGCAGAAATCCTTTCAAAAGTGGCCTAACTTTCTGTTAAAATGTTTCAAATTTTTCTTATCCAATTTTCTTCGTTTTAGGCGAACTCTATGATGTTTTCAACTAGCTTCAATATGAAACATTTTTTAACAGAAACAGGGAAAGCAGCTTTCTTTAAAATTCCTACTTTATCTGCACTTTGCCTAAAAAATTTAATTCAAACAAATTTCATCGAGCCACCTAGTAATTTCATTACCTTTCAACTGCAAAAAGAAAATAGAAAATTCGTCAAGAATTGTAGGCAGAGGCATTTTTGAATGGTAAATTTTTTTGCTTGAACCACTGTGCGACGCAGCAAAGAAAAAGCAGAAAAATTAACTAAAATTATTCGCAGGCTCTATCGTATTTTAAATTTGAATTATATATTTTCTATAGCTCCAAATCCCACCGACCAAAAGTACATACATACGTATCCCTGCAATGAAAAATTATCAATTGTTAAAAATAATCAACATATAGTTAGCTTTTTGGCGGGTTTTCGAAAAATACCTCACTTTTAATTAGCTAGGACAAAACCAACTTAAAGTTAGTTGTAAAGTCGTGCAGGAGTCACGTAGTCGCAATCGGGAGTTTGTTTTCTTAACAAGTTTCTATTTAAAAATCCTCATACAAAAAATTCTTTGAATACATTTTTTTTTCTACACTTCACAAATTCTTTTTCGAATTCTGGACAAATAAAATGAAGTTCGAAATTTTATATTATCATCTTGATGTTATGTCTGACGAATTCCAATATAGAAACTGCAGAATATGTAAACAAATATGCAATGCTGAGTATAAATTAAAAAAAAAATTAAAAAATAAAACGTAATGCGGAGGTATCCAGGTCTAACTTCTTTGCGGCCATCGTCCCACAAAAATAGTTAGTTTTTTTCGAACAAAATATACAGTTAATAGTGAGCACCAGTGTTCGCTTAAACAGACTAAAGTTAGGTATAAGCTAACGTCACTGCCTGCAGGGATATTTGGTATAAATAAATGTTAAATTCAAGGGTACTGTTAACTAACATTTGTCTGCATTCTTTTCGTGCTCAAAAATATTTTGAATTCACTTTGCTCATTAGAGGGCATGTCGTGCATACTTGTACACATCACAAACGTGTATGTAAATACGTATCTGCGCATCCCAATAGAACTTGGGAGCATCGTACGATTGCTCGGTGAGTACTCCCTTGGGAGTATACGAATACTCCCCATTGCTCCCTATGCTTCTGTGTATAAGCATGTAATTTTGTATACTCCCTTTAACATTGGATGTCCTAGGAGGGGGAGTAATCCCTTTTACCTCCTAAACGAGCAATCGGGGAGCACACACAGAATTGTCATCCCACAAACCTTCTAATGGAGCAATACGGGAGTACTCCCATAGTTACCTCCCAGAAACCTCCCAAAAAGACAACAAGGGAGTGCACATAGGAAACATCCCATATACCTCCCGAACGAGCAATAAGGGAGTGCTCCCATTAGAGGCATCCCGAAAGCCTCCTATAGGAGTAATAAGAGAGCAATGATAACGAACATTTTAAATTAGCCAAATAGATTTTGCTATTTATTAAATTTTTTATTTAACTTCTTAATCACGTGCATTTGTGCTAACTTTAACAATGATACGTCTTACATAATTGCTTAATTTTACAATTATATTGCAGAGAAATCATATGAAAGTAAAACGTAATAATAACAAAACGGTAAGATAAGATATGCACATATAAGTATGTACTCGTATATGATTTCCTGGTTGTCAAGAATGCTTGCCTGGTCAGGAATCCACCAAGCGGGGAAATTGTGAAGGTGACTTTTCTTATCTGACATCTTTGTCACCCATGCGATATTTAAACACGGGTGTCACACTTCAATGCAAACACTAATTTGCGAAATCTGAAAAGTATTTAACGGTATATTTGTAATAATACAATGCTTAAAATATTTAAACAAAAGTTGAGGTACATACCAACGGACTTTTACTAAAATCTGAGTGCTATCCAAATTAGATTATTGTGTCCTCCTTATGCGCCTATAAGAAATATTTTCTGTTGGTTTTTTTTTCTATGATAAATTTTTTCGAAAACGCAAAATTTCTTTTGAACGAGGTTCGTATTGCTCTCCTATCAATCAAAAAGAAGACTCTTGGATTTCTCGCTTAGGAGACATCACTTTTTAATTCTAAACGAGTAATAAAGGAGTACAAAACCGACATATCTCCCTTATTGCTCAGAAATCAGGTTAAGGGGAGTACTCTTTTATTCCTCACTTAGGGAGATCTCCCTTCAGGTTCTAGTGGGATAAAAACTGCGCACTTGTAACAATAGCAACAAATAAAAACCCAACAGGTTATTTTGCATTAGTTGACAACACAGCAATGCGCGCCGGTTGATTGTAAACAAAAATGCAAAACTGGAGGGGAGGGTGCAGTTATGTTTGGGTAGGGCGTAACCAAAAGCAGGTGTTATCAATTTTTAGCAACCGCACAAGTGTGAGAAACTGTTAAGCGCGTACGCCTGAACTGCTCTGATAAGGACGTGTGGTAAGAAATTTAGTGGACAATGTTAATTTTTTGACAAAAGAGAGTGGATGGACACGCGGAAAAACATCGCATAGAATGTGAGTGGAAGTGAAATGAGAACGTGAAAAAGAGATTGGACAAAAATGGTAATGTGAGCGGAAATTGAGTGCGATTTAGTGCATTATTAGCACTGAGTAAAATTTTTGAAGTGCATGAATGTTAAAATAAGTGCGTTATCTCCAAGGTAGCATATGTATTCAAAAATTAACTAATTACTCGATGTGCTCGATGTTGCTCCTGCGCCTAAATCATAAAGTGAGTAGGCCGTCTTTGGCCACGACGCGTAGCTGGTTAAGCACACGATTTGTGACTTAACTCTGATGCTTACCAGCAGCCCTCAGAGCAGAATCGGCTGCAGGAATACAATGGTGGAAAGTTTCTCGTAGCCACCGGAGCCTATGTTAATGCACATCATTTGCTATTGAAAGCCGCGGAAGTGAAGGGATTGTTAGTGTCGATACAGAGATGGTTTGTTTCTTTATAGACAATAATACCCACAAATATTTTATGAACAATATCGATAGATGTTTAACATTTCCGATGAAAATATCGATAGCAACAACAATATTGGTAAATGTATATAATTGTCGATATTCAAACCTTAAATACTTTAAAAATTTAATATGGATAATTAAATCGAATTAGACATTGATTTCAATGCCCATAGGAATTGTTACAGTATAATTGATAAAGTAATCGAAGCTATATCACTAAAAGATACCAATAAATAATATGCATAAATGTATCGATGATAACATCTAAACGTATTTTGAAAACAATATCGATAAATTTATTTTTTAATATGACGACAAATATATCGTTTAAGGTGTTATACATATGGGAAACTGTACATCTATAAAATTATCAAAGTGCTATTAGCGGTACAATTATGGTCATTTATTTCGATTTACGCTTAAAGATTTTGTTTTAATTACCTTTATTAGATGCAATGTCCGAGAGTGTGAAAATCCGCGATATTGACACCGTCGATAAAAATATCAATATTAGCAAAGCTATCGATAGATGTATCGATATTTACCTCGATAATAAAAGGTACCTTCAGATATTTGAAATTAATATCAATTTAAATTGCGCAAAATTAACGCGACATAATCCGATAACAATGTGTATGGAAAAATGCATTAATTTCAAATTAAAGCTGTGTTGATAAAATATTTTGTAAAAAAAATCTATAGTGTGCGGTTTATTTTTATCGATTAACCCTTTAATGTTATGAAGAAATAGCCTTTGTAAGATGCGATGCCTAAAGTTGTGAGCAATGGTTTTGATGACAATGACGATAAAACTGTAGAAAAAATTTATCGATAAATATCTTGATAACAATTCCTACAAATATTTGTATGCATGCAAGTCAATTTTTAATTTAACCGAACAAAGCGTTTTACATTAAAGCTTAGTAAATGCAAAGCAAACCCAAAACAAGTAGAAATTTGCCGTAAATGTTTGTTAGTTCATTCATATCCGTTGTGACCTTCCAACCATGTGCCAGTGCGTATACGTAACTAACAAAAGTCGCTTAACGACAGCTACCGTTAACTGAAGCTTACTCTGTTCGTTGATTCCAAGTTTGTTGTGAAATTTTAACTTTTAAAAGTTCTTAACTGTTTTAATGCTGTTACTTAAATTAAGCCAAAAGTACAGCCACAGTTTAAAAAAAAATCTAACTCACCATATTTAGAAAATAAAAATTCACTCAGTGCAGTATTTCACTAGATTTCATTAATTTCAGTTTATTTATACTTTGTCAAAGTGGTGTAGTAACAATGTAGTATGTTAAATAATAACTGTAATCTATTAACTTTATAAACTCAAGTAAAAAAGCGAAAAAAATAGTAACTTAGTTTGGAAATTTCTACCAAGGAAAGTTTTGATGGTACACCTATATATATTATAACTTAAAAATTGCTAACATCTCTACTTTGAAATGAAAATTTGTAGCTGAAGAATTTTTAATATTTTTTGCAAGCTTTGAGTCTCACTACATTTACACATACCCACCCGCATACATGCGCTCCTTCGTTGGGCAATTCATATTCTTTGCAGCGCCAAGATCAATATTTATATTTCCGTTGTCCAAACTAAGTACTTACAGCCACGCGCGTCTGCGATTGCTTCTTTACTTGGCAACTTGTGCAATCGCCGCTGCTGGCGAGCAAACTTTGCAAACTTTCGAAACGAAAACTATGAACAATAATAATCAAGAATCGAAATTTTGCTACATTACAAACGATAATCACGACCATTTTTTTCTTGGCTATCGATGTACCGGCGGCCAACGCAGCGCACTAGCCACCGTGAAAGGGTTAAAGGGGCTAGAGTGTTAGTAAATACGTGAATAGAAAAAGTTTGTCGCTTATGCAAGTTGATGGAAATTTCAAATAGTGCAAGTCAGCTTAGGGGCAACAGCTATTGTGTGATATTTGCACTTAAGCGCCGTAAAGTATGCAATGAATTTAAGTGAGTAGAGGGTAGAGGAGGCAGCCCTTTTTGGGTGGTTGATGCGTGATATTGTGGGAGCTACAAATGTACATATGTTCGGTTATTGATTCTATTTTTTAAATTAAGGTTTATGAGTCCTTTGAATTTTTCCCTCTTGTACTTTTACTTTCTTATTCGTTAGCTTTCGCGTCTTTGTCGCGCTCCCACTATTCTGTTTTGCTGAATTATCTTTGTTTTTCAATTTTATAACAACATCGGAGCAACTTTTCGCCAGTCTCGGTCTTTGGAGGAGGCCAAATGTGCACACGAAGCACCCTAGGTAGGTAACCGGCTTGATTTTGAGCTTCAACTTAAAATGCGTCACCAATCTTTGCAATATATCAAGAGAAAAAAAGATTTCCCTGGCTGGTATGGATTTTTGAGCCTAAAAACATAGAATGTGTCACTGATTTTTTTGGTACACCAATAGAAAAAATACAAGAGAACTGCTCCACGCATTTGACAATCCGGAACTCCCTTAGAGATTCCTACGAGTCAAAATTTGGATGGAAATCTACGGGGTTGTCGAATAAATAGATAGTCCATTACGAGACTAGATAGCCTCGCATCGATCTACTTCGTTTGTGCAACACTGAACTGAAAGTGATCTTTTGCTATATCGACTTAATACCAATGTTTGAACTTATGCAGGAGTGCCTGAGCTTGGCTGAGAACTGGGATTCTAGTGGGGGGTGTGTATAACCCTCAGTAAAATGGAGCTTGTTCTTCTTACTAGGAGGTCAAAAATAAATTGCCGTTTTCCCTCAATGGGCGGTCTTCTTCTAAGGCTCTCTGACAGGGTAAAATACTTGGGCTGGATCCTTGACGGTAAGCTTTCCTGGAAGACTAACGTAGAGCAAAGAGTCAAGAAGGTAGTTCTTTGGCTTTATGAAACCATAATCAATCCAATTTTATTATATGGTGGAACGCATTTAGGCCTTAGTTTAAATCAGTGGGGCACTTCGAATTACACCTACTATGGCGGCCAATGTCATGTTAAATCTTGTGCCCATATATATAGCTGGCAGGGTAGCCGCTGCGTCCGCCGCAGTAAAGCTAATGGGGTAGGCCTTAAGTTCGCCTTGAGCTATGGGCTTTGGGTTCCTACCGACTCGGACCGAGCACTGAACGCCGGTTCATGGTCCGAGTAGATCTTTCACCCGCCACATTCCAGCGAGGAAGGACTGGGAGGCGTGCAGTATCTAGAATCGTGGTCCTGTAAACTTATTTACAGATGGATCGAAGCTGAATGGAAAGGTTAATGGATCACTAAAGAGTATTCCAGTCAGAGGTGCCTGCTATAAAACAGGCTTCGAATTAGTTGCTCTCTAGCGTAACAGCTTTTAGGGAGGTGAATAAGTATTCTGACTGCCAAGCAGCTATCAGGGCTATTTCTTCCTTGACGGTGCGTTCGAGTATGTTGAAGGATTGTTTGACTTCCTTATCTACCGCATCGGATTACTTCGCTATGAAGCTTATTTGGGTTCCAGGTCACAGCAGAATCGCTGGTAACTGCATGCCCGATAAGTTGGCAAGCAGCCCTCGAGGAATTAGTCAGCTTGCCGAGCGCTGGGCGAAGACCCAGGAAGGCAAGTTGGTAAAATCTTTCTGGACATGTGTGGACCGAAGGCGGTCTGGGGAGCTCTTAAGACTAAGCAAGCTACATCTCTCGCTATTGGTGGGAGAGCTAACTGATCATTGCGTGATAGCTAAGTATGCCATAAGACTGAACATCATTGATGGCCCTTACTACACCAGCTGCATGGGGGATGATGAGATGGAATCATCCCAAACTTACCGCTCTGGTGTCCTACCTTTGCGAGCCTAAGGTTTAAGTACCTTTTTGCACTTGTTTTATAGTTTTTATCGTTTAAAAAAGAATAAAATATATATTTTTTTAATTGTATTTTTTTTTTAACTTGTTGCTTGTAGACAAACAGAATAACGCTAATAGACAATTTACCGAAAGCGATTTAAGTGAAAATTATTTTAATTTTTTATATTTTGTAAGGAAATTGACAGAAAACAAAAAACTATTTTCCATTTAAATTGCTGGTCAAACTGGCTGTAAGACTTTCCCGTTCCCCGATCGTGTGGCTAGCTGACAAGCTGACCAAGCGGAGGGACCTACAGTTTTACGCCGACACCGAACGGCGCACAGTGGGTTGAACGGTATGCAAAGTGGCGATTAATTCAGGGAAGCCGTAATTTTAAAATATTATTATTTTTTATTGATGGTTATTCATAAATACATAAAAAAACATAATTTAAAAAAAAAAATAATAAGCTCATTTGTGTCGCGTGCGCCAAAATAGACAATGGTGTATTATCTCTTATATCTTTACATTTCTTTCCTTTAGTTTTTTCTGTACACTCATCAAATGGGAGATCATGCCGACCTCTTTTTTGTGTTGGTGCTGGTGGTGCATTAAAGGAAATTGAAGCATCAAGCCAATTCTTGTTATTTTTTAAAAAAGATTGATCTATTCTATGACATTTTTGCCACCGAATCTTATAGTCTGAGCAAAAACTATTAAATCTTTTGCTGAAATCTACCTTATCTGAAGGATCAACTCGTGTGATTAATTCCCACCTCAGAAGATTAAATCGATCTTGAAGTGATTTAGGTTCTAAATTCTTCATAAAGTTATGTAACTCATGGCGAGAAATAAAAATTGTTTTGGGACTTGTTCCTGAAATTAGTAAAATTTTTTACTTAAGTTTAAAATTTACAAAATACTATTCGTTTTCCCTTGTACCGAATAATTTACAAACACACAACACTTTCAATAAATAACATCGCATTAAACAAAACATTGAGAGTCAATACAAAAAATAAATGACAACCAAGATGACAACAGTACTCGTATGTTCGCATGTATGTACATGACCAACATTTATCACGTAGGGTAGAGATGGAAGCGTGACTAAATTTATTTTTATAGTGACTAAGCTCTAAGTATTTATGCACTAAGCTTTAATAAAATAAATATTAACTATTTACGACATAATTTCTCGCTCGTGAGTGAAATTCAAACTTGTGATGTCAGAAAATATGTGAAAAATTTTATTCGTTGTGAATAAACCGGAATTAATTTTTTTTTCGTGAGTGCGCGTGGTTTAAAATTAGTCACGCACCCATCTCTAATAAACTGCACACTCTGTAGCTTCAATAACAACTACTAAACGGAATATAAAGACAAAAGACAATAAAAACAACGCGCTTTTTTGTTTGTTTTTTTTCACTTAGATTTTTTGCAACTGGAGTTCTTTTACAAAAATTTTAATAAGTCAAAAAATTGCAAACAACTGCAAAAAGATTTTTTGGGATTTATTAGCTGAAATATCATACTTCAAGAGCATATAAGCGGTTCTTCCCGATTTCACCCGGAAAGTTGTTGAAACTCAATATAAACACCAAAAATACCCCATTTTTGGACCAATTTCATTTATTTTTTTTTTTTTTTCCAAAACATTTATCTAAACAAACAAATGTTTATCATATGCTCAAATACCTGAAGTTGACGGCTCCATAATAAAACTTTCACTTTTAGAAGTCTTAATTAAAAAAATAATCACTTGAGGTATACAAATTTTCACTTTTAACCAATGCGCGCAAAAATAATAATAATTACTGAACTTTGAAGACACACTGCAAATGAAGTAAACAACTAAGAACTTTTATTTTGGCAACTAGTGATGTAGAATTTTATCTTCTTTCACCCGGTACCAAATACGGTTGTGAAAGTTAAAGTTCATCTTTTGAATTAATCGCCACTTTTGATGGATTTCAACCCTCTGTGCGGCGATTGTATTTTTATGAGAAGCTATTGGGATAATTGCAAACATTTTTTTAAAGCCTTCCAGTCGAGTGTACATATACACATATGTATGTATGTCCATAATATACTCTAATTTTCCCAGTTTACAAATTTTTTTTTGTTAAATCAAAAACAAATATTCCAATTTTGCTTATACACGTAAATGTGTGGAGTGAGTATTTAAAATGCTTGCGCTTTTATTCGCATATTTGCTGCGTACGCAATTCAATTAAATTTGGGTACACAAATAGCTCGAAATAATACTTTTACACGTACTGAGTGTACACTATAATACTTAAGTATGTATGTATATGCTTTATGAAATTATATTTGCTTACAGCTGCGCACGCGTGATTACAAATATATGTACTGTAAAACAAATATGCATTTATTAGCTGGGAATGTGTTTATGCGTCTCTGCCTGGGCTTTGTGTGTGAAGCGCGAGCACTTTTAACGTTCTTGCTCATTAAAATGTATACCAATTATTTTTCTCCTGCTCTCGTGTTTTTTGTACGCCGTTAATTATGGCGACAATTAAATTGTTTCCATTTAGTCGTTGCTGAAAAGTTTGTTACACTAAATTATTGTCTTACATACTTATATAATTTACGGAAAGTGATGTGCTGAAAACCCGCGAAAATAAGATTATTATGAAGGATGTGTTTTTTTTTTTTTTTTTTTTTTGATAAATGACAAACTCGTTAGCGGTAAAATAATTACATCTAATTACAAAGAGAATTATGCAAAATGTTTTCACATCAAAGATAAAAATGCAAAGTCACATTGAGTCGTGTTAATTAAAAACGACCAGGCTTTGTGTTGTCACTTTCACTAGGACTTTGAAAAACAAAGATTCAAAAAAAATTATCATAACATAATGCGATGTGGATATTGTTCTCTTTATCAATGTTCTTATAGGAATTACCTTTGCCCACCCTATCGTTATCAAGGAGACCGTAAGTACTGTTATTTGTAAAGCGTGAACTGAATGAAGTAAAACTTCGTATTAGGAGCCTTGGAGATCTTTCGATTAAATACCTAACAAAATAATTTCTGGCAAAAGTTTGTGGTTTCTTCATAGCATCAAGGCATTCAGTATAGAGTAGGGCATTCAATCCTGAAGCATTTTAACAATACCGGGATTTCGGAATAAAAAAATTCTCATCCCGGGATCCCGAGATTCTTCGGGATTTCGACTTCATCACAACTTTTTGCATTTTACACAATAGGTTCGCCTCTTTCAAACCACACGGAATGAGCAGGAAAGAATGTTACTCATACGCCATGTGTGAGTGTAGCCTAGGCGTAATTTACGGCCAAATTTAATAAAAAGCATTTAAATTTATACTAACTCTAAATTAAAAAAAAAAAAAAAAATCATAAACTAAAGGCAAGAATTTGTCTCACAATATAATTAAAAAAACTAGATATTTAGCGGATAAATTTTAAAATACTGACCTTACATATGCACTACACTCAAGTTTATGGTCGTTTCACTGACGTCTTCTAAGCTCACAAGCAATAATGCTAAACACTTAAAATATGTAGGTATTTGAAGGTATCCATTCTGTTAAAAAAGTTCCTCGGAGTATCAACTACTAATTACACAGTCCGACTTGACAATTATATATTTGGCAGGATAAGACTAGCCATTTCTGGTGGCTTTTGGGAAGCGCAGCAAAGCGTAAAACGTATTTATGTATATAGTAGTCAAATTATCGTAAACTGTGGATTTTTTGCATGGTGGCAAATTCTTTTTTCAATTCTTTAGATAAATTTCGACTTGGTATATTTTTGACAGAGTATGCAGTTTCTTCACCTGTTATCCGCCACAAACACTGAGTACAATGTTATGTTAAGTACTTATATGCACTATGTGCCTATGTATGTATGTACATAGTAAATATGCACGCCCGGTAAGGTCACGCCTTACAGGTTGCCGACGGTTGGTTGGCATATACTCCATACATATGCAGTATCGATCATATAATTAGCACCCCAATTTCAAAGTGATTTGTTTGCCACTTATGTTCGTTTAAGAATTTTCAATTCATTCTCTAAAAAACCCATAGAAACTTAAGGTTAAAATTTTGTAGAAAACTAAAAAAAATAAACAAATTTTCATCCAAATTACAAAGTTTTTTCTCTTTTTTGAATAGTTTTATAGCCTATTAAATTTTAGTGTAATGTACAAGTCACAAGTGGCTAAATATTACCGTACATTTTTAGAATTTTTTTTTTTTGGCGAACGTATTGCACTTTTCTTCCATATAAAAATAAATTTTGTTTATTTGTTATATGGAAACAATGAAGCGATGAAGAAAATTCTAACAAACTACACAAATAAAAACTTCAAACTTTGTACAAAATCATGAGAGATTTTAGTAACGTTTTGCCAATGTAACAAATGATTTTAATACGGAAAAAGTGCTCAGCGAGGTATGGTAAAATTTTTTTTTAAATTTCCCTGAATTTTTAGCCACTTTGAGATAAATGGACTATTAAATTATATACCCGAAAATTTCCTAAAAACTTTGATTAAAAAGTTTGAAATTTTTATGAAAATTCAATAATTTTTTCTAAAATTTGTACACTGTTTTAAACTTTTATTTATATATTTTTTTGAAGTGGTGGAAAATTTGAAATTTCTATGAACACTTTTTGATTTTTTCTACATTTTTTAAAAAGTTTGAAACTTTTATTTTCAATTTCTATGAAAACTTTTTCATTTTTTCTACATTTTTTAAAAAGTTTTAAACTTTTATTTGCATAATTTTTGTTACAGTGTGAATTAGGTTAAAAAAAAATATTCATTTTCAATATACGAAATCCTGTCTAATTTTTTTGAGTGGCTAAAAGTGAATAGTCTCATTACTTTTTTCTTGGCACAGCAAGCCAGCACGTAATAAAGACTCAATATCTTACACATTCTCTATTAATGTATAGCATATATATTTGTATATATGTACATACATATTCACATATATCTAAGTGTCCAGTTTATTAAACACTTAAACGCCCACACATTCCCGTGCCTACTCAAGTGATATTCCTCATATGTATGCCACTTCACTCATTCTCAACCACTTCACACTGTGTTCACACATTGCGGCTTCTAATTGCTAGTGCAAACATTTTGTAATTTCCTGTCGTCCTAGAGCTCTTATCGTATTATTCAATGACAGTGCTATATGTATGCGTAGGCGAGAAATATAATACAAACACGCAGGTACGCATTCACTCACCACAATGTATGTATATGTAAGAATACAATAAGTTTGTGTGTTTGTACTACCTTTTTTTGCTTTTGTTGTTTCCTATATCCATAAATGTCCTGCCATGTTAACACACAATTACAAGATGTTCAAATATGTACACATTTCTGTCATTCCAATTCCATTCCTCTTTTCAACAGCTGAAAGTGTTTTGTTTCTTAAGCAACAACCAGTTATGTGTACTTTGTATATAGTGTGGGCACTAGTATATTGTATGCGTCCATATACATACGTACATATTTATGATTTCATTGTATTTATAATATATTTATACACCCAGCAAAAAATCTCAAATCGCGTTTAGTTGAAACGTGTCCTAGAGGGTGTTGTTTTAGAATGTCAAAAAATTGACTTTCGCTTCTTGAACCCATTACGGGGAATGCGAAATCGTCTGTAGGTTATTAACGCCCATGACATGGCCACGTTAAAGTAATGCCTTCTAGAAGCGAAAGAGCACTTACCATTATGCTTTTCTTTTTGATTCCACACTCGATTCAGAGGTAATCGTGTTTTTTGCTGGGCAAATATCTACCCTCCTGCATAAAGCCATATAAACTTACCTAGATATGTACTGCACTCCTCTTAATTAGCTGCGACACAGCCGCTCAATTTTCTTTGGGCTTGTTCGTTCAGTCTTCGTCGAATTATGTAAACACACATTCCGCAAATTGATTAAATTGCAAAAATTTCTTCACAACTTGTCGGTGTTTTATGGTATTTTAAGTGCAGCCATCTATAAATATGTACGTATATACAATCTAATTAATTGATTCCGTTGTGGTGAGGAAGTAATTAATTATGCAAACAAAAGAATGTAGGCGGTTCTAACAACTTTATCTAGTGGTGTATGTGCGTGTGAGCATATACAGTATTGGCCAATACAATAGCACCCCCGTTTCAAATTGATATTATTTGCCACTCATTTTTGTTTATTTATTTTAAGGAATTTTCAATTCAAAACTCATATAAACCCACGGTTAAAAGTTTTTAAACCCTACAAAAAACGCGACAAATTTTTACCTAAATTTCAAACTTTTTTCTCAGAAGTGTTATAAACAGTTTTATAGCCCATTCCATTTTAGTCTAATGAAGTGCAGGTTTCAGATGGCTAAAAATTACTGTTGATTTTTTAGAATTTTTTTCGCCGAAGGTGTTGCGAATTTCTTCCATATAAAAATTAATTGTGTTTATTCGTTATATGGAAGCAAATGGGACAAAAATAAATAAAAATTCTAACGCTGCTGAGAAAAAAAATTGAAATTTGGGTTAAAATTTGTTGTGTTTTTTTTTTGTAGTCTTTAAAAAGTTTTAAAGTTGGTTTTATATTAGTTTTGTTAGAGAATGAACGGTATTTTAATTGAAAATTCTTAAAATTAAATAATTAAACATAAGTGGCAAAAAATAGCACTTTGAAATGGAGGTTCTATAGATATGTCCAACACTGTACATACATACGTGCGTAGATATATTAGTTACGCAGTCTTATGATTCAATTCGGCCAAACCCTAACTGCAGTTTATGCCTCGATAGCAAAAAGTAAGAAAAAATTTAGCTGATCGCCACACATTAACTTTGTTTGAACTTACTCTTAAATGCAGCTAAACTATTGGTGGAAATGGGCTATTATATTCATAATAATCATATGCCTACATAGCTCTGCAGGTGTAACTTAATTAGTTGCTAAAAGTATTATGTAAACTGCGTTATAGGGAAGTTTCGGAAATCCATGATCTTGGACTTTAAAATTTGTCTTTTAGAATTCTTTCAAGCGAACTTCGTAAGCATTACTCACATCTGGGAAAAATACAAAGCTAAGACACTTTTCATTTCAACAACTCTTTTTTTGCTGTTTGTTACGTATTTTCTTCCATAAAAAAAAAATTGTGTGGGGCGAGCGTGAGGTAGAACGCCAAATTCTTAAAATTTCAAATAGACGGCAACCCTCTTAAAAACATAAAAAATTTACAAATGTTAGTAAGAGTTAAATTTCATCTAAATCCATCCAGCTCTTTCTGAGTGAAGAAGAAAAGTCTCGCAAGGTTCGGTTTTTCTAATTTCAAATCACCCTGTACCGAAAAAAGAAAATAGTTCTAACTTCATAGAATTAAACATTATTTGACAACTCATTTTTTAAATTTGAAAAAAAACGTGCGGATCTGATTGCCTTCATATAAAATGCCTTCGCGTATTATAAACATCCATAGTTGGATCGATATGACTTTTCAAATAGATGGCAACCCTAATCAAAGCATTTTCGAGCTTTCATAAAACTCCTTCGTTTGGCACAATTACATTTAAATATATCCTATACAATTCTTGTGTATAAGTCAAATAAATTCACCTTTACAAATAGGTGGCAACACATTTCAAAAGTATTTTTTAACTAACATCTTCTGGCATGTGGCAACCCTTCTAAAAATAGTTCGGAAATAAAGCTTCTCAAACTCATTATGTTGACACCCATCTTTAAGTAATTCATTTAACTTATTAAATTATTCTTGCAGAGCATACATATATTAAGGAAAATAGACAATACTGTCAGCAAAAAACAATTGCAAAAATCAACGGAAATTGCTAGCTACTTAAAATTTACACCTTATTATACTAAAATTTAATGGGTTACAAATTGAACATCGCACAAGTTGCTACAGACTCGGATTAAAAAGTTTGAAATTTAGAGGATAATTTTTTTTTATATTAGTTGAATTTCGCGCATTTTGGACAAGCTTTGAAACATTGATTTATAGGTTGTAGAATAAACTATATTTTTATATAAAAAAAAACAATAAATAAAAAACGAAATGAGACAAAAATTCCATAAATATTTTCTGCCATGTCTTATTGCCGACAACTCCATATGTATGTATGCATGTAAATATAAGTATGTATATATTTCCAAGCATTAAAGTATTTTCTCTTCACAAAAGTTCTTCTCGATCTAAATAGTCATTCCAAATCGACCACAATTTTATGATCTCTTCCACTTGCGCACAGTGTCGCACATTCATTCATTGACCGCTAAATCACTTCGGCCATCAAATAATTTCTAGTCGCCATATTTTCATATGCTCTCATATTTTATTTTTGCTGCGTTCTGGGTCATAAATAGTGCCATGCGCCATACATAGGACACTCTTTGGTAGACAGAATGGCAGGAGTTGAACTTGTTAACCACAGCCAAGTATAACTCTTGTATGTACTTACAAAGCTACACAAACTATAACAGCTTACAAGCAAAACATGCGTACATGTGTACATTTGTATGTACATATGTACATACTAAATCTACATACATATATGTGGAATTTCGATAAAACAACTTAAGTGATTTTAGAGGGTTTGACTTTGGATTAAAAAGTTAATAAGTTTCGCTTCAAAAGTTTTATATTTTTATTAAGTATCTATTAAAATAGCATCTTAAACTACACATATGGCTAGATAATCGTTAAAATATAGTATAGTGGTTAAAATATAATATATTACAAATTAGCTAACGTGCGTAAGTAGAGCAAGATTTTTTTTTTAATGTTTCAGTGGTTTCGTTTTATGCTAAACAAGACATGTCTTACCATTAGCTGATTACTTGAACTCTTTGTACGACTGAAATAAAATAATCATTTTTTTTATGTACATATGTATATTAGGGTGCACCACTTTCTGTACAAATAAAAACTCGTACTGTACGTAGTACGTAACCAAATGGGATATCAACCGCTTTCATTAGAGTTGCGACTTCAGTCTGGAATTCGCTGAAGTTATCCGGAAATCGAATGACCTTTTGCACTTTTCGGGAAGCTTCATACTTAGTTCCATCGGTGGGTGTAGAAGTTTGGCCAAGTGATTTTCAGCAGTTCTTCGGTGGGAAATTTTTTTCAGTCCAGAGAATTTTGCATTATTCAGGAAGCTTCATAATTCCATCGGGAATTGGCATTATCATGATGGAACAAAACTTCTTTTCTGTTGACCAATTCTGGTCGCGCCTTCTTGATTACTTACATAGTTATTTCAACGGTCGGGATGGTCAATCTTAATTCTTTGCGGTAATTCATGTGGCAACATTGAGCTTCTTTGACTAGCCAGCTCTTTTTGGATGGATCTGAACTGTCGTTTGGTTGATGTTAAGTGCCTTCGCTGTCTCAGTGTCTCAGTTGACAGTTTGACACAATTAAATTAGAGTTTCCAGTTCTATGGGCACCACACCACATAGCTACAAAAATCAGCAGAGACTTTAATATGACTCAATATTTTGAAGAAACTTCCGTCATCTCTTGTCAAATTTGGCTTGGAGGTAAACATGATTTCGACGCTATGTCATCTCAAGTGCCATTTTTCTAGCAATTCGTCGTAAATGCCCGTTAGTTATATTTTAATCGAGTAAATAATAATTCCCGTAGCCTTAATCCGATTTACATATGTATATTGCCTGCGAGGGGCCAACACAGTCAAATCAAAGCTTTTCGCTAATAAGATTTCAAGCATTTTCCTGCCAACAATCAACCATACAACCATACAACAATAAAATAAATTTTATCTGACACACACACCTAAGGGATACTCACTACAGCTATAGTCATATAAATGTTTCAAGCGCCTACATACTCATCAATAAAAAAACCACTTTCATCTGACATAAGCCTTTATGTATGATAAAATTTGTGTAAACCTCAAACATTCTAAAGGCTGCTTAGTTAAAACTAAATTGAAATCGACCGCAAAAATATGCTTAAAAGGTATTTTCCATTTATTTAGGTATCACCTGGGATGGGACTGCATATATATATGTACATAGAAACGTGTGTATGTAGAAAAGAGGCTTATAGCGTTATAGTTAGAATAGCTTTTAGAATGGCGAATCAACGTAGATACATATTTTTAGAAATTCTACAAATATATATGCCCTGACGTAAAAATAATTCCGCGAGAATGAATGTATTCAAAAAAATTGCCCTCACCCGCTTTGCTGAGTGTGTGAAATTTCTGCGTGTAATAAAACTCTATATACTTGATCTCAGCCGAAAACATAGGAGATTTTAACATTTATCTTTATTTAACCCTCTTCAAAATATTTTCAAACTAAAACTTTTTTAAACTTTTTCTGTCTGACCTACCTAATTTCCTTAATTAAGTTGAATTTGACTGATTGAGGTGGTAACCGTCTTTAAACACCTCAAAAATATTATAATTGTTCACCCAATTGTTCACTATGACACCCATATTTTAATATAATATTTGACATAAATTCTTTCGTCTGACACCCAGCGTCTTGTACGGTAGTCAGGTCATCCGCGGTCAGTGATTCCACAAGGGTAGCTCACAGGAAAATCCACCATTCTGATACCAGCAAGGCCCTAAGAAAAGCTGGGGTTTTTTTCTGTCCATTCTGTGACCTCCTAGGCCTAAGTGAGTGCCACTTCCGGCGTTTTGCCGTCTTGGAGGTAACGAAGGTACCACGTGACGGTTGCACCACTCAGTCCATGCCTTCGATGGTCATTCATGGCCCCTGGGTTAGCCGACGGTGGTAGTGTCGGTGGTCTGCAACGACGGTACTTCTTGCTTGGGCTGCTACGCCCTCGTTCATGTGACCTAGACCTGGAGCCGTATCTTGGCAACTCACGGAATCTGTTCCCCGATACGAATCTGTTCACATTTCAGCGAATGACATTCCTCGTGAACAGCGCGTCTCCGGACATCACGTGTGGGAAAGACTGATTGGGGATTCAACTTCTAGGAATTGTCAGTATTCGCTCTCAAAGAGAAAACTTTCCAAAAAAGTACTAGAACGTAAAACTAGCATAGAAGGTACAACAAGAAGGATGGAAGAGTAACTCTCTTTCCCATGTCCGAGGTATTCTCGTAAAAGCTAAAGTTGTTTACCCTTGGAACATATATGATTCCTTGGTATACCCCATAAAACTGCTGTCTTACCTCATTCTATATTCCGCCAGGGTCTTCCTCGTGGCTGCCCCATCCGACGTTGGACAAAAGCACATGGGCCTATTATGATACCGCAATAGAAGTTATTTTCTCTTGAAATGAATCCAATTCGTCGCTCTCATCTTATCTCTTGACTCTTATTTTAGGCTATTGACCGAGCAAGGAAGAAATCTTGGCCCTCGTGAGCTATTTATATCAATTATTATGTCTCTTCGCCGCAGATTTGGAAGTCTCTCGTCCATATCAAGTGTAGACAGAGTAGTAACCAGTCGCAGATTGTCCTTCGTGCTTCATGCCTTTTTGCTGATTGAGCCAATGGACGAGTGTACTCGAAAGTTCTTGGACAAACAGAACCACTAGAAGGCTGCAAATGTTCCTAGTGTATCACCATCCTAGTGTATCACATAACGTGGTTAGTCCTGCGTCTGGCTGGCCTTCATTACTCTCCAGTGAAGGGTTGAAAGTATTTCATCACGGATCTGGATGAGTTCCAAAATCGTTTGCGAGCTTAAGCCCTGAACCACGCTTTTCCCCTAAGAAGATCAGTTTTATTCTGTTCGGGTACAAGACAGCTCTGGCGACCTCGCTTAAAAACCTCATAGCCAGTGGACGGTTAACAGGGCTACTGGAATCGCAGTTGTTTAGCTTCCTAGCATCCTACAATTTTTTCAGGCACACGAACGTTACCGATTTTCTTGGACAGCCGCTTCAAGGCTCTGCGAACTGGCTTCGACTTGACTACGGGGCGGGCTTCCTTCTGCCCTAAAAAAGTCTGGCGACAAGATCCTCATGCATGCTAAGTTAACTGAAGCTCAGACTCAATTTAAGTATATGCAGACAAAGTAGGCTTAAGCTCAACAGATGCGACTGAGATGTATCGGAGTCTTTCCTCAGCCTCAAATCTCATGGCAGCTATATTAAGTTCGACATTCTGCATATTTTTTCGCAGTTATACATAGCTGATCGAATACAATAGCCAGTCTTTAGGTTTAGTATATCGTCCTAGGCGAATCCGTGAACCATGGTGCCATAAATACACAAATATACACAAATGATTGCGAACAACTGTAGCCGAAAGGTAAAAATTAAAATTCAAAACACTGCGCAAGTGAATCCAGTCGATGCTGTACACATATTTATGTGTATGTATTTTGAAATCTGGCCTAATATTTGGGTCGCTAAATGCCAGAGCTCATACAAATTATTTGTTATGTTCTACAAATAGGCACAAATTACTTCCGTATTCAACAGTCAGACCAACCAAACAGCAAAATCGAAATCCCAAACCGCGGAACATATACATATTTACACACGCTCCCATGCATACAAACATACATACATAGTACATATGTACATGTGTACTACAGCCCAACATCAAAGATGAGCTCTTGCTGGCCTCACCAAGCCGACGTGACCCGTCAATTTGCATTTGTAAGCCGCAAATTTATTTTACCACACCACAGATGTTGGTAATACGCTGCACGCACACGCCCATACAAATGTACATACAACACACGCGCACCAACATATCCAATATTCCGCGCTAAGGGATCGCGTGCCGCTTAGTACGTTTGAGCCTACATACATACATATTTTTGAAGTGAGCAATTAATTAGCTTTATTACCTAAAAAAGGCAATTTAACTAATTGCTCGCACAGAGCCAACTGGCGTCGAAAGTGAATCTTAAACAATTCAATATAATTTAATTTGAGTGTAGATGCTTTTGTACAATTGAGTTCAATTTATTTAGGTGTCTGGCTAAAAAGTATGCTAACCGCAGAACAAACTTTTTTTTCTAGAAAGGTAAAACAATTAAATTTCTTTCAATATCAGAAAAGAAAGCGGTATTGAATTTGAGAAGGAAAAATTTTTGCTTGAACCCAAAGTTTGAGCAAACTTTGTGAATTTGAAATGTGCTTAAAAATCGTGAAAATTATGAATCAACAACGTTTTTGGGCTTAAGATGTCTGCGTTGACACGCGCGTTACCTAGCAATAAAAAATTAATTTCTTTGACCTTCTCAGAATTCAGAAAAATTGTAAATGTACTCGTACTTTCTCATGGAAACACTCAAGTAAACTTTCAAGCAGTCTGCTTAGAAAAGTTTTCACAAGCTTAGCCGCAAACGAAAATTAAAATTGAAAAGTCAAAGGACACAACTTTACAATTGTTCCTTTTTTCCCCCAGTAGACTATGTAAATATTTTTTTTGCTTGCAAACGTGTTTTTCTGCGAATTATTATGCACAGAGGTATGTGTATACAAATGCAACAGTATTTGAAATGAATCCCTTTCAAACATGGCTCTAAAGTAAGTTCAATAACAGTCGAAGAATAAGGCCAATACCAATAAGACGCACAGAACAGCATAAAATAAGACTCCGAAAGCGAATAGGCATTTATAAGGCCAAAAATAGTAATTTAAGAGCTTCAAAAAGAGTCCAAAATGAGCCGTATATGACGCCACTAAGTGTCCACCCAATATGACTCATATTGAGGCTCATTTGATGTATGTATGAATTTAAGCTCATATATGTTGACCTTCGCAGGAAGGGAAACACCCTCATTTCGGACTCTGAAATGAGCTCATTATGATCGTTTCTCAGCAAATGTAACAATGACAAGAAACTGCGGCTGAGAGGTAAGGGATGAACATATCGTCTCTACCATGTCAAACTATCGAATGCTAAAATGGGTATTTTTCAGGAGAGCAAAAAAACTGTTGTAAAAAATGTTGTTGTCATAAAGAATAAGTGTGTGATTCGACACTTACGTATTATTCTAAACGCAAGCGCCGGTATCGAAAATTATAAAATCATTTTTGCACATTCGATAGTTTGACAGGGTAGCGACGATATACGTATACACACATACACACGTTTAGGATGCAGAGTGTGGAGCAATATTATACATCTTAATTTAGGCTGGCGTAAATACTTGTCATCATCCTACTGAACCAATTGCTAGTCCTAATGAAATTGAGTAGATCTAACAGTTCCACCACCGCTATCTCGCTCACATATTTGAAGAAGCGTGAACCCAAGAGCTTGAGCCGCTTCGACTGAAATTGGTTTTTCTCATGCTCATCGCGGCAGGTTCTGCAGAGATTACTTCTTGGCATTCGTCATCGTCGAAGCATTAGTTCTATAGCACAGGGCCCCGTTATGACACCGGTAAAGATTCCAACTGTAGGTCTTTCGTATTTTTTCTAATAAGCCGTGGCTTTAATATTCTTGAGATGTCTCCCGCCTGTACCAAAAGTCATTAGTAAGCCGTAGTGTATTCATCAATCTTCACAACGTGATCGCTACATGGCATCTCATAGCCATATCTGGCCACCTCTTCAGCCTTCTAATTTCCCTTTATATAGCTACATACTGGATGTCAACATAGAATGACGTTGACGTGGCTTAGTAATGCCAACGTGGCACGACATTTCCATAAAATTCGTGATTTCCCTATTTTAGAACCTATTGATTTCAAGCCCGCTTGCCTATGGACAAAGAAATTGGCTTTATTGCCCGGAAACGTGCGGCCTAGTAGAAGACTAAGCGCCATTTCTACGCTTGGAAGATACTAAAATCATTCGGAAAACGAAATGAAATTTTGATCTGTGGGTCCTCCACGCAGATACCGGCCTCGGTTCCTTGCTTCATCTTTAAACCATCATTGTAGAAGGATAGGCCCTCCTCTGCTACTGGTAGACCCATATCCCATTTGCTGTGGTCAGTAACCTAACCCGACCAGTGCTGGCTTCTTTATCAGCTTTGAATCCATTAAAATGGCCACTGTTTATTAATTTCATTCATCATTGCTGCATGCCATACATTGGATGGCTTTCACGTATTGGCTTCGCTGATCCTGAGGGCGCTGTTTGCGAATCCGTACTCTCCGGCTATTTCTTTGTAAGTGTTTGAACAAATATCACAATGTAATATCACAGTGTTATAGTAAGGCCAGGTAATCCTAGCGGTTTTATAGCACGAAAGATTGATCAAGCATTCTGTGTATACTAATGTGGCGTAACCCCTAAAAAAGCATTTTAAAGGTGGACCTTTGTATTTTTACTATATATATATATATGTATTTATTATGTAAATACTTCTACTTGTCAATTCCTCGGTGTTGCAATTATAAAAAGACCGCATAAGGTCTGGAAATTTATGTTCAACCATTACTGCAACACCATCCGCCTAGGCATAAATGTTGTTGAAAAGCTGCCCCATTACTGCCGAAAACTGCAATTAAATGTCTGGAGGCGCTTATTAAATTAAATGTAGCCGATAGCATATCCAAAATGCAATTTTCTCCCTTTTATTTGTAAAGAAATAATCGTTGTCACGGAGACAACAAACAGTCTTTTCCATCGTAAGATTATTTCCATCATCTCCAAAAAATGCTTTTCGTACTTACATATATACCTGCATGCATACATGCATACATCTGTCAACTCAATCGAACACCATTACAGTCCGAGTCGTCACAATCATCCACCACTCACTAACGAGTACGAGTATGAGTACGAGTAGTTCTGTTGTCATTGGTAGCAGCAAATAAAGGTCGTATAATTGCGGTTGCTCATACGCACTGCTGCCTCACGCACAATACACAGCTGGAAAATTGCAATTGAATTAGTGCGGTTGCCAAGCAAGCAACGAGAACTTCGCATGCTGAGTGCGTGATTACTTTTCTGTACTTTTATGTATTTCTCCTTCTTAAAAGTTATCATTACACCCATATGCCAATTTTGTGTGCTTTTCTCACACTTAAAGTAAGGCCTTTATATACTTGTTTTTTATATTTTTGCTATTGAAATATATTTTATATTCAAAGCACACTTTTGTTAAAAAAGTACAATGTTTCCTATGAATGACTCGTACGAGTATGCTATCAAAATTTATTGTAAATCTATATAAAGACGATATTTTTGAACACATTAATAATAAAAACTAACCACTCCATACTCTAATATAAAACAAATTTTGCTCTTACACTTATTGCCATATGTTTCGCCGAGCTTCTCCACCAATTTGATTTGTGTAACAAAACATTAAGACACGCTCACACACTACCAATTCGGCCAAACACTTAGCAATAAGTGTAAGCGCCAAACACTTATTTTTGTAACCTCCAATTACTTTGGCATTTTTTCATTTATATGCAAGCTCTTATACTATAAATAGGTATTTGTATATTTGTAATTCAAGTTTTAAAAATATGCACGCAATCCTATTGTCTGCGATGAAAACCCAATAAGCGGCATATTTTCACACATTTTTTCCATGTGTTCTCAGCTACATACATATGTACATATGTATGCAACGCTAGTATGTAATAACCACAACATAGTTTATATTAAAATAACACCGACTGGCATCATGAAAGGCTTGTGAAACTTTTCCAAATCTGTTACTTGGCAAACAAACAAAACACACAAAAATGAATAAATGGAAGCTATGAGTGCCGGATATTCGCAAATCAAAAACGCGTTTGGCCTCGAACACCTCCGAAGCAACATTGTATGTATAACAGTGGATATGAGGTTTTATTTGTACATACATGCATATTTACATACATACATATGTATATGCCTGTAAACATATGTTTTCGTATAAACTTTATACGACTATATCCACATACATATGTATGTATTTCTGTAATGAAAAACGTTTTAAAATTGGCGCAGAGAGAAATTGGCATCGTGGGTGTATATATATACATAGTACAGTATAGTGCATTGCTAACCGGACGTCGTATAAATACAACTGCTGTTTTTATTAATTTTTTTTTTTGTTTATTTAGTTCTACTATAGGAAAACTTAAAAACTAATTACTTAAAGAAAATATTTATTTTATTTCACTGCAAAAAACCTATGAGTTAATATTCTACCTTAAATATATGAGGCGATTCACGTCAAATGCCCCAATCTATTTTCACCTACATGGGAATTAGACAAAAAATGGGAAAAATAATTCGAAAACTATGATTTCCATAGATTTTTGTACGGGCTATCCGACGGTGCTATGCGTTTTCCAAAATTTTTGCATTTTCATGGTGAAAATTCTGAACGAAAATTTATTTGTAATTTTTCTCAATTATGGTCATTTTTAATATTGTTTTTATTTATCTCAATCGAAAGATCAGGTCTTTTTACATAGAAATCATTGATAAAAAAGGGACTTTTTTTGCTTTTCCGGGTTATAAAGCGGATCGAAAGCTAGTCAAAAAGTAGCTTGTTTTGCACCGCTCAGCGCGCTTGCGACATTTGACGTGAATCGCCTCATATATGTATGTATGTATATTAATTCTTAAATAACTAGTGCAAAAAGTCTGTAATTTTAGTTTGTTTTTTTGTCACTTTCTGTCTGATAATAAGAATTCCGTATAGCATTTTGTAAACTGGATATAATAATACAACAAATATTTTATTTTACAGGAGTAGCAAAAAATATAATAAAAAGATTATCAAAAATAGGACGGGGTTTAAAAAAAAAGGGCTTGTAACTCGTTTGTTTTCCTAGGATCATACAAAACGTCCGAAACATAAGGAATACATTAATTATACGCTAAGCAGAATCAGATTCTTTAAATTTAATTTTTGTTTGTATATTTAATTTAATTTTTCAAACGCATGCAATCGTATATGCATTCTATGGAATGCCAGCTTTAAATTTTAGTTAGTTAGTTATATTAATTTGCCTGTTTATTAACTGGCTGTGTTTTATGTTTCCGCATTATTCGAATTCACGGCAAAATCTCCAGCTCGGTTCTGGTAACTATTTTCAATCATCTAATTTAATTCTTCTATGTTAAATACCATTTCGTTTACAAAACATTTCTCTCCCCATTTTTACTTTTATTATCAACAAAAGAATATGGCTCATACTACCAGTTTTATGTTCACTAAAACTGAAATGACAACCTGCCCAATTAACGAGCGATACGGTTGTAAATTTTCGCTTTACAAGCACTTGATTTTACAACTGCTCTGACAGACCTGCACTTCTGCTCTTCTGCTCTTTCAACAAATCCAAATAACAGAGATCTTAAACATTTTTATGAGCAGCACCACCTGTTCCCCTTTATGCCATGAAAAAGTATCTAACCTTTTGGGTGCCATTTCAACTATGTTCCCCTCTACCTCAAAATGTGCTCTCGTTGCCGTTTGGCCATTTTATGGCGACTACAATTTTTGGCAACACTTAAGTGCTGTCAGCATTTTTGTACGTACACACAAACTACGATAAATTTACTTGCGAACATATACTTACACATACTTTTAGCTATTTGTATGGCTACATTTTTGGCACAAAGAAAAGCTCCAGCTGAAAGTCGGGGTTAAGTTAAAATTAGAAAGTGGTTGCGCGAGTGTACAACAAATAAGTATTATAATTTCATGAGCTCAAGGTATTTAACAAAGCATTTATGCGCTTTTATTTTAAAATAGAAGACTGAAATCGTAATAAAACTTTAAGGTATATTCATTTGAATTTTATTTCGCATGCAAGTTTCTGCTTACTTTGATTTTATAGTCAATGTACAAAAGTGGCTTTGTTCCTGTACGGCAGGTCCACGTACTCTTTGGACAAAGGATTAATGTAAATACATGTTGCAGTCAGAGCATTCAAATGTATTTGAATGGATTCTGCGGATATCTATGCACCTTCTGAAGTAACGGGGACTCACCTCGGCAAGGTGCTCTGTTTTAATTAACTACTGCCTTATATTTTCATAGTAGCTAGTTTGCGGCTTAGTTAAGATATAACCAAATAGCCAGACTTGATGATAAATTCTCGGCACAAATACCCGGGCACATGTGCGGCCAAAAGTGCTGCCAATGGACGCGGCTTTAAAACTGGCCTGTATACAACATTTACGCTGAATCTGTCGCGAAAAAGCCTATATTCGACCCATATACACATATAAACTTGTCACCCCTATATATATACATCAGGAAATTTGACCCGTGGTTAGGGTGGAAGGAGTTCGCAGAGCAGCTTCAAGACTGTTGAAGAAAATCGGCGATGACTTCGTATCCGAAGACATGAAGAATGTGGCTGAGAAATCGATTGGCATTTTCTTTGACAACCATGAAGGCTGTATCCAAAAACTCTAAGCCCAATCCTTACATTTCCAGGCATCACACCTGCAAAGACTTAGGGTGGTATATAATTCCGGCATTGAAGTTAAAAGGCCAAAAATCTTCGAGTCTGCTAGCTTTATTTTCCCACCACGAGCTCTGAAAATTTTTAGGAATCATGGCGGAGGTCATTTGGTTCTAGCGATCATGGATAGGTGGCACCCGTAAGGGAATTTAACGGCATGCCGTGTATATAAAGTGATGGTTCGGAAAAAAATGGTTTCCTGCGCCGATTAGAACTCCCCCAAATTATACAAGCAAGCAATCTTCCCGTTTAGGAAACTGTGTGCCGACCATGGCTTAGTAGTAGTGCATAGGTATGAGATTCTCTGCAATCCACGAAACAGAACCCTCAAGTCGGTGGGAAATCATCCAGGCTCACAATGTAGCATTAGCAACCTTAGATTCGGCAGGAGTCGTGGAAATCGATGCGTAATTTGTGACCGACTGACGGCAGCTCAGCCTTTGGCCAGAACTTTGGGAACCTAATTACACATCGGAAACGAAGATCTCGGAACGTGGTCGAAGCATTCGAAATGCCCCTCGCGGAAAGGGCATTGATAGGGTACTCCGTTTATAAGAATACCTTCTATATGATCTCTACAACTATTCCAAGGGATACCGCTTTATACGAGCAGATCAAACAGTCACTCAAGTGAGAGAAACAAGAAGAGACTTATTAGGAAGTGTGATACCCCTCGGGGGCATATATTAGTATTTGCTTACCTCGGGTATGGAAGTTATATAGCACCTACCTAATTATCTGCGGCAGCCATCAACAATTTTCAAGTGACTGGCTATGTTTTTTACTGTTTCCAAATGGACACCGCCTTGTTCCGCATTACTCGGAAAGTGAGCACCAAACTCATGCATAAATATTAAATAACTCCCCACGGTATTCTTAAAGAAAATTAACTTAAATTTCGAGGATTCGTGGCTATCCTTCAAGTTTATATGGAAGTTTTTCCAAAGAGTATGCTAAGCCTTCCTAATTTCGCTCATATAGATCCCAAGTCCAGTCTTATACGATTCCCATTCGGAGGTTAATTTAATCTTTGCGCCTTTATTAAAAAGGCATTTGGTGAAAACCGTAAGATCAGAGAGCTTCCCTGGACATCAGCTTGCCTTGCCGTTGTTCTTGTCAAAAAGGGCAACGGTTGGTATTGCTCTCATCGCACCAGTGATGCCCAGACAAGTTAGTAGTTATAAGTTTCTGAGAAGCTAGCAATTTGTTCCTTCTCCTTTGAGTGAAAAAGTTACCGTGTTGCTCTTCTAAATGGTTGCTACATTTGGCGAATATATTCAGGGTGATGAACATCGAAATCCTTTTCAGTAATAAGAGAGAATAATTCGTCTACTGCAAATCAAACCCTATTTAAGTACTTATTTATATGTAGTATCGTGGTTTTGTAAGTTTTAAAAAATTTTCTAGTTAAAGCTATTTCATTGCGATCAACTTTGCACTCTCTTTGGGAAGGAGATATTCAATATTTAAAATTTTAAAATTTTGTCATAACTTTACAATGCACATTTACGTATTTATGTACATATAAGTATGTAGCATATTCACGCGTTTGCTACATGATTTTGCTTTAACGGCAGTGGAAACTTTCGGTAGATTATGCTGATAACTGTCACCGACTTTGTTGTACGTCAAGTTGACTTTCTATCAAGATGAATGCAAAGACGCTTTGCTAAGGTTTTTCGCGCGAGCGCCATTCTGCAATGTCACCAGCCAATGTTGATGTTGCTGACATACAACAAAGATGCAGCTATCCTTGCGTAGCTCATCAGTTCTTCTTTGATGAATTCTGTAAAAGAATATATTTAAAAAAAAAAATCATTGAATTTTATATCTCAAAGGATGAAGCTCAAAAAATTTGGTCATATCATGGCGACTACATTAACATATTTTTTGATAATGCACTGTAACACCTTTATAAGATATGCATAATGTCATTAAAAAACAAGTACTTGGAAAGACAAGACATTGAAAGGGTGGAACGACTGCTTAGCGCACAAAGTTCATCATACGCACTGGTGCTTTGTGCGCCATCATGTGAATTTGCATAATTTGAGATTTCGCTTTGTAAGTTAGCGAATTGCGCAGATGCTTGTGTAAAAGTGGTAAGAATTGGCGTTAAAAGTAAAACAAAACTGGTTTGTGGTGGAAAATGTGATAAAGTTTTTTTTTTTTATTTGGGAGGGATGGTGAAATAACAATTAAGTCTAAAAGCAAACAAAAATTTGCATTCATAGGGTGATGCAGAGCTTTGATAGCAATCATTTGTGCTACGCTAATGTTTTTTTTTTTCAGAAAATTGTCACTTCAGGCTTTAGCAAACTTATTCATGTAGCCACAGCCAGTTGAGCAATGCTTGAAATATTAATACAAATGATCGATGAATTCGAAGAAAGTAGGTCGGTTCGAAACGTGAACGAAAATATTGCAGCAGTGGACCTAATGCATAATAAGTGATCTTAAGCTCAGATTCACTCATCGAGTGAGTTCAAGCTCAAGTATTTGTACCGAAAATCGAGTCGGAGCTTAAACTCACTTTTTATGCATGAAGCCCAATATCCCTATTGCAAAAGAAGTTCCCAGAACGCATTATATCACGAAACAATGACGTCAGCTGGCAGACGAGATCTTCCAACTTGACACCATAGAACTTTTTTCGCTTGGACTACGCAAAAAGTACGGCCTATGTCATTAAGCCTGAGACGATTGCAGAGCTCAAGAATGAAATCATAAGCATTATAAGTAATATATGCACTGCACGAACTATGCCGGAAAGTCATGCAAAATCATCAAACACGCATTCAGTGTTGCCAGAAAAGTCATGTTGGGCATTTAATTGCCACTGTTTTTATACCCGAGCGCACTTGTGCACAAGGGTTTATTAATTTTGTTCACATAACGGTTGTTTGTAACAGCCAAAACGAATCGATATAGACATAGACAAATGTATACATAAATGATCAGGATGAAAAAAGAAATCGATTAAGCCATGTCTGTCTGTCCGTCCGTCTGTCCGTCTGTCCGTCTGTCCGTGTACACGATAACTCGAGCAAAAATTGAGATATCTCAACGAAATTTGGTATGTAGGTTTCCCTTAATCCAAGGTAAGTTGGTATTGAAAATGGGCGAAATCGGACTTTAACCACGCCCACTTCCCATATAACGGTAATTTCCAGAAATACGAAAACTGCGATATTTTAGTAACTACTGAAGATAATTCACTAAAAATTGATATTTACAATAATTTTTAGACGAAAAATAAGAATATTATAAATTTTTGGAAAATGGGCGTAGCCACGCCCACTTATGGTTACATGTGTATATCTTGGTAATCGCTGCACCAATTTCTTCCAAACTTGGCACAGTTGTTGGCCTTCGCATAACATACCAAATGGCCAAAAATTTTAAAAATCGCTCAATAACCACGCCTACTTCCCATATAACGGTAATTTTCAGAAATACGAAAACTGCAATATTTTAGTAACTACTGGAGATTATTCTCTCAAAATTGATGTTTATAATAAGTTTTAGACGAAAAATAAGAATATTATAAATTTTTGGAAAATGGGCGTGGCCACGCCCACTTATGGTTACATGTGTATATCTTGGTAACCGCTGCACCAATTTCTTCCAAACTTGGCACAGTTGTTGGCCTTCGCATAACATACCAAATGGCCGAAACTTTTTAAAATCGGACAATAACCACGCCCACATCCCATATAACGGTAATTTAGAGAAATACAAAATCTTCGATAAATCATTAAATATTGAAGCTAATTTATTCAAAATTGATGCTTGCAACAATTCTTTACCAAGAAATACGTTTATGGTAAAATTTTGGAAAATGGGTGTGGCACCGCCCACTTATGATCACATATAAGTATATCGGTAACCGTTCTACCAATTTGTACCAAACTCGGTATGGTTATTGTACTTGCCACGTGTAAGCAAAACGTTGAAAATTATTGAAATCGGACTAAAATAACGGCCGATTCTCATATAACGGTAAATTTAAGAAATGCTTGAAACTTCAATATTTCGAAATTGAAGGACGCTAATTTACTCAAAATTGATACACCTCGGCTTACCATCTAGCGGAAGGTTTCGGAAGGGTGAAAAAACATATATTTAATACTTGCGCCGGGTATTTAATGTTCGGCTCCGCCCGAACTTAGACTTTCTTACTTGTTCATACATAAATTACATCGACCAAAAACATGGATGAAATAAAAAACTTCATTTCGAACAATTTTTTTTTGTTTTACTTTTATAAGAAAATCGACGAGCTTATTGAATATACAGTATATATAAAAACTACTTTTCGAATACTATTACTCGCTGGTGTTTGAAAAAAAAAACTGTGTTATGGGAATTATAAGCTGGTATAATTACAAATTGTATACCGAAGCTAATTTCTAAGTGTTCAATTTAAGGTGGCTCTTAATATGTATGTGGTGTTAATTATTCTCCTACTGCGCCCGATGAGCGATCGAACTCCCTGCAAAGTTAAATATTGTAAATTTCTGCTTATTTCCTGCCTTCACTTTTCTTGATACCTTTTGCGGAAATTGCTGCCTAACCTTGAGCCGTACTAGCGTCAATTCACCACTATGCGCGCAACAAATAATAAACGGAAAATGAACATTGCAATGCATTGGAGCATTAAGTATAGAAAGCTTTAGCAACTAAGGAAAATGCAAACATATGAGTACATACTTGCACGCGAATACTTGCACTACTTTAAATATGAGACACTCCGGTGAAGTTGATAACTATGGTGATTATTGAGTTATTGATTGATTAGACTGCATCACCAAAAAAAGTCGCGATTTTTCCGCCGGGATTACAAAATTTATTATATTTTAAGACATCCACCAAAATATTTCGGATAAATATTAAGATTTAAGTGAGCTGGACCGACTTGAAAATACCTCCACAAATGGAGTTTTTTATGAATAAAAATAGTTTCTTGTTAATAATTATATTTTTTGAATGTTCAACTTTTAGGTGTGCTCGTCATTAAGTTATTTGTTTTTGTTATTTTATGGCCTTATAACAATAATATTTAACAATTTTTATTGAGCTCGAGGCCGCTTTTTTTTTTTAACTTATTGTGGAAAAGCAACAATAATTTGAAAATATGGTAGAAGTGATAGCTATTTCGGAAATCACCACATTTCCTCATCAGACTTCTTTCAGTAGGATTCAAACCGACGATCCCACTGACCACAATTCACCACAATTAATGCTTGCCTGTCTATATGTACAAATGAAAGTGTTCAGCGATTTCAGTAGAAATCACTACAGAAATTTTAATATTTCTTCTGCTCTGAGCTTTGCTTTGTTTAATATTGCGTGCATTAATTTTGCGCACCGCATCAAAATTATTACAAAACAAACTCTTTTGCACTTCTTTTCTTCTTCATTTCTTGTCTTTGCTGCTTTGTGTTTCGAACTCACTCGCTGTCTGTTCGGTGCCTTCATTAACAATTCACAGCTGACAAATTTTGATTGTTCGCCACCACCATAATTCTTTCTCTTATTCTGTCGTACTTGGAGTGGCGCATATTTCAAAGCAGTCAGCTTTTACTAGGCGCCCACCGAATGTGGTTAATTAATTACAATGTCAGCATATGTTTTGTTGACATCGTCTGTGGTAAGTTATGGTTGTGGCTGTTGTTTGTTTTTCCACTAATATTTTAATTGTTTTACTACTTTTAGTTATTAATTTGAAAGTCGAATTTATTTCGACCATAAGTAGTAGACAGCAATAAATATTTATTACAATAATATTTTACTGTTAGAGTTTTTATTGTATGTGTTTATGCGCTGGGATTGCTGATTATGTGTCAGCAGTTGAAGGCTGATGACTAACACTGCTCTTTGGTTCGCTCATCAGTCAAAAGGCAACACATGACACAGTCAGTTTGCATTTTGAAATTAATCAATTAATCAATTGTTGAAGAAGCCGCAAAGTAGCAAAATTTGCTACCTCTGACTCGAAAGAATCCGTAGATATGAGTAAATCTCACGAGTTGTTTTTTTTTTTAGTGTCAAGTGCAATAAAAAATAAAGCCTTCATTGGAAAAATGTTTGCCCTAAAACGTTTATTTAAGCGAAAAAGTACCGAAATGATTCATTTTTACATTGTCACTCGAAAAACTCATAATTATTTTTTTATATATAGAATACATATTAGAGGCAATGGATGTTGGCATAAAACACAACATATCTGCGAAGTTTTAAGAGTGTGCCAGCAAATTAAAAAATGGCAGCATGCAGAATGTCTGTCGCAGCTATTTCGTATTTTCTGAAATTTTATGATTTTTCAATTTTTATAATTTAAGATACTTAAAAATGTTAAAATTAAACGGTGAGAATGTTCTCCTTGCAATGCCGAACCAATCTAGTGTAATAAGACTGGCACACTGGTCTTATCACACTAGATGGGTTCGGCTTTGCAAGGAGAATATTCTAAACGTTTTATTTTAACATTTTGAAGTATCGTAAATTGTTAAAATTAAGCAAATTGTAAAAGTTAAAAAAACTACAAAATAGCTGCCAAATGAATAAAATTACACTGATTTGAGAAACTCGAAATTCATTCTAAGATTCATACATACAGTGCTGAGCAAAAATGAGTACATACACGGTGAGTTTAAAGTTCTTAGTGAATGCGTGAGTGATTCGGGAATGAAGACAATACCTCACAGTTTTCACAGCCACTACCCATAAAATTAATCGAAATTTATATCACACATACCGAAAAAATTATCATACACATTGAAAACTATTAAATATGCCCACATTTGCATTCCCATTCAAATGATTGCTTGCTCGTTTTTTTTTCCTGTTTTTATGTAGTTTTTGCCTTTTTCAATTTTCTAGTCGCGTTGTCTCTTTGAAAATCCTTTGCAATTTGATTGAGTTGTTACGAATTGTGCATTTTGGTCTAACATAAAGTCAGTCACAAACAATGCGAGCAACACTCACCATTTACTCAGCAAAGGCAAAAAAAAAAAAAAATAAGCGTGAAAAATATTTCAAATTCGTTTGTGCTAATGGTGTTGGAGCGATGAAAAACAATTTTTTCCTTCCATCTTTTTCAGATGTTTGGATATTTTTTCTTTGAACTGCACATTAGTTAAAGAGTTTAAGAATTTTTCTTACTTACTTATATTGCAATTTTTCTCTTTCGCTGTACTTTTATTTTTTTCATACTTGAAGTTTTTGTTACTTCAGCAGATGTATTCTAAGGCATTAGGTACGCCATCGATTTTAACAACCGGAACTTGTGACTCCATTGTTTTAGAACATATGCTACGGTACGTAAAGATTCCTAGGTTGGGAAGAGTGCACCAAATAGTGCCGAAGAAGTTGTTCTGGAATCGGAAATCCGTTGCCTGTTTTGAGTCGCTCCAAAATGAGCCTTTGAGCTGCTCCCAACGATCAAGTTATGTCATTCATCTATGCAAAATTCTTTTCGTGTAAGAGGAGCCTATAAGTGCTACATTTTAACTATAAATATTTGGTACTTCGGCGTGGGGAAACAAAGGTTTCGCTAGTTCGTTCAAATACTGCGCTGCCAATTTGTGCCGCCGGTCTGTTCCAAGCGCTAATTGGCTTCTTCTCCATGCTTGAAACTGCATATTATGATTGGTGGGGTGATACTTCATTATTCCACCAGCCAACCGGTTTGTGATACTCTCTCTTCGAAATAGTAAACATCGAAACATCGGAACTTTTCGGTCATCTGAGACGGATTGTGTCAGTTCAATCTTTAAGGCCTAACTGAGAAAAATCGATACTAATGTGCAGCTACCACAACATTTTCCATGAAATAGAAATGTGTGGTAGAAAATGCCTAGACACATCATCGATTTATGCACATCTTCGGGATATCGGACTAGCTTTGAAGTCCTACATAGTGAGCACCGTAAATACAGCACTAAATAATGGACTCGATGCCGGGATGCGCAGGGACATGATGACAATGAACTGACAGACCGCCTTGCGAAATGTGGAGATATTTACTACAGTATTCCATAGTCCAGAACACTTTTGTGGACTAAGGAACTTACATAGAAACGAAGTCAGAAACAACTAAGAACATATAAAATTCAGTAGGTACTAGATTGAGTACCCAAAGCAGAGGTGAACTACGCGCTTTATCTGTCCGTCATAGAGGGAATAGAGGACTTTCGAATCCACACCGCTGCTATTTCACGGAACAATATTCTCTTTGCTATCACCTCAGTACTGTGAGCTGAACAAAGAAACGGTAGCTTGGTAACTGTGAAGGATTACTGAACTAAAGTTCACCGGTCAGCTGAAGTTCCTGTATGTATAGCCAGCTCTGTGGAAACTTGTACCCGAAACGCAGCTTATTGAAATTTGACTTCGTAAGCAGTAACTGTCATACCTAAACAAAAGCGTTGGGCGGAGCATTTTCTGATGCCAAGCGTTAACGCCGAAATGCCATACCTAAACAAATGCGTCAACGCTACGTCAAATGCCGAAATAACACCAACAATAAGCATAGGTTTGTTTGTGTGAAACACGAGAATGACAGTTTCTCCGTTTTCTGCAGCCAACTTCATTTCCCTGTCAAAAAAGGACTTTCCAACCGCTCAGCGTTGACACCGCGTTATTTCGTTATGCTACGTACAAAATGTATGGGGAATAAAAATTTTTTGACAGCCAGTTAACGCTTGCGCTTTTGTTTAGGTATCTAAGGCATTTAGCGTACAGGGCAATTCTGGCTAAGATAGTTGCAAGTCATTTGTAAGCCAATTGAAAGGCAGAAGGTGATTCTGGCACACAAAAGTCTTAGCCGAGTGTACAAAGCACTAGCGTGCCGTTCGAGATATCCGAGGTTCGAGGTTTTTTTCTAATTTTTTAATGCTATTGTTTTAAAAAGAAGTTTTTATTTTTCTAATTTCATTTAACTTTTAGAAACTCTAATTTATGTATTTTTATTTAGATTTTTTTTTAGTTTTCATTTATTTTAGTCATTTTACCTTAAAAAGTAAGATATTTTTTATTTTATTTAATTTTTATAATTTATTTTTCTAATTTCATTTAACTTTTAGAAACTCTAATTTATGTATTTTTATTTAGATTTCTTTAAGTTTTCATTTATTTTAGTCATTTTACTTTAAAAAGTAAGATATTTTTTATTTTATTTAATTTTTATAAATTTATTGTATTATTTTTTTCTCTTTTTTTAATTTTATTTTGTTTTCTTTCTTTAATTCAATTTCCTTTTCATTTTTAGGTTTTACTGTTTTATTAAAAAAAATGTTTTTTTATTTCATTTATTTTTAAGAAAGTTATTTTTTGTATTTCTTTTTTTCATTTATATTTTTTTATTTAATTCTCCTTTAAGTTTTTTACGGTTTTACAAAAGAAAATGGTTGTTTTTTAATTACATTTAATACTTAGAAAATTATTTAATGTTTTTTTTTTCTTTTTAATTCTATGTTCTTCTAGAAAGAACGCCGTAAATGAAACCTCCACTGTCAAAAACTGAACGGAATACATACATATGAATCATACGGCTGTTTTTTTCGGATGTAATCTCTCATTTCCCTCGCATGAGGTATCATTTTCCAGCATTTGGTCCGCTGGGATTTCGAACGGATAAAAACTTTTTCCTACCAAAAAAAAGCACATAAAATATTGGCATTCAATCAAATGCACAATTCTCTAAATTTCCGCGGGCAACTCATAAGTGACAAGAATTTTTTGCTACTTAGTTAACAGTAAATGCAATTAAAATGTCAGCCGCTGGCAATTTGTTTAGCTTTTCCAGCCATCGCTCTTTGTCTCCAGTTGCCTGGCTTGTTTATGCATGTATATGTATGTATGTATTTATTTTTTTTTTTTCAAATTTTTGGCACAAAAAACTAGTTATCTTAATATGACAGCAGGCATGATTTTCACTTGCAACAAGTAAATATTTTAACTTACTAAAACTCCTAACTTTAGGAGCTGAAGTTTGACGATATATATATATATATATATTTTTGTCGAGACCGGTCAACTGACAATCAATAAGGTAGCCAAGAAAGCTGACTGTTGCAGCTGCTTTTACTCCTCCATTGGTTTTTTCTCGTTCTTTGACTTTTCGTCCCCCTAGCATGTGGCTTCTACAATCGATTTCGGTCCGTTTTTGTAGAGTTGGGCTTCTAGAATCCGCTACGTTTTCCTCCTCGAACTTTGCCGTACTTAATGTTTCGTAATGTCATTCCTGGTGACGTGAGTTAGTGAAGCTCTCTTCCTTAGTTTCTTAAATCACGAGGTCGATTGGTTGTCTGTTTTTTATTTTTAGTTTTATTTTCTACGACTGCCCCCTACTTCAGTTTAAACACTAATCGCCAGCGAAGTCTAGGATTTCGCGATAGAAGATGCTGGGTAACGATGACTGATGGCGCGTCATTTAGTTCTGTGCTTTATCGGAATGCCATTGGCAGGGGGCTCAAATTCGTCGTTATAGACCTGCTGAGAGACTGGAATCAAAGTCAATTGCCCATCATTAGCAAAAATCATCGGCAAAGGAGACTATCCAAGAAATTAATAACCGCAGTGCATAAGGGTTGGTAGTTTTGATTAAAATTTATTTATTTGCACTCATCTTGTACTTCAAAAAGCTTGCTCTGTTTTATAAAACATTACAAATTTTCTAATCTATGCAATCAAAAGCGTTTCAGTTATTTTCTTTCATTTCCCTTGCTAATGCCATTCAAGGGTTAGTGAACAGAACACAACAGCCTAAAAAGCGATTTTGCACAGTCCATTTAAGCTCGAAAACCGTGCAAAAAATGCGGCTTTACTGCACATGAATATGCGACGTGCACAAACCATTACAATTCATTTTCTGCTGGGCCAAAAAAAAGCCATTCGGGAAATTTATGATATCAACAATTGTATAGGCGCCTAAAAGTATGCAAACGTACATAGCAAAACAGACTGATTGATGCGCCTGGGACATGTCAAGAGGAAAAAATTACTAGAAAATGACAAATGCCCTGAGAGATATTTGTCATAATTTGCGTCAGGTTGAAGCAAGCAAAAAAAAGGAGTAGAAAACAGGGAAAAAGAAGCAAGCAAAAATAATCGCACGAATTGCGGGAAACATTTTTTCGGTGCGCTAAGTGCCACTGAGTGATAATGAATTTCGCATGAATTCGAAAATGCTAAACATACTTTTTAACGGTTAGAATTTGCCGCACACAAAGTTTTGCACGAGAAATTACGCTTGATAAATGAAGTGCTAAACGGAAGGTTAGAGAAGAAGCCAGAATTTAAATTGGTGTCGTTTATACAATATATATATATAACCACTTAAAACTTAGAGCTGACGGCCTGCCTGTTGAAATACTCAATATATGCCATTGACATCGGCCCTTAAAAACGCAACGTTTGTTCTGCTTTTCCAAAGTTGGATTTGGAAGCAAAGCGAGTGGAACTGGAGAGGAAAAATAAAAAGACGAAGCACCTTCTGTCTTCAAGCAAACAGTCAGCGCTTCTTCGGACTGAATAGGCAATGAGTAGCCGATTTT
>NW_023458559.1:76859077-76885392 GCF_013731165.1 Rhagoletis pomonella | reverse complement strand
GCATGCAAAAGTGCAAGCGGAAAAATGATTTAAAGGACCATAAATACGTGTACCTACATGAACGCACGCTTACACGCATAAACAGCGATCGATGTTCATCATCAATACAAAATGTATGCCAGTCTCACATACACAAACGCGTTTCGCAGTGTAGCAACAAAATTTATTTTTAACCCGAAATTAATGAATTCAACGCGCGTGCCGACTTTGCACCCATACAAAGCGACCGCGAGTAGACTTGCAGTGGGATTACGTATACGCCACGTATGACACCTAGTTGTATACGCGCGGCAACTGCAGCGACACTTGGGGAGATTTTGCATATATTTAGTAGTATGTATGTTAGAGAAATGTGTGCATGTGTGCATGTGTTTGTATGTTTGTTGTAATGAAGAGTGACTTTGACATGTGTTGACAGCAGCTGGTCGGCCGTGACGCCCACATTAAACACAAGCGCTAATGCATTTTGCATGCACGTGTATTGTATAAGTATGGTACTTTGTGTGTGTTTATTTGTATATATATGTTGTGTGTGCCAGTAGTATAAGTATGCACTTGCATAAAACATATATAGAAAAAGAAACACTTATTTTAATGAAAAAGGAACTCCACAAATGGCGAATGCACGCCAACGGGCAAAGCGCGTCAAGCACCGCAACGCCATGCCTGAGTAACCTGCAGTCAATTGCTGCAGAACAAAATCAAAAAAAAAAAAAAAAAACCGAATCGCCATTAATTTATGCAACATGTAGGCCAATGTCGATTACCACAGCTAATTACAAGCTGCGGTGGTGGTGTGCACCACACACATTGCTGTCTAAAGTGCATCAGCAACAAAAATAGATCGCTGAAGTGCTGTTGGGAAATTTTTGAAGAAAATTTATTTTCCCGCAGGTAGGATAAAAAAATGACATTTATCAATGTGTTCATGCAACTTTTTGATGAATTCATGTAGCTACATAGGCTCTTAGCAAAATTAGCTTCGATGTACATAGTTACGTACGTTTCCACGAAATGGTCGAAGCTTGATGGACGGGGGTGGATGGAGCATCCTTCACTAAGAACTCTCCATCAGCCTTCAATTTAGGCTACCAGGTCATTGTATAGTGTTATAGGTAATGCTAGCTTTTATTTGGTAGTCAATTGGCTGAAAATTACGCGACGGAGACAAGGGTGGAAAATATCGACTCTAATATTTAAGTGGCAATTAGGGCCTAAGTCTCACTCAAAAATTTTATTTATCGATTTAGTACGAGGTTCATTGATAAGGGGATTCCAAGTATTTGATGCTGATACCTGGTGGGGAATCGACAAGCCTCTCTACGAGGATAGGCACCAGTTGTACTGCGAAACCCCAGTCATTAATCCGTTTGCTATGATAAGGTGTAGTCATTCGAAGCTTTCCAGGTCTATCCAATGAACTGTGTTTTATGAGGCGCGTGCCCAGCCCACCGTGCCACCCATTGCTGATAGGATTTTAGTAATGCTTACTCTAGGACAAATTAAACTCTTTGAGCGAGTATGTCGTATTGGCCCCAGTAAAGCTCCCTCTGTTTTTGGTGTCATCCAAAGCTCTACACGAGCTCTATCGGGATTCAGTATGCGAATAGTTTTCAACCATACCCCAATACACTCGACTCGATGCTAAAATTTTTTAATACAAAAAGTGAGTACATATGAAAAATTAAGAATTTTCAATTAAAACATATGTATGTCATCAACCTTGACTTCATATCCCATTTCTCATTACACACTTTTATTGAGATCATAAATTTAAATATTGCCACAGTGCTCTACGATATATGTAAGTACTACGTTTCCAACTAAAAAACGTGCGCTTTGTTGACATTTTCCCCCCTACCCCAAAAGTCATAATTCATACATTGACATATACATATGTATGTATGTATGTGTATTCATACAAAATTTCAATTTGTGTATACACACGGCGTCGGACCATGAACAAAAAAGTGACCAGTGCGCTAAAGAGAAATTTGTTATCATTTGTTCAGTTCTTCTTTATTTTATTTTTGAAGCAAACATTTTATTTTATGCATCCGACTTGAATTGCCGCGATGAGCGTTGATTGTGGCACATTTGATTGTGAAATATTTTTTAATGTTTTCTTTTATTCACATTTATTCGCTGCAGGGCACAACATTTCAGAAGCGTGTTTGCATGAACTGCAAACTGAAAGCGGTAGAATTCGTTGAAAAGTACATCTATATTTTCTTTGTTCCACTTTTTGTATGGAAGTTGCTACCCCCAGGGAAACTCATTAGCAACCAGAGTACTGGTCGTTCACAATTGAATATGAAAGCAATACTTTCCGTTAAATCAATTCAGAAAGTCTCCTTTTTTTCGCAACCGTTTTCTTGACAAAGTAGCTTTCTCTCGGCAACCGGGCTTTGTCGGAACTGGACATCTCAAAAACGGGGACCGTGGTTCAATGCTTAAGCCGGGGAAACCCGCCAACGCAATAGAGTCTTGTCGTCAGACAATACTTCCTTCCCCAGTAGCGAAGACGCTTGGGGATTTTCCACCCGCGCACTAAACGTACCACCTGACTCCAGCGGGGCATGAGGAAGGTCAGCTGGGAATTCATGATTATGATGAACCAATTCCAACGGTGAATAACCCAAAAATTCTCGGATTTACCTTCGGTAGCCTGCTCTCTTTCTCAGCGCACACAACCCAAATTGTCAATAGAGTACAGAGCCGCAACAAGGCCTTCAAGTCTCCGGCAGCACCAAGGGCAAAGACAAAGAAACGTTGACGGCACGAATATAAAACAAAAATCTCCAAGTATTGTTTCCTCTAACTGCGTCACTTAAACAGCTGCTAAAATAAAAATTTCTTATGGTACAGAGTACGAGCCAAAAATCGAGCTTCATTTAAGCAACTAGGTGGTGAAAATACGGCGCCATTTTTAGGTGACCTTCTATGATATACATATAGAAGGTCCTCCTGCAATGTGCCGCATAATAATTTTGAACTTGGCTTTTTAAGGCACACCCTAATGTAAAATGTATGCGGCAAAATGGATATGTACCTACATACATATATAAATCATACCATTTTTGTACGTCTTTTACTAGAATCGAGTATTTAATTTTTTACTCCTGAGTTTCCTCGTAAATCACTTTGCTTTCGATAGGCAATAAAAATTGTTAACATTTTTATATTTCACTGCCGATTGCTGACCATTCAATTCTTACTGCATGCTCATTTTAAATTGCCTTTCAATAAAGCGGTTATATGGGCAATCGAAATTGTCCAATTGTAGGTAAAGCAGGAATTTTAAAGCGAAAAAATATCACATTTATTAAGGCTTGTTTTCCAATCAATGGAAGAATGGCTGTATTTCAATTGGTCTTGGAAATAAAAAGATTTTTGCTTAATAACATTTTATAAGGGGAATTCACTACATTGCATAAATAAAATAAAACAGGTACATATTTAATTTATTGCGTGTTTTATTGGCTCATTTGTACTGGTAAGTCCCCAATTGCTACTCAAGCAAAAATTGAGCCTAAAATATGCTTTACGAGTATAAAACTCTCAATCAATTTAAGGTGACAATTAGTGCATTCTTTCTTTAACTTTTACCGCATGCTTGCAATTCTCAACCAGCATTCATATTTATTAGTTTGTTGAGCACTCAAGCTATACAGTCTACTCATAAGTGACCTTAAGTGATGCTTCTGTTTTAAATACTGAGTCATAGCTGTGTTCAGAGGTGTACCTATGAAAAATTTTCATGATGGTTGCTTTATACACGATTTTTTTTTGTGAGTGGAAATCACGTTTCGCTGAAATGTCCCAAGCGTTGTTCCCTCTTTTTAATGTGATTTTGGATAAATAGAAATAAATATGAGGTGTGCACAACACTTTGTAAGGCCTAAGGCCCATAATATGTTCAGAAAGTATTTGGGTATAGAAAGTGAATGTGCGAATACTGAGACCACATTAGGCCAATGTTCCTCTCTCATCTTCTAGAAATGGCAACACATGCCACTAGTAACAGGTATAGCTAAGGGCCAGTCACAGTAACAGCAGAGACCGTTTGCCCAAACACCTAATTTGTGCAACTAATCCTTCAATCTGCAGTATTCCATAGGAAAGCCTGTGGCAATTCATAAATTATTCTTTGGTAGAATGATTAGAAGCTGCTGACGTGGACTTCTGTCTGAAATATGCTAGGGAAACTTCCAACTAGCACAGATATCCTTGCCATGGGCCCACAGACTCCGGCTCTTATGAACTCGGGGGTTTTCGAGTCGTCTTATACTGAAGCTCTCTCTTTGTCTTGACGACTGCAGTATCTTTCAGGCGCAGATCATTGTAGAAGGCTGATTTTCTTATACAAAATATTAGGTTTCCGCCAGGAAAAGTCACTATATTCGTAGACAGCCAAGCGGCACTAAAAGCGTAAGGATCCAGAGCACTGAAGTCAAGTATTTTTCGGTAATTTCGCGAATAACTCAGTCACGTAAACGCCACTACAGGTTTCCTGGACATAACGATGTCGAAGTTACGAACGAGGCAGCCGATGAGATGGCTGGACAGAAATCCATAACAGCGAGTGGGATAACTCTCTACTACCACCGATTTGTGATCTACTAAGAAGAAAATTTAATATAACTTAAGAACCAGTCTAGGTAACTGTGGCACAATTACGGTATGTATACTGTAGCAAGTTAAGCTCTTACTTAATTAGACTAGACTCTGACGTATCTAGCGTATGACCGGCATGAGGAGGTGTCCCCTCGACACCAATCACCGCTTCACATGCCCGCTGAACCCAAATCAACTAACATCTGTCTCCCTTCAGTTCAACCACATCGAAACAGCACGTTTTCCGGGCCTACCATGAGTAGAGCTTAACGACTACGATTGAAGGATTATTGGACTCTGGGAAGGCATCAAAGTTTAGTAAGGACCTAACTTAGGAGCTTTTGACGTTAAACGAACCCGCAGTAAGAATTATTAAGGCGTCGTCTTGGCACACTGTGCTTTTGAGCCAATGTTCCTACAAGTTCTCATTGCAGAATTTGTCAAGATGTGAAAGATTCTACATTTTCTATGTCAATGTCCAACTCTCCAGACAAGGTGACATAAGCGCTTAGGATTTGGTTTTTTTCACCAGCTAGGTAGAGATAAAGGAAGTGATACTATCGAACCTCCATAGTTTCATTCTGGACTGTAAATGGTATAACAGAAACTATAGTGATATTCTGTAAGATCGCCAGTAAGAGGGATGTGCCTCATTCTGACTTTTAAAAAAGAGATTCAAAATGGGCAAACTTGCCTCCGAGTGGAAGTTTAACAGCTATATAAACACCACCTCGACCTAACCTAACTTAGCCATGCATTCGCGAAATATTTTTATTCTAGACTTGCTTTAAAAAGGACTATTAAGCTATCGCTGGCACTCCAGATCTTTCTGATAACTTTTCAAATATTTTTTCTTTTGAAGCTTTATTTGTCTTTTAATTGTAACTTTAAACAGCTTTTATTGCAGTTCATAGAAAACCAAGAGAAATTTACTCATTTTTACGTATCTCTCTGGAAATACGAAAAAGTAATTTACTTTGTCCTCAACAACATTTGCAGCTACAACTCGTTACGTTTTCTAATAAAAAACTACTAAATACTGTAACCAACTGAACATTTTGGCCAACAAAGGTTTAGCCGAGCTGTCACTCTGCTGTCCTGCGCATGCCATGCAGCACTGAAACTCATTAAGTATGCGTATCGGAACGAGTATGTAGCAAATATCAAATTTAACATAAATTTTAATGTTGAGAAAAAATACGAATGAAAAGTGTCCTTTTTTTCTGAAAACTAATATCTAATATTTCATGAATTCAATCCCAAAGCTTAAGAAGGACATTTCCAAAGCATTTAATTGAAATATGTTTAATTTATTTAAAGCTCAACTTGTTCGTATAACTATATTTAAGTCCGTCAAAAATTTGTAATATATTTTCCTTAATATATTCAACTAATTTACCACCACAATTTTGTCCTTGCTCCAAATTAATGCACTTTGATACTTTGCAATAGCTTGTGCTTTTGGGTGTCATTAAGTAAACATTAAGCAAATGTTGCATGGCTAAAAATATCTAACAGTGTTGAATAAACAAAGTTAATTAAATGAAAAAGAACACATAAATCAAAGCTCGCGCACAACTCAAACATTAATGCATTCGCAATTATTTATTCCATTTACTTAAGTGTAAATATTTGCTATTCAACAATGATAATGAATGCTATAAATTAAATTTGCGACCAACAAAAAAAAACTTTAATATTCGGATTCAAAATTGTCATAAAATCACTATAATTTGGTTGATAAAAAAAGAAAGATTTTTTTTTTTTAAATTTGCATTTAACTTACAATAAACTGCTAGCTAGGAACAATGGCCTCTAGTTGTTGACTGACAGCACTCTGGCACCCAATAACGAAACAGCGCTAGCAAGCTACAAAGAAATCGGGTGGTAAATTATGAAGCACCAGCATTAGGTACTGCGCGCATCGACGTCGCCAACTTCCTAGGTCTCTGGAAGGACTCTCACGTTGCTAACCACTGGCTCTTGCTCAGGGAGTCTCTGAACGGCTTCTTATTCTTAGACGGCTGAGCATAAGAACTATCACCGCATTCCCCACACGGCACTGGGTCGAATTGCAGGTTCTTTGGGCCGGCGAAAGAATCTCCAGAGAATAAACTATGCGATTGACCACTTTGAATAATTTTAGCTGAAGATTGGACTGGCTTTTTAAGGGTAAGTAGATCTAGCTAAGTCGGAGCGCTATACAGCATCCCTTAATTCTTTAAGAGATCAAAAATTACAATCTCTATTTTTCAATCAATACTATTCTCCTAAATACCATCTACAAAAAACTTCAAACTAAAGAAATACACCTCGGATTACGTTTGCGCCAGCACGAACTAGAAGTCTTTACCGCAGACTCAAAATACATTCCTTTCAGACGCGGAAGCACTAGCATTTAAGTTATGGAAGAGACAAATTTTATTTCTTCGCTGTGAATTCTTTGCTTCGTCTTTTGTTGCAGCTCAGCTTCCGCTTCGCTCGCAGAATGTCCTCACATTTTTGCTGACCGAAAATTCTGGCTAGATGCAATTTTATTTTCGCCCACACGCATATCTCTGCCATGAAAGCAAATCCTTTAGCGCCTACACAAATCAAAACAATTGCTTATCCTGTGTCCTGTTGCCAGCACTTTTTGCCAGATTTCCACAACCCGCATAAATGCAAACGTGAATGTGATACAGTTGTGCTATGCATGCATGCTACCGACAATGGAGTGAATGACACCAAAACGCTCGCGGCAAGCGACAACAAATCTAGAAAAAAACAGACAAGTATTAGGTGGATGAAGAATGGCAAAGCAGCAGCAGCGCATATCCGGCACAGCTTGGCCGGCTATGCAAATATTTGTGTTTGCATTTCCATATGCATTTGCTTTAGATATCCAGCGCGTATTTGTCTTTGCCTCAGGCGCATTGGACACAACGCGCGTCCACGTTCCTCAATGATAATAGACATAACATATGAATACTACATACACACATCCATATTTCACAATTAAATGCATAGAGCTCATTCTGCAATGCGTTGAACTTTTAAGTGAATTCTTGTTTATGCGAGCGGGAGCAGGCAATGTGAGAAATGTGGAAATGCTATGAAATGCATTCCTTTGGAGCAGTCATTCACAACGCTGGCTGAGCTCCATAAGTAAGTGCCCTGCGCTGGGCATGCCTGCTTTGGAGCATAGTACCCGTACATTTATGTAGGTGTGTCGTTGGGTCTGTGGTTGTTTATGGAATTGCGCGATATGCTTTGCCATATGAATGCTGAGGCTAAACGAAAGCTATTCAAATGAATGCAAATTGCTAACGGAATCACACTGTTGAATATTTGCCAAGATTTTGACTTTTATAACGACTTAGCTTATGTTTGCAATTCAAGAATGTGATACCCAAGGGAAATCTTCCTGATCGTATATACATATATTTATATGTTCCAAGGACCATATCGGAACACACACGGAAGCCACACAGTCTCATTGTGACGTCAAGAAGAGGACTTTCGCGGACCTGTTCCTTTATTTCAAAGCAAATCCTTATAGACTCACTAAATAAAATTTCCCAAGCATCTGATCTCTCGAAATTTCGACGCTTTCTCCACAACGCTGGCCATTAAAACACTAAAGAACTATAGCCTGCATGCTCACCAGGACTGAAGTAAATATGTTTCTTTTACCTGATGAAATTCTGAATTTCAATATATGTACATAAATATGTGCATATGTGCTTACAACCAAAGCATATAATAAGTGCAATAATTACATATAATTTCAATAAATGCATATAATTTCAGGCAGCTTTAAAGTTTACGCTTGGCGCCTGAAAGCGATCTTCAAATTCTCACACGCACAAACAAATATGTACTATTGAAACACTATCATGCGACTGGCTTGCGTAAACATAATTAAATTAACGCGCGATTGCATTTCGCACTATGGAGTAGACACTCTCTACTTGACACACCGCACCAAACCGCAACCAACACAACCACACAGCTTGGCATTATTGCTTACCAAAATAATATATGTAGAGATGTATATGTATACACGTATGCAAATACGAATACATATGTACATTAGATAGATCCACCAAAAATAGTTATTGTTTAATTAAGAGAAATATTAACTTGGGACTTTTGGTCCCAACAATTTTAAAACTATTGTTGGTTCTTACTAATACCCTGGATACGCTACACAGTGGTCTGAATGGAGAATCTAGCGGGACGAAATACTAAAAATTAAAGTTTTCAAATCGGTACTAGGACGGAATATAATTTCTTAGAAATGTCTAGAAGAAGGAAAAAATTTCTGCCAAATTGATATACATATGTAGTGTTATTATATGTATATATTATAGCCAACTTGGTTTAATGTTTTAATTTCAGAGGAACCTAACTTGCATATTGTTCTATTCAAATCCACTTACTTTTTAAATTAGAAAGCCGTCATTAAAAATTTTTGAAACCTGTTCTTATATTTGTAATCAGCTACAATAAAAACTCCTAAATAGTACTAAAAACTCCCAAGTAATAAGTTTCGAGGGAATTCAATAAATGTTTTGAAATTATTCCGCCATATTGGATTTTAAAAATTCATGGTAGGATTCGGCCCCCAATATCCCCGAGTAACAAGTCTCGAGTGAAAAATCTCCCCGCCATATTAAATTTTTGAAACCTGACTGAAGATTTGTAATCAGTGGCTCCGTAAACTAATAGCTACGAAGTGGTGTACAAATTCATCAACGCGAATCTGTCAAAATAGTTTTGTTCTGCTAGTTCTCTATTCAGACCACTGTGCGCCAGCTTGTTTCATTTCTTCTTTATATTTGGCTCAGCAACTATACATTCTGTTTGATTCATGGTAAACAAAAAAAATTGACTAATGTATTCGCCCTTTTACGAGCTTTTCGCGGTTATTCAAACCAAGGGCTCACATGTTCTTCAGAAATTAGTATCGACTGGTGGGTGCTGCCCTTGTTTTTGTTGCCCAATCATGGATGCGCCTTATGTTTTGAGAAAGGTACTCATTAAATGGTTTTAATACGAAGAACAGTTGGTTGAAATTGATCTCAAGTCAAGTTTTTTCTCCCTTGACTTGTAAAAAATTAATAGAAAATTAAGTCTTCCAGATCAGTCCGGTCCGCCTACCCCCGACTGTGTGATCGTTTTGTTCTTGATCCGCCTTGACGCTGTCTCCCCTTCGACTGGGTTTTTCATGAAATGTAATCTAGACGTCTTCTACCGAATTGCCAAATCGTCTCTATAGCAACCAGCCCCGGTCCTTATACCAATTAATCGCCTGCCTTGGGAATCGTATACAATGTCAACTTGTGGCTAAGAGTTAGAGTGAATTTTTAGTTGTATTCTAGGTTCTAGACCTTTATATTTATGTCACTAAGAAAAGGAGCCTTTGCCCAAAGCTGATGTTTGAAACAGAAGAACATTTTGAAAAGCTATCTCTATTCCAAACTGACATTGTAAAAGCTCCATTTTTTTCTTATAGAATTTCCAGACTGCATCCTGCTTGCCAACACATCAATCACTTTGCAATTAAGCCTGACTTACCTTTCTTATCCGTGTATTTCTCGATTTTCGATCACTTGCATCAAGCGACTCTATATGCTTCGTATACCTCAGCAACAGTGGCTCGGCAATATATGTAGGTAAGTGTGTTTCCCTGAAGGACTTCAACTGTCCGCTTATATTTTGATGATGGTCGATCAAAGTCTCTCCGTGGTCGGCGGTACTTTTTTTACTTTTATTTTTTTTTAAGATACATTTTGGATCTGTTGAGTCAAATACTTCTACTTTCTTTACCCATGGTAGTGTTGTTGTAGGCTATTTCCATTAAAAAAAAAATGCAGTTCGATTTTAGAAGTATTTTCAACATGGTCTCGCACACAAATGACCTTTTCGTGGGAATATTAGAGACTAAGGAGTTATATGACTCGATTCGAAAAACAGATACGTTGTTTTTCTGAATGGAGCCTGAGACATCCTAATATATCTACTGATGCATATCCAATGGTAGTAAAAGCAACTCACAAATTTACACCACGACGCCTAGTGGTGATTGCTTACATTTCACACACTCCTGTCGTAAATGCACTGGCAAGCAAATTTATAAACTTGGCAATTGCGTCTAATGAGCCACAACTTCAACTGCGGAATTGGTTGGCTTAACATATGGGAGGATGTAAATGCATAACGTTACATGTAGGTATGTATTCTCTACATATATAGGCATACATGCGCAAATCTACGTTTGTGTGACTATAGATTGGTGACAAGAAAATGTAATGAAAAACTTATTAGCATCTACATATACGTACATACATATGTATGTATATGCATGTGTGTATGCGAGAATATGCATCAATGCTATATTATAATTGCCGACTTAATTATGCACAGTTATGTGTGCATGTAAATTTGTGCACGTATGTGCGAGCATATCAATCTACATACCAAGGACAATGCAACGCAACCATGCGCATTTATTTGCAGGCGGCTTCCGTGTAATCGCTTGGCTGTCGCCATGGCTGTGCGCTATATTCACACATATGTTTTTATTGATTCTGGAATCCTTGAAATCCCTTAATCCAGTGCAAATTTAAGCTAATTGCTTTGATTTCCACGAAATTTTTAATTTGTTCGAGTGGCGGCAAGACTACAGGATGAGCCGATATAATTAGACTAGTCAAGCACACCGGAAATTGCATGATATACTATTTCATTAACTGAAATCGGCTTTAAGTTTTTGTTAATCAATTAGATGAATAATATACATTGAATAATATGATGATCAACTAAATATTATATTCTCTCCTCCTCGCGATATTGATTTTAGGACCTCCATTGGGGAGCACTGCTTACAGAGAAGAGGATAAATAGTTCTTTTTCATCTCTACAACTTCTGAAAGATTTTCTGAACTTTCGGAAATTTCGGGTTTTGTCGGGAGTATTGAGAGAGAATTTGTGTCCCGTACCGGTGGCGAATTTGTAAAAGCCTGCCGATACCGCCCATCCCGGTTATTTTGAAATTAGTATCGTGGGTCCCGGTGGTATGCCGTACCCATCTCTATTTCTGACTTCAAACCATCTGGCAAACAAATTAATCTATTCTGCCCCCAAGAAAAGCACAATTATAAAGTTTTGTTTTATACTTTCCGTCAGCACCAGCCAAATATAACAACACACCACTTCACTTTGCATTAACAAACTAAGTAAATACATGCAATCAGAAGATTTCAGTAAAGTGCTAAAAATGTCTTAAGAAGAATAAAAATCGCATTAAAAATACACTTAAACTTACTCTTTAAACGCCGATTTTAATTTTGACTTTTTATTCGCGCGCTGTCTGTCATACATAAATATATCCACGCTGTCACTGCCAGAACAAAAGCCCAGCGGTAAAGTAATTGGCTTTTCGCCGCACTGCAGCGACGCCAACGGTTGAGATTTAATTACTTTCGGCTGACAAATGCCACACGCACTGACAGCAGGACGGGCGCGGGACGTTGCGCTGCTGGTAAATAAATGCGCGTGAATTGAAGGAAATTCCCGGAAGGATATTTAACGCTTCATTGTGCTGGTGTGGTGTAAATTGGTGTTGCAGCCAGGGATGCCAACTCTGTGAAAGCCGCTTATTGTATACTTATTTTACCATTTCATTGATATACCAAAAACTTGGAACTTCGAAATTAAAATACGGCCATACAAATGTATTATTCCACTCCCCCATTCACCCACAAAGTGCAAAAGCCGCCAAAATCGGCGAATTCTTCACCAGTTGGCACCCCTGATGGCAGCAACTTTGCAATTGGTGGACGCAATGGCACACAAGCTAAATGGCTGGTGAGTGTACGCAGATTTATGTAGTGTTATGTACATACGTACTACATAAGTAATGATGTTACTTTTCGCGTTTTATGATTAAGTACAGATATAGTTTTCATTACTCCTCGGAGCCCAGCGTAGTTTAATTGATTTACTTGAGTATAACTTTTGACGCGCTCAGCTGGTGGTGATTTTATGTTACTCCACAAAAGTTTGAAGAACAATCAACAATCTATTGCCGCCAGAGATTTATTAACCGATCATCGCCTCAGGAATAAATGACTGCAAGCGCAAGTTCAACAGACAGACAAAAAAAATACATACATACATGTTCTCCGTTAAGATTAATTTGAAAAATAGAATAAAATGTGGTTCAAACAAAAGCACATCAAAAAGCAATGAATTTTCCCATTGCGCACTTAAAATTTTTATAGTTTTTTTTTTTTTTTAGTGGGGAAATGTTGCAGTGTTGTTTTAATTGGCTTTTATATTTTTGTAGTTTCCTTTTCTACAGAAACATAGATTATTAATTAAATTTTGCTACTAACTTGGCACAGCCACTATACTTTTCGCAGAAAAAGTAGGAGTAAATAGTTTGTTTGAAGATAAGAGAATAGAACTAAAATAAAATGAAACTGGTTAAAGAGGCCAAAGTTATTTCTGCTTCCAACTTCTACCGAATCGAGCTAAACCATCAGGGCAATTTTGACGAATGAAAGAGAGATGGCAAGATAGTCCGAAAGAATTTTGTTATTCCAGCACAAAGTAATACAGGGACATTCTGACAACCTCACCATTCTATTCTGGCAAGTATCTTAAAAGCTCTTTACTCTCTTTCGAAAGACTAATTGAAAGATCTGCTAACGAAAAGGTCTTACAGTCGATTTCGCCAGCAATTTAAGTTGAAAATGATTTTTTTTCCTGTCAATTTTCATATAAAATTCAAAAAATTTAAATAACTTTTCACTTTCAGTTGTTTTAGTCATTGGCTGTTAGCGTTACGCTGTTCGCCTTTTGGCAATAAGCTTTTTTTTATTAAAAAAAATATATGTATATTTTTCTTTTTTAAAACAATCAGAAGTAATAAATAAAATGAATTTAAATTAAATAAAAAAGAAAATAAAGCAAAATAAATAATTTTTTTTTTAATTAAAATATAATTTTTTTCTTTTCTTAAAAAAAAAAAATAATTAAAACACAGAAAAAAAATTCCGCTGGCCGACACTCGAACTCGGATCGTTTGAACGGCACGCCTCGGCTCTGCTCACTCGGCCATTGCGACCGTTGGCGTGACGCGATCTAAATGATATTCATATAAGTGGTTTCCCTCAAAATAGCTTTTCACCACGAGTGGTGAATGAGAGAGCTTTTTTTCTAATACTTTTTTGCTAGAATAACAAAGGCTTTAGAACTATCTTGCCATTTGTCTTACGAAAGACTTTTTACTAACTTATAGCTGAAATACAATGCCGGCGAACGGCGAACTCACCACAGCGAAATTCGCGCTGTCAAAATTAGAACACCCGCAAGCATATGAAATTGAACACAGCCAAAGCGAAATGCGAAGTTCGCTTGGCGGCGTTTCATGGCGATAGATTTATTTCTATCGCCCTGCTGGGCGATGACAGCTGTGCGTGCCAAAGGTGGCGGTATTTGTTTTTTGCTTTCAAAGTTTTAAAAGAAAACAACCTAAACACGATTTTTTTTTTGTTGTTTGAAAAATATAGTTGTGGATTCGTTAAATCTGGCTTGAAACAAATTATTTATAATAATCTTTCTTTGTTTTACATTTATATTTGTTATCATTTCCTCATTTCTAAATATGGTTTAGTTTTTTCTAAATATGGTCACCCAAATTATAAAGGCGACCAAATGGGATCAGCTGTTTTCGCTACCGCTCTAATTCTGTTTAAGTAGGCGAAATAGCTGGGCGAACGGTGAACGACAGCATCGTCCAATTCGGCGAAGTTTGCCGTTCGCCGGTATTGTATTTCAAGCATTACCCAGAATTGCCCAGAAGGCTCTCTCATTCACCACACGTGGTGAAAAGCTCCTTTGTGCCAATTTAGCTATTTCATTACTACATTTAGCTATTATTTTCAACATTTAGCTATAGAAATTTGCGGTTAGCTATTAGCATTTCTTTTAGCTTTTTTTTTTTTTAAATCAAGTATGACAAAAACAAAAAAAAATCGAAACACACCAAGCTATCAATATACTTACGAAACTATAGTAAAACTGCTTTTGTAGATTTTCTCTCTTACGTAAGGTTTTTTTAAAGGACCTTGTAATTTCAAAGAAAAATACTGACTTCAAATAGAAAAATTAAAACGTAGCTCCTGTTCCTATATTCGGCCCATGGTTTCGCGAAGTGACTATGCCACGGTGGTATTATGTAGTATGTAATCGAATCATCTTTAATAATTGGTAACACTGGATCACCGATTTTAAATTGGTTATTGTTCCCCAGACGCCACTATCCAATTCCTATGTAGAATTGCTCGGTGATTCCGAAAATCGAGTAAATTTTTTTTTTCTATGGATACGTTTTCGAGATACTTGCAATTTACCGTTATTCAGCTTAAAGCAAAAATTGGTTCCTTTTAATCACGTTTATCTTACGAACCAATTTAAAACTCTTAATATGAAATAAAAAAAATCAAATGGAAATGCGCAATTTTTTGTATGAAACACGAGCAGTAAAGCGTTTTACCCGGGTGTACGTGGCGTATGAGTTACACGCTTTATTATTTTCTTCTTTTTTGTTGAAATTGTTTCCCAAATAAATTTTTAGATTTTATTGTTTAAGAAGAAGCAAAACTATTTTAATTTCGTTTAACTTTTTTTTTAAATCTGTTTTTCTTTTATTATTATTTTTTCCTTTATTTGTTACTTTTTATTGTTTTAAAAAGAAAAATATTTTTTTTTTATTTAATCGAATTTTTAAAAACTTATTTTGCTAAAATCGTCTAACAGTATTTCACTGCAAAGATTGATTGCACTAATTTGGCCCCCATATTTCCATTCTGCCAACGTTGATGGTGGCACGGGTGGTGATCTCTGAATACGAATGCTGCGGGAGGAGTGTTGAGTCTGCCGAAAAGGCGATAGCGCCTCCTGCAGCCTCAATTGTCGTCGACCTAAAGGCTTGGAATTGAGAATCTGTGTGAGGAAGGAGCAGCTTCCCACAACCTCTATATCTGTCCAAATATTCTATGTAGTCCAGTGAGAAGTGCGCTTGCATATGTGGGTTGCTGACCGTGCGAGTATGTCGGTCAGTGCTTTCTGTTTTCTGTGCATAACACGGAAGCTAATTCGCGTTGGCTATTCTACGGCATAGGGTGTAGCTGATGTAGACAAAATTACCACAGAGCATATAAAATACCATAAGCTCAGTTGACCAATTCCGTTAGCAGGGAATCCCACCACCAACAAGAAATCTACTGGTAGAAAATACTACACTAATATTAGCGGAACTATCATCCTGAGCGATGCACCTGCATAATGGAAATAAAATAGTCATTTGACTAGAAAGCAGGTGCTGTGAAAATTCAAACTTCCGCTGAACTGAGTTGAGTTGAGCTGTGAAAAGTGAATGTTCATAGAATAGCACACAACCAACAAAGGTGTATTGGGAATATTATGTTGAAGGCAAGAGAAGTTTCGCATCGCAACAACAGCAATAACAAAATTAGCAACCACACAACAAACAAAAGCCTATCAACTAAAGTGCAACAACAATCAAACTAGCGGTCCAGCTGCACTGTACCTATTCCTAACTAACTAGCCATGCTAGGCAAACAATTGCCAATTGCCACTCAACGAAAAGTTTTGTTGAAGTGTGTATGCACGCGCGGGCCGGTTGTGCGCCTTATGGTATGCAACTGTAGCTAGTTGGAGATCCAAAGGCAATTGCGTTAAATGATTGAGTGACACTCGAAAGCCGGAGCCTTGTGGGGACTCTTCATGCGGCAAGTTGCCTGCCGCTTGCAAGTGCTATGAGGAAAGGGAGTGAATAGCAAAAGTGGTCTGCTTTTTGCGCTACCTGACGAGTACGACTAAGTTAATTTCAAAGTGATGACGAACTTTGTTCTAAACCAGTGCTGTTGCAACGAATGTTGACGTTAAAAGTTGACGTACGCAGGAAGTTAGCACAGCAAGTGCATAAAATTGATTTACAGCATATTTAAGTTGTTGCAGTAAACTTTTGAAATTATTCGTGGCGCAATTTGGCTTATTGATAAGTAGGTTTTGCATTACTTTTGAAAACTTTAATGTTGCTCAGTTGGACGGTTGGTGGAAGTTTGCAAAAAATGTTTATAAAACTTAATCTACTTATCAGTGATATACATTTTTTTCCCCAGAACACAGCTGATATTTACTCATGTATACTATTCACCTTGAAATATCACCTCTCAAAGCCTGTGTCAGCCTTTTAGAAATTGCAATTAATATTTTCCTCGAACACATTTCGCTTAAAATTCGACACCATCAAATATTTTCTGCTGATGTTATTTATTTAATATTTTCACAATTCGCGCTTGAGCTATTTTCAGTGCTGCCTTGACGCCATTTTGGCGCCACACAAAGCAAATACCCAGCTGCAAAAATAACAAAAAAGCAAAGCAAATAATTTAAGCGGGCGTGGATGCACTGGACATTTGCCAAAATTAAAGCGGATATCAAATTTCATAAATTACTTTTCACTCGAAGCAAACAGGCGCGACCGTACAAATATACTAAATGCTAAAATGCAATAAAGCTAAACAGAGAAAATTTGATAAGCTTATGTACTTTGCCAAAAATTCAGAATTAGGAATTAGGAAATTTTATGCATTTTGCTTACAAAAGCGAAAAGTTAAATTTAGAGAGGACATGCGGGGTTTGTCTTTCCCCGAAACGTCGACTAATTTAACAAGCATACTTTCAGGACTTCATGGAACAAATTGGATTGAATTAGATTGGTTTTGTGTAAGCGGGAAAGCCCAAGCGCTCAAGCATAGATGCGCTTTGCAGTTAAAATCTATGACTGGAAGTTTGGCTGGGAATTAAGCATGGTAAAAGTAGGTACTCATTCCCAAACTTGCTTGCCCCATTAGTAAATATGTGAAATCTAGACTCAGTGGCTGATCCATTTTCTATGTATCTAAGTTTAAATTGCACAAAACCGAGACAGCGATCTGTATTGGTTTATCAATGACACCTATGATGAGGTACATTTAGGCACATTTAGCTTTAATTTACAGACGTGTGAAATTGTTGAGGTAGCACAAGCTTTTTTCGAAGGCCTGGAGCTTTAGACTGCTTGCTCGTCTCATGGACCCATAAAATCTGTTCAAGCTGAGCGGCCCCTTTGCAATATGTCAAGATCACCCCATCGACGTTACAATCCGTCCTCTTCTTCCAGAAATCCAATTCCTACCCAATAACACCCCCTCGATGCCTCGATAGCCTCGGGAAGTGGGCAGACTGTCATCCCCGACACTAACTCAAGGCAAGTCAAGGATGGCACCCTCTGTTCCTCTAGTAGAGGAATCAACGCTATGGCAAACCTTGCTACTCTTCTTTCGAAAAACTTTGCTGGCCATGTCCACAGAAAAGCGAGTTGCGCTGGCTCCTCCGCTGCTGAGATTTCTCCTAAATGGGGAACATTGGCTTCGACGACTGTCGTCGCAAGAGGACCGAAGAGCAAATCCGCTATAAGGCTTGAGAAGAATCTTTCCTGGAGGATCATCGGGTAGAGGCTAAAGCTCACATGGCTACAGCCATGTACTAAAAAATATTGCACACATTCATTTCACCAATCAAAAAATGTTTATTTATCCATCGATTTTCATCGTTAGTAGCTTGATTTTTTTGCATAAAAATTAAAATATCTTGGAAAAATTACCGATCCAAAATTACGTTCATGAATTTCGGCGTCTTTTTTTTTTGGGGTGTGTCATAAATTACTGCTTCATTAATTATGGCTTCTGATATCACACAGGTAAGTCAAATACTAAATTAGGAGAAAAAAATAATGTAACATTTTTGTTGGCGCTGTTAATATTTCAAATTGGTTTTCACGCGAAATACAATTTCCATTTGCAATGCGTCTCCCTTTGACTCCCATTTCACTTGAAAGTATTTATAAATATTCATTGTCTATGCTCCTATTTGCATACATATTTACTTTATTATTGCTTCCGTAATGCAATATATTGAAACCTTCGCTATCTGCATCTGACCCAAACATACAAACGCATCTAAGTTTGCACATAAAAGTTATTAACCACCAGCTCTGCCAACTAATTGAGCGGAAAAACTGAGATAATCTGCCAGAAGATAAAGAAATTTGCATTGCATTGGCTTGCAATTTGTTGTCAACGCAACCCTACTATATTTGTAATATTCATTATTTTATTCACTTTTTTAGCTTTTTTGCCTACTCGCTTCGACGATTATTTGCGTTCAATCCCTGCCACATATACATATATATGTATGTGAGTAATTGAATGCAAAAAATTCAATATGTTTACCCACGCAGAGGCGGTTTATTGTTGCTGTGTATTGCTTGTATCCTTTTCGTCTAGTATTTTCTGAGTTTGCATGTAAATATGTCACTGCATCTATAGACACAACTACCCAGCTAAGAAAAACCTAAGTCTTGTAATAAGGTAACCTCCACGAGGCAATGACCGCTTAAAATAAGACTAGCTTCATTGTGGTTTCATTTAGCCAATATAAAACTTTTGGAGAGAGGCTCCATCGCTTCTCCATGGCGTTTTTACGGCATTCGATAGCCACTGATGTTTTTTTTTTGCTCGCTCCGCAGTGTGAGGCTTCCGAGGTAACTTCCTATCCAGTATCACGTCCAAGAACCTGACTCGGACAGAGAGCATAACTGAAACGTCCTCTACCGAGGGAAGCTGGGTATGATTCACTTTATACTCGTAAGTAGTACAAGCAAAGTCTTTCCACGATTTTTAGCGATTCCACAGCTAGCATGCCAATTTATTATCAAGTTTAGATACACCTGCATAAGATCACACAGTGTCATGTCGTCCGTATAGGCAATAACCCGGCATACTTTCTATTGGAACTCTTCCAGATCGACGTGTACCATGACTATCCTGCGCGCTATCACTGCTCACTTTACGCTGGAGAAAGGCGTTGCCGCATTCCGATATGACAGTTCTGTCATGAAGCATGCGTGAGATGAGCCTTACTAAGTAGTTCTAGACTACGAGCTAATTCAGAGCTTTTACTATCGTTCCTGGCAACATATTATTGAATGACCTCTCGATATCAAGAAAGGCACCAACTAAAAATGGAATTGACAGTTATATGCAAGACATACTCCACGGATGTGCCCTTTAGGGAGGCATGCTGGCAGAGGATCAAACGTTCTCGAAGAATCGACCTTAGCTTTGCTTTCTATGCCTAGTAAGGGCTTAGCAGGTGATTATGAGTGTTACATCATCCACAACTAGACCAAACAATCTGTCTTTCTCGGTTTACAATAAGCCTATGACTATAACCAACTCTGGATGCTATCTTGCGCTGGGACTTCCCTCATTTTTTTCTACCTCCGGAGGGCAATATCAGCAGTCTATTTCTTCTGCTGAGCTTAAATACTTATTCTACGCCGTATGCATTTTTTTTTAATGTTGGACCGTACTTTTTATCATCTATTTCTCGTTGTGTAGGCCACTTAGAAAGTTTTCGATTCTATCCTCGTCATAGTTGTAGACGTAGGCTAGTTAGATGTTCCATATCAAAAGTTAAGAAACGTTAACACCTCACGTCTTTGAGTCTCTTCAAAATCTTTTCGAACTAATGAAAACTCCCTACAGGGCAACATTGCAACATAGAGGGCACAGCTGCTTCTGCTGCTCCTACTCACGCCCATTATTGCAATAACTACTTTTACTGCGCGCCACTACAATTTTATCCTTATCCGCTTTACATGCATTTATCCTTGCTAGTTGACGCTGCAATACCAACAACATGGGCAAACAAGATACGACAACAACAGCAATATCGCCCCCGGCAAGGAACGTTTTTATAACAAGCACGTTTGCCAGGCTGCTAAGATTGCAAACATGCACTTGTTGTTGTTAAGATTTGCGCAGAATACAAATCATTAGCTTACAATAACGCTAACGATTTTCATATCCGTTCAATCCGCTGGCAATTACGTTGGCTTCAAAGGAGATTACAGCAACAAATTGTAATTTCATTAAACGCTAATCCACAGATGCACTTACCTGGATTTGGTTGATAAATTCAGCGCGGAGGTGTATCATTTCACTCGCTCGTATGCCAATTTTACTTTCATTATTACTTACACTTGGCAAAGTCAATTACATTTAATTTAATCAAAATAGTGCACGCAATTGATGATGTATGTAGATATGAATGTATTTATATAAACGTTGGCAGATAGTTCATAGCATCGTTTGAGATGCGAAAATCAATTCAAATTAAATTGCGAAAAGCTTTTGTTAACTGTATAAATGTGGAAAGTGCACATATCCCACACATTTTTGCTCTTTATGTCTGCATTAATCGCAACTTAGTTGCAAGTGTCATTGAAATAAAAGTTCAATTAAATAAAGCGGGCAATGCGTCGTTTTCAGTGTGACCATATGATAACAAAAAATTCTGCTATATTGACTTAAAAAAGTTAGAGGCAGTAAAAAAATAAACTAAACACAAGTCAGCACTTTTATGATGAAAAATTTGACAGCACCTCTATAAATTCAAGTGAAAACGGTACTCATTAAATTAATTTTTAAATTGTTTCGCTGCTTGACGCAGTACCAATTTAACTTTGCACCATACACGCCGCAACGCACATGCTCCAATTTTTTCTTTATTTCAAATCCGTTTTTTTGAATAAAAAATACACAAAGACTAGTCTAATTAGTCAAACATTTCCGTATTGAAAAATAGCGATTAGAAAAGCTGCCCGCAAAATTTTATATAAAATCAATTTTGCCTGCAGCTTTGCCCGCATGAAGCTCGGTTTAACGTTATGATTTTAAATTTAACAAACAAGAAAATAAATTATATCACCGAAAATAGCAAATTTTGTTTAAAAAAAACTTGCTTATTATCTCGAGGTTTCAGAGCATAGTCGATATGTTTAATTTTAAGTAAATCGAGAACTAAAGCATAGAAAACCTACTTAAAAATTGTTCAAACTATTTTTATAGGTGGCAATTTCAAAAATGTGTCGAAATAGAATCATATCCCAACACTTTTTGTTTCATATCAATGTCTTATTACTTTATTTATTTCATTTAGCTTAACATAAAATGTTTGTTTAAATTGAATTGATTTTTTAAAACAGATTGCAACCCTTTTAAACATATTTACGGATTAAAGCTTTCTCAAACATGTTTCGTTTGGCATTCAAATTGTTATATTTCATTAATTTGAATTTGGCTTTTAAACAGATGGCAACCCTTTTCAAAACATTTTCTTTTCGAAATCAAGTTTTCTTAAACATTTTTCGTTTGATATTCGTATTGTGATATTTTGTTAAATTGAATTTGATTTTCAGCAGGTGGCAACGCTTTTCAAAATATTTTCTTAATTAAACTTTTTTTTCGTTTGACATCCATATTGTAATATTTAATTTATATGATTAGATGTAATAAAAAGGTGGCAACCCTTTTACGATTATTTTCGAAATCCTTAAACAGGTGGCAACGCCTTTTGAAAATTAATTACGAAATAAGCTTTCTTAAACATCTTTCGATTGACTTCCGTAGACAGGTGGCAACGCTTTTTAAAAATTATTTTCGAAATAAAGCGGTTTTAAACATTTTCGATTGACATCCGTATTGTAATAGGCGGCCTACACTGTGCGTCTGACATCCTAGTCGATTTGGGGATGTGTTAGTATAAATAAATATGTGTTAATTACTCCGACCAAAGTCATGGTATGACTCTGAATGACTCAAGTATGTGTAGTCGTAAGGCGAGTCAAAACGTACACAATTGACTCGCGAGTCAGACGCGCCGTCTATTACAAACCTCTCTGAGTAGATGAGATTGCAACCAACATGTGCGATTGCAGACAGAGTAGTGATCACTTATTGGGACAAAAACACCTGATTGCGATCGACACAGATGGCAATCCTAGTGGGCCTATTTGATTTGAAAACAATGTAATGGTCTATATAAGTAACAACTCTTACTACTACAGTTGTTAAGGAGAGCGCTAATCCGGAAAAATTTTCGAAGTTTAAAAGTATTAAGTGTCTCTATGTCATAAATATATGGGTTCGTGGAAAACTAACGCTAGCTTTATTTTGTTGCTATAATGAGTGTTCCTTCTATCCTTTCACTGTGCACAATGAGCTAATAAAGTTCTTGGAATATAATCTTGCCACTACTAATGCATTGCGATATTTTAATGTCTTTCCAACGCTCTGATTTTTTTGATTGTGATTTGCTTGCTTTTACTGCGAATACGTGCACGGGTTTTTCCAACATGCAGCGCATACATAGATTTCACATACATAAATAACTTAGCGTTGCAATTGTCATTCGCGAGGCATTTAAAGGGCATTTGGCAATCTTTTTGCTCAGCGCACACAAAACGCACCGAAAATGCAATACAATTTCCGTTTCTGATTGTAGTGAAGTGTATATGTATGTATACGATAGTTATGTGCATGCAACTGCAAGCAATAAACTATGTTATTTCGATTTTGTTGACAAAGCTTTTGCATTCACAAGTAATCGCTGTAAACTGCATCGAATAAGGTAGTTCTCAAGTACATGCTTGTATGCAGATAGGTATCAATTGCATTCGTAATTGAATATTTATTAAAAAATGCTAAGTGTGCTAAATAAATTTTCGCTCAGGCTTTATTAATATGTGGAGTCGTTTTTCGTGCTACATACATATGTATTGTTGAAAGAGAAGACCGCACTTGAAGTACATTCAATTTCGTTTTTACCACGTTTTTTTTTCTTACCTATAATATGACTGCATATCTGCTTTGTAATCGGTAATAACCAAAACTAATTTGGCAACGAACTGGCTCTCAAAGTGCAACATATTTTGCTAGCTTTGATACTTGAGTTGGCGTCAAGCTCAGGACATGGGAAGTTCCGCTGTGAGCAGGTATGCGCAGAGGTGGTTGGTGTCGCCGGGGCATTTATTCAAATGGGACTGAATACTTTAACTCGCTACCAATACTTATTTAGAACGGAGTTGTATTAAAGTATCGCGAGCCTCACGAAGCAACTCGAGCTCTTCGTCTGCGCGATAGGTGGCGTTGGTATCCGATGATGGAATTCAAGGGGTGAGAGGTGACGAAGGTGTTGATCGATATTCGATGAATGGCCTGTAAACTATATTTGCATGGTCGGTCCAGTTAGCGGATGGTGTACTTATGGTGATTTCATTTCTTTCGAAAAATGTTACCCTTCCACGGTTCAAAATATATTTGACGCTACACTTAACCCTCTAAAAGGGTATGTTTTTACCTTCTTGTCCTTATATAGCTCACGTATTTCATAATACAGTCATTTTAAGCAAACTTCTGATTTTAAGTGCCAACATTCCCCTGACCAAGCTTCAAAGGGCAGAGAATGTTAGGTTAAAACCTAATACATAAGTGGATTGTTAATCTTCTATGCCGCTTTTTAGCGATAAAAAAATATATGGATTAGAAATTCGTTTACTTAAATAAATTCTTTTGTCAACGTATTTAAATTGTATAATTTTTCACAAAAAAAATTAAAGCATAATATTTTCTCTTTTAAGGGGCATATTAATGTCACTCTTCTCTTACTTTTTTCGTGAAACAAGACACATGTGTCTAGATGTCAAGTGTATTGCTGTAGCAGATTTGTCAGCTAAACAAGATTAGTAATTTCAACCATTTATTTTGTCTGCTTACATACTTTACCACGTATCGTATATCGATGAACAGGCGCGTATCTCTTACGTCTAATTGCGTTGCTAAATTATCGTCAACAAACTTGTGCTGCTATCGGGAATTAAGTATTACTCATTTGTAACCATTACACTCAGTAGCTTCCAATGAATTGCATAAATCTTCTACACATTAGCTAAATTGATGTCCCATATTGCAGTGTTGCCTTATAAGTAAGTATGTATGTATGAATGTAATAAGCACATACATATAATGTCTACGTACATGGAAGATGCAGCCCTTTAGTTCGGCTGGGGTTTAACCGGTGGCAAGAGACGACATAACGTCGCCTCAGAAAACGGATGACGAATGTGCAAAATCACGATTTTAGGATTTTGATGCAGATTTACTAAGTTGGACATGCTCTTTCGATTTCTGCAATCCATTTTTTTATATCTCCATTAGTTTTTGAGATATTTCGTGCGCATTTTGTCGTATGTTACATAATATTAATGATTGGGTATGCCTTTTGTTGTATGTGCTGAAAATGCGTCACATACGACAAATTCCCATACAAACGTACCTTTTTTTTAATCATAAAACATTTGTCGTATGTGGCGCATACGACAAATTCCCATACAAATGTAATCTTTTTTTAATCATAAAACATTTGTCGTATGTATCGCAAAACTTTGAACTTACGACAATTGGATGGTCCTCTTTTATAACGATACAATTAAAATTGAAAATTAAACTAAGTAACTAATTTTAAAATTTTAAATTTTTTAATTTTAGCTTGCACTGAGTCTCCAATGAAATGAAAGAGATAAAAATGTACAAAAGACTGAATTTAAGTATTGTTTTTTGTTTTTATATAAAGAAAACGTATGTTCATAACATATTTATAGCATAAGAGATGTACAGATTTTTTTTATTAAATACATGATTATGTTTTTGTTATGTTTTTTCTAATCAGTAATCATTATTTAATAAATATGTCTGTTTTTTTCATCAAATTATACCATCGTCGTTGAAATAGATACTTTACTATTGTCGTATGTTCTGTGGACAAAACAAAGTGGTGAGTAAACGCTACTTACGACAAATGTATACGGAATGAAAAGTAAATTTTCTCATTAACGTTAAGAGATATTAAATGTAAAAATATGAGAAATCAAAACTAATAACACCAACTACGTCTCCTTCAAAAGTTACAAAAATCTACCGTACAGTTTCGGATTAATTCGACCTTAAACTTCAAAGTCAATTTTCTCAAAACCGTGTTTTGTAACATTCGACATCCGTTTTCTGAGACGACGATATGTACTTGCCTGATACGTATAAAGTGTCGATTATTTTCGAGTCTTCTGCTAGCCTCTAAAGATTTATAACGCAATATATCGCAAAATAACCTATTACATGCTACTAACCTGTAACACTTGGTTGGCCAACAAACATGTCCTTGTGAGCTTCAGAAGGTGCCATTTCTCGTGCTACCACGGTCTCAACTTTTCGCGTTGATCTTGTGTATATAGTGGCAAAGAAACCTCCGCCAATCCCCATACTGTGTGGCAGCAAAACACCTTCACAGAGGAGTGTGGCTATGGCTGCGTCTACAGCAGAACCACCGTCGTTCAACATTTGGCTGTTGGAAAAGATATTAACGTAAATAATAAAGATCAAATTTAGGCATACATTTATATATATGTATAGTATTTTATTTATATACATATGTAAATAGTATTTCCCTCATACCTGACAAAAAGAATTCTCCTCGTTTTTGCACTGAAACTAGTGCGATTGCGATTACATTTGGTTAAATTATTTAAATATAATCGTACCTTACAAGTAGGTATAAATCATCCCCACACTAAGAAAGAAGTAACATCCCTATAAGGAACTCAACTAACCATAAATGCACTACAAGTTCACTTTTTTTCAACTAGGGGTGACTACGCCTCGACTACTTTACGTTGCTTT
>NW_023458559.1:76693404-76858977 GCF_013731165.1 Rhagoletis pomonella | reverse complement strand
TTTTTTCTTCATTTTTTCGTTTTAGCGCCGCTAACTTGATTGAGCTCTGATATTGCCCTCCGGAGGTAGAAAAGAATGAGGGAAGTCCCAGCGCAAGATAGCATCCAGAGTTTGGTATAGTCATAGGCGTTTTGTAAATCGAGAAAAACAGAATCGTTTGCGCTAGCGGTGGATGATCTAACACTCGTAATCACCGCTAAGCCCTTACTAAATAGGCATAGAAAGGAAAGCTAAGGTCAATTTCCCAGCATGCCTCCCTAAAGGGCACATCCGTGGAATCTGTCTTGCATATAATTGTCAATTCCATTGCGGAGTCTCTTAGGAACAAACATTTATCAGTTGGTGCCTTTCTTGATATCGAGAGGGCATTCAATAATATGTTGCCAGGTACGATAGTAAAAGCTCTGAATTAGCTCGTAGTCTACAACTACTTAGTTAGGCCCATCTCATGCATGCTTCACGACAGAACTGTCATAGCGGAATGCGGCAACGCTTTTGTCCAGCGTAAAGTGAGCAGTGATAGCGCGCACGGAGATGTTCATTCATTCTTTTTCTGGATAGTCATGGTACACGTCGCACTGGAGGAGTTGCACTCATCGGGGTATCTAAACTTGATTTGGTCTCCTAGCTGCGGACTTATTAAAAATCCTGGAAAGACGGTGCTTCTGCTACTGACGAGTAGGTATAAAGTGCATCATACCCAGCTTCCCTCGACAGGGGGCGTTTCCGTTATGCTCTCTGACAGAGTCAGGTTCTTGGGCGTGATTCTGGATAGGAAGTTACCGTGGAAGCCACATATTGAGGAGCGAGTGAAAAAAGCATCAGTGGCTCTCTGGTGCTTCATTAACGCTATGGAGAAGAGATGAGATCTGTCTTCATAAGTGATATATTGGCTTAATGAAACCATAATCGAACTAGTCATATTTTAAAGGGTAATTGCCCTGAGGAGCTCACTAGAAAGGCTACAATTTTAAGAAGCTAGAGCGCGTGCAAGAAGTTCCTCACTATGCTCTGCGTGACACCTGGTGATATTGTTGGCCAGGTTGCCGCCTTTTCGCTCGACCATATGAACAGTTGACAATTCCTAAGTTTTGACTTCTCCCTGGAAGAGCGTTTAGAGGATCATTGTCCACGCACATACTTCATCATTCGTTAGAATGGCAGCCTCTGGAGTAGAGGTCCAATAAAAATTTTCACGGATGGATCAAAGCTGGATAGAAGAGTTGAAGGAGGTATTTTCTGTCAGGAGCTCCGGAGTTTTTCAAACGGAGGTGGCCGCCATAAAAGAGGCCCATGTTTTGCCTGTTAGAAGAGTTAACATCTACACCTATAGCCAAGCAGAAATCAGGGCGCTAGTGTCGCTCATTGAAAGATCAAAATTGTTCGGGGAATGCCTGAATTCTCCCTCAATTGCCTCGAAATATTTCGAAATCAAACGCATTTGGATTCCAAAACACGGTAACATGACTGGAAAGTGCAAGGCTGATACACTCGAGAGCATCACCTCGGACAGGGAGGGTATATGAGTTCCTCTAGATATTTGCGGCCCATTGCCAGACAGATGGGCTTACACTCGGCTAAGCTGGCCTATAATCTTGACATGTAAAGTTGCAAGGTCCTTCTGCCGGTTGTTGGTCGCAGGCGGTCAATTGGGTTTCTGCTGTTGGCTAAGCGCCATCTTTCGATTCTTACAAGTGTACTGAGCGGACATTGTCTCTTAGGAGCCCATGCGGTGCGATTTCACATCGTCACGGACCGTTACTGCCACAGCTGCTTGGAGGACGAGGTGAATGGCATCGACACTTCCTTCTCAGTTTCCCGGCAATCGCTAGACTAGGGTTTAAACACATCGGCGCATATTTCATCAACGCAGCCGAGGAACTCTACTCAGTGGACGTCAACTGCCCGCAGAACTTTTTTTAAGTAACCAATGCTTCTCTTAAGCTAATACAGATTACCTTTATTTTCCGTTCAAGAAATTTCTCAATGCGGTAACACAATGGACAGTTTAATTAATGCCTAATGGGTCTGCCCTAACCACCATAACCTTACCTAACCTAGTTTAAACTTTAGACACCATGCTGACTATGTTGCTCGAAAAGCTGATCCATTCCTAATATAGCTCCGATATGAGCATCATTGTTAGGGGTAGGAAAAGATAAACGGATGATTTCATCTCTGTTAGGCTAAGTGCCTATAGGGTCGTCAGCGCCTTAAAATTTTATGTCGGAGAATTTGGTGCTTATAATAGCTGGCATGCTGCCATTTCATATTCTTAACAATAAATATGAAGAGTGTGGCCGAGAAAAATTTTAGAGGTGAAGAAAGCTGTAACATTACGAATATGGAAAGATATCTTGAGAAATATCATTTAAACGCAATTCGATGTAAGTAAAAGAAATATGGGAAATGAAAGAAGTTACCTTTTCCGAATCAGGAACGTTGATTGGGATATGTACCCCGTACGTGTATGCAGGGCAGACTCTTAACATGTATTACTTGACAAATTGTAGACGCGATTCTTAATTATGAAACCGGAATAACGAATAGGCTATGGCCAGATTTCACTGAACCACTTGTTGGTAGCAAGGTAATATTTACAGCCTTTGGGACAAAATATTCGGTCCAACTATAGAACACTGCAAATAAAACTTAGAGTTTGTGAAAGGAAAAGTATAGATCGATAGACGAGAAAAGGCTTTCAAAGCTCCATAAGCCAAGAAATAAAAGCAAATTCGATACTGTAAGTAGAGCACTATTCAGCACTTTTCCGAAGGCTAACATGTGGTAATCCTGCATGATGAAATAGTGGGACTTGAACTTCAGTGCCAGAATCCGAGATCGTTTCTATATTCAAGCCTACGGACGAGTGTCAAGCTTCGTATGACGTATACCCTCGCTCAAACAAGCCAAGTCCGAACGAAAACAACGCCAACGCTGCAGTGGCAAGACACGTGACACGTGCATATACATCTACGAAGGCAATTTGAATAGTCAGTGACTTTTTGAATTGCGAACGGTAACGTCGGAAGAGATGTATTCTGTCATGAACTCCACTTTAAGTTGAAGTCTATTCTGCAGCGTATTTTAAGCAGAGGTAGCTGCTGTAAAAGAGGTGGTCAACGGACTACGTCGCAGCTTAGTACTCATTAGAAGGATAAATACAATATAGGGTTTGGGATCCGTTTGTGGTGCGACCGAAACCGGCCAGGGGTGTGTGATCTCTCAGTCCCCATGCAATAATTTCGAATGACATTACATATAACTGTTGAACTGGTAAGGCGAGCCACCTACGAGGTGATGTCCTCTGAACTTATCCTGGACAGATAAGCTTTGAGTTAGTTCAGCGAGCGCTTAGCAAAAACCCCGACAAATAAAGTTGCAGCGTCCCTCTGTCCAGTGGTGGGCCATGTGCGATCAAAAGCGATTTTTCAACTTTTTCCAACTCTCGATACTGAAGGCATATAGATAGATGATGGAGTTTTCGAATCTAGCTAGGGGACACCTTATTACAAGATTTAGGTTTTTCTTAGCTGGGTAGATGTGTCTATAGATGCACTGAAATATTTACATGCAAACGCAAAAAATACTAGACGCAAAGGATACAAGCAATACATAATACACAGCAACAATAAACCGCATCTGCGTGGGTAAACATATTGAATTTTTTGCATTCAATTACACACATATATATGTATGTATGTATATGTGGCAGGGATTGAACGCAAATAATCGTCGAAGCGAGTAAGCAAAAATGCTAAAAAAGTTCCGTTGACAACAAATTGCAAGCCAATGCAATGCAAATTTCTTTATCTTCTGGCAGATTATCTCAGTTTTTCCGCTCAATTAGTTGGCAGAGCTGGTGGTTAATAACTTTTATATGCAAACTTAGATGCGTTTGTATGTTTGGGTAAGATGCAGATAGCGCAGCTTTCAATATATTGCATTACGGAAGCAATAATAAAGTAAATATGTATGCAAATAGACAATGAATATTTATAAATACTTTCAAGTGAAATGGGAGTCAAAGGGAGACGGATTGCAAATGGAAATTGTATTTCGCGTGAAAACCAATTTGAAATATTTATTAATAGCGCCAACAAAAATGTTACATTATTTTTTTCTCTTAATTTAGTCTTTGACTTACCTGTGTGATATCAGAAGCCATAATTAATGAAGCAGTAATTTATGACACACCCAAAAAAAAGACGCCGAAATACATGAAAGTAATTTTGGATCGGTAATTTTTCCAAGATATTTTCATTTTTATGCAAAAAAATCAAGCTACTAACGATGAAAATCGATGGATAAATAAACAATTTTTGATTGGTGAAATGAATGTGTGCAATATTTTGTAGTACACGGCCGGACTCGTACATACTCGCCACATGGCGTATGAGTAATATTTTTCATGTTAAAGTTTGAATTTTTTTTCATTCGCAATGCAAGTTTAAATTCCTTTTCGATTGTTTTCCACCATTGTTTTCTATGTTTGGCTTAACACCTAATGACCGTACAATTGGCGTGCCTTTCTTCATCCCCAAATATATAGGTCAGCGTCATCAGACCGGTCGTTGACGGCGAGCCCACCCACCGTGTCGCATCTCGGCATACCTTGGCAGTCCATAGGGCCCCGGCTGTTTCCGCGGAGGGAGCATTCTTCGACATACTATTCTGTCGATACCCATGGAGGGTAAAAGCTTGAAAGCCATAGTTGATCCTTCAATTGAGGTTGGATAAGGGGGCACTATTGGCCTCCTTATTGGCTCCTCCAACTTAACAACTCCATCCGTGAGTTTGTTATAGAATTTATTAGATCCAGAACATCCGAAGTGTCATCGTGGTATTTTGAATATTTTCCCCCTTCACCACATCTAGTCGTGCACTTGGCTAAGGCTCTCCAATCTTACTTATTTCAGCTTTGTAGAGCTGCGAAAGTCCCTCATAACCGCACTTTATTAATTTACACAGTATACCCCGTAACCAGGTTGCGCCAGAGCAGCTAGGTGGAGGTCCTAAGTTATCACGGGGAATCTCATAGTATACCGTCCCTAGCTTTCTTGTTACTAGGTCCCAGATTTGCTGCTCGATCGCACCATCGAGCGAGTTTCGGTCAATCACAGAACGGACGACCAATTGCCTCGACGCATCGGCAAAGGATTTTTTAGGCTTCTGGTTTCCCTCTCCCCGCGGACGTTGGGTCCTCCTCTGAGCGCTTACTTTTTTGGAAGAGAGCTTTAGCCTCTTCCCGATGATCCTCCAGGAAAGATTCTGCCCAAGCCTCATAGCTGATTTGCTCTTCGGTCCTCTTGCTCGACATCTCCCAGTCTATCGATGATGACGACAGTCGTCGAAGCCAATGTTTCCCTTTTAGGAGAAATCTCAGTAGCGGAGGGGCCAGCGCAACTCGCTTTTCTGTGGACATGGCCAGAGTAGCAAGGTTTGCCATAGCGTCGATTCCTCTACTAGAGGAACAGAGGGTGCCATCCTTGACTTGCCTTAAAACAGTGTCGGGGATGACAGTCTGCCCACTTCCCGAGGCTATCGAGGCATCGAGGGGGTGTTATTGGGTAGGAATTGGATTTCTGGAAGAAGAGGACGGATTGTAGCGTCGGTGGGGTGATCTTGACATATTGCAAAGGGACCGCTCAGCTTGTGCAGATTTTATGGGTCCATAAGACGAGTGACCACCCAAGCAGTCTAAAGCTCCAGGCCTTCGAAAAATGCTTGTGCTACCTCAACAATTTTACGCGTCTGTAAATTAAAGCTAAATGTGCCTAAATGTAACTATCATAGGTGTCATCGACAACTCAATACAGATCGCTGTCTCTGTTTTGTGCAATTTAAACTCAGATACATAGGAAATGGATCAGCCACTAATCTAGATTTCACATTTTTGCTAATGGGGCAAGCAAGTTTGAGGATGAATCCCTACTTTTACCATCCTTAATTCTCATCCAAACTTCCAATCATAGATTTTAAGTGCAATGCGCTTACTCAAAACCAATCTAATTCAATCCAGTTAGTTCCAAGATGTACTTAAAGTATGCTTGTTAAATTAATCAACGTTTTTTTGAAGGAATATTTCAAAGAACACTGACTATTAGCAACTAAATTCGAGGAAAGCCAAACTCCGCATGTCCTCTCTAAATTTAATTTCAAAATGCATAAAATTTCCTAATTCAGAAATTTTGGCAAAGTACATAAGCTTATCAAATTTTCTCTGTTAAGCTTTATTGCATTTTAGCATTTAGTTTATTTGTACAGTCGCGCCTGTTTGCTTGGAGTGAAATGTAATTTATGAAATTTGATATCCGCTTTAATTTTGGCAAATTTCCAATGCGTCCACGCCCGCTTAAATTATTTGCTTTGCTTTTTTGTTATTTTTGCAGCTGGGTATTTGCTTTGCGTGGCGCCAAAATGGCGTCAAGGCAGCACTGGAAATAGCTCAAGCGCAAATTGTGAAAATATTAAATAAATAGCAACAGCAGAAAATATTTTATGGTGTCGAATTTTAAGCGAAATGTTTTCGAGGCAATATTAATTGCAATATCTAAAAGACTGACACAGGCTTTGAGAGGTAATGTTTCAAGGTGAATAGTATGCATGAGTAAATATTAGCTGTGTTCGCGAAAAAACAAAAAATTATATCACTGATCAGTAGATTAAGTTTTATAAATTTTTTTTTGCAAACTTCCCCCAACCGTCCAACTGAGCATCCAACATTAAAGTTTTCAAAAGTAATGCAAATCCTACTTATCAATAAGCTAAATTGCGCCACGAATAATTTCAAAAGTTTCCTGCAACAACTTAAATATGCTGTAAATCAATTTTATGCACTTGCTGTGCCAACTTCCTGCGTACGTCAACTTTTAACGTCAACATTCGTTGCAACAGCACTGGCTTGGCCACAAAGTTCGTCATCACTTTGAAATTAACTTACTCGTACTCGTCAGGTAGCGCAAAAAGCAGGCCACTTTTGATATCCACTCCCTTTCCTCATAGCACTTGCAAGCGGCAGGCAACTTGCCGCATGAAGAGTCCCCACAAGGCTCCGCTTTCGAGTGTCACTCAATCATTTAACGCAATTGCCTTTGGATCTCCAACTAGCTACAGTTGCATACCATAAGGCGCACAACCGGCCCGCGCGCGCATACACACTTCAACAAAACTTTTCGTTGAGTGGCAATTGGCAATTGTTTGCCTAGCATGGCTAGTTAGTTAGGAACAGTTACTGCAGCTGGCCCGCTAGTTTGATTGTTGTTGCACATTAGTTGATAGGCTTTGGTTGTGTGGTTGCTAATTTTGTTATTGCTGTTGATGTGATGCGAAACTTCTCTTGCCTTCAACATAAATATTCCCAATACACCTTTGTTGGTTGTGTGCTATTCTATGAACATTCACTTTTCACAGCTCAACTCAGCTCAGTTCAGAGGAAGTTTGAATTTTCACAGCACCTGCCTTCTAGTCAAATGACTATTTAATTTGCATTTTGCAGGTCCATCGCTCACGATGATAGTTCCGCTAATATTAATGTTGTATTTTCTACCGGTAGATTTCTTGATGATTGTACCAAGGGAGGGCTAGAGAGAGGTTGCGCTCTGGGTAGTAAAGTCTCGCCACTCTTTGGTGGTTGGTGGTGGGATTCCCTGCTAACGGAATTGGGCAACTGAGCTATTGGTATTTTATATGCTCTGTTGCATGGTAATTTTGTCTACATCACCTACACCCTATTCCGTTGAATAGCCAACGCGAATTAGCTTCCGTGTTATGCACAGAAAACATAAAGCCCTGACCGACATACTCGCACGGTCAGCAATCCACATATGCAAGCGCACTTCTCACTGGACTACATAGAATATTTGGACAGCTATAGAGGGTGCGGGAAGCTGCTCCTTCCTCACACAGATTCTCAATTCCAAGCCTTTAGGTCGACGACAATTGATGCTGCAGGAGGCGCTATCGCCTTTTCTGCAGACTCAACACTCCTCTCGCAGCATTCGTATTCAGCGGTCACCACTCGTGCCACCATCAACGTTGGCAGAGTGGAAATATAGGGGCGAAATTGGGTGGTTACAAAGTACGCTCTCACATTACTCTTTGTAGTACAATCAATCTTTGCAGTGAAATACTGTTAGACGATTTTAGCAAGAAGTTTTTAAAAATTAAATTAAATAAAAAAACAAAATTATTTTTCTTTTTAAAACAATAAAAAGTAACAAATAAAAGAAAAAATAATAATAAAAGAAAAAAAGATAATAAAAAGTTAAATGAAATTAAAATAATTTTGCTTCTCCTTAAACAATAAAATCTAAAAACTTATTTAGAATTTTAAAATAAAATAAAATTAAATAAAAAAGACAAAAAAAAATAATAAATTGAAAGAGCAAAAAGATCGCAAAAATTAAAATAATTAAATTATATACTTTTTCTTTTTAAAACAACAAAATATGCAGGGAGTCTGTATTTGAAAAATAATAAACAACAAACATACCGGTACCTTAGTTCACAAAAGTCCTAACCAACAAATTTTAAATTAAAGCAAAACATTTTATAAAAAAAATATCAAAAACAGGTAGGGCTTCTTAAAAACTGGCATGTATCTCTGTTGTTTTTGGTACTGAGACTTTAAAATTTTTATTGAAGGTGTATTTTAATATATCCTACCAAAATCTGCGAAAAACGCACTTACGAATAAAAGTTTTGGTTAAGGCCTTTGTGAATTAAGGTACCGATTTGTATGTGCATATTATGCATAGGAGGGAAAAGGAATATTTTTGTTCTCTTTTTGTTCCAGCGACCGAAGTAGCTCTAACCCAGCAAACAAAAATATTTAAATTTTTTTAACAATAAAATCTAAAACTTAAACGAAAAATAGATAAACAAAATTTAAAATGTTAATTAAATAAAAAGGAAAAAAAAATCCGCTGCCTGACTTGAACTTGGAGCTCTCGCCTGCGTATTGCTCACTCGGCCATTGCGACTGTTGCAGCGATGCAAGGTATGCAGTGTTGCCAGAAAATTTTGAGGCTTATAGCTAAACAATTCGATTCATAGCTAAAAAAAATAGCTAAAAATATTTTCCTTCGAAAATAGCTAAATAAACTTTTATTTAAAATGGGGCAACATGAAATAACATCATATTTTTATGTCTTTAATAATTAGATTATTATAACAAAAACAAATATAAATTTAAATATTTACATACATTGAATTGGAGTAGTAAAATACCTTAAAATTATGACTAGTAAATACTATTAAAATTTTAGCCCAAATCTGCAAATCTATTCCTAAAACATAATAATATCCTTGGTTTAGTTTAAAAGCTGTATTACCTTTCCATTTCGACGAACCAGGGAAGATATTCCAATATTTAAGGGAAAACGTTGTGAACAAAACTAGGCGATTGATTATTTATAATTATTAATTATTAAAGATGAAACCAGCGATTCGATTAAATACTACATAATACCACCGTGGCACAGTCAATTCGCGAAACCATGGGCCGAATATAGGAAGGCTGCGTTTTTAGTTTTTCTCTTTGAAGTCAGGAGTTTTTAAAGGTCTTTGAAATTTGCAAAATATCATTATTTCAAAAAATTTTTTAAAAGCTTAGTGCAATGTAAAAAACAGTATGGGCATAAAATTAAGAAAAAGAAAAATCTATAGAACTAAGACAGATTAAATTTTTTGGTGCTTAAGGATAAGTAAAATACACTCGACCACATCCTCAAATTTCGTCCTTCTAACTTTAAAAAATAAATTTTATTAATTAATTTTCAGTACCCATTCGTTTTCGTAAACCAAAAAATTTATTTTTTTTTAAGTCCACAGAATTTTTTCTTTCATTTGGTGCCCATATTGTTATTCTGCATTGCACTGAATTTTTGGAAATAATCATATCTTCGAAATGTTTGACACGGTCCTTTTAAAAAAAACCTTACGTAAGAGAGAAAATCTACAAAAGCAGTTTTACTATAGTTTCGTAAGTACATTGATACCTTGGTGTGTCTCGATTTTTTTTTGTTTTTGTCTTAGTCGATTAAAAAAAAAGTTAAAATAAATGCTAATAGCTAAACGCAAATTTCTATAGATAAACTTCGAAAATAGTAGCTAAATCTAGCAACAAAATAGCTAAACTGGCAACAATGGAGCTATATGATATATAAGAGCTTTCTCGCAAAATAGTTTTTCACCACTTGTGGTGAATGAGAGAACCTTCTTTTTATCAGGGCAATTCTGGCTAAGTTAGTAAAAAGTCTTTCGTAAGACAAATGGCAAGATAGTTCTAAAGATTTTTGTTATTCTAGCAAAAAAGCTCTCTCATTCACCACTTGTGGCGAAAAGCTATTTTGAGGGAAAGCACTTATATGAATATCATTTAGCTCGCGTCAGGCCAACGGTCGCAATGGACGAGTGAGCAGAGCACAGGCGTGCCGTTCAAACGATCCGAGCTCGTGTCTCGGTCAGCGATTTTTTTTTTTTGTAATCATTACTTTTTTTTATGAAAAGAAAAAAATTATATTTTAATTTCATTTAATTAAAAAATTGCATTTATGTTGCTTTATTTTAATTTTTTTTATTTAAATTTCTTTAATCTATTATTTCTGATTGTTTTAAAAAAGAAAAATATACATATATTTTTTAAATAAAAAAAACTTATTGCTGAAAAGCGAATACCATAACGCTAACAGCCAATTTCACCAAAGCAATTTAAGTGAAAAATTATATAAATTTTTTGAATTTTATATGAAAATTGACAGAAAATAAAAATCATTTTAAACTTAAATTGCTGGTGAAATCGGCTGTAAGACCTTCTCGTACACAGTACAGAGCATTTAAAATAGTTGCCATAATAGATTGGTGAGGTGAAAGACAGTTGCCAGAATTTCTATGTATGACTTTGTGCTGGAATAACAAAATTCTTTCGGACTATCTTGCCATCTCTCTTTCATTCGTCAAAATTGCCCTGATGGTTTAGCTCGATTCGGTAGAAGTTGGACGCAGAAATAGCTTTGGCCTCTTTAACCAGTTTCATTTCATTTTAGTTCTATTCTCTTATCTTCAAACAAACTATTTTCTTCTACTTTTTCTGCGAAAAGTATAGTGGCTGTGCCAAGTTAGTAGCAAAATTTAATTAAAAATCTATGTTTCTGTAGAAAAGGAAACTACAAAAATATAAAAGCCAATTAAAACAACACTGCAACATTTCCCCACTAGAAAAAAAACTATAAAAATTTGAAGTGCGCAATGGGAAAATGCATTGCTTTTTGATGTGCTTTTGTTTTAACAACATTTTATTTTATTTTTCAAATTAATGTTAACGGAGAACATGTATGTATGTAATTTTTTTTGTCTGTCTGTTGAACTTGCGCTTGCAGTCATTTATCGCTGAGGCGATGATCGGTTAATAAATCTCTGGCGGCAATAGATTGTTGATTGTTCTTCAAACTTTTGTGGAGTAACATAAAATCACCACCAGCTGAGCGCGTCAAAAGTTATACTCAAGTAAATCAATTAAACTACGCTGGGCTCCGAGGAGTAATGAAAACTATATCTGTACTTAATCATAAAACGCGAAAAGTAACATCATTACTTATGTACGTATGTACATAACACTACATAAATCTGCGTATACTAACCAGCCATTTAGCTTGTGTGCCATTGCGTCCACCAATTGCAAAGTTGCTGCAATCAGGGCTGCCAACTGGAGTAGAATTCGATGATTTTGGAGGATTTTGCACTTTGTGGGCGAATGGGGGAGTGGCATAATACCTATGCCCGTATTTTTATTTCGGATGATGGCGCATATTTATATTCAAAGATTTTCTCAAAGGAAACTATCCAAGTTTTTGGTATAAAAAAAGAAGTATACAATAAGCGGCTTTCACAGAGTTGGCATCCCTGGCTGCAACACCAATTTACACTACACCAGCAAAATGAAGCGTTAAATATCCTTCCGGGAATTTCCTTCAATTCGCGCGCATTTATCAACCAGCAGCGCATCGTCCCGCGTCCGTCCTGTTGTCAGGGTGTGTGGCATTTGTCAGCCAAAAGTAATTAAATCTCAACCGTTGGCGTCGCTGCAGTGCGGCGAAAAGCCAATTACTTTACCGCTGGGCTTTTGTTCTGGCAGTGACAGCGTGGATATGTGTATGTATGTATGACAGACAGCGCGCGAATAAAACGAGTCAAAATTAAAATCTGCGTTTAAAGAGTAAGTTTAAGTGTATTTTTAATGCGATTTTTATTCTTCTTAAGAAATTTTTAGCACTTTACTGCAATCTTGTGATTGCATGTACTTAGTTTGTTAATTCAAAGTGAAGTGGTGTGTTGTTTTATTTGGCTGGTGCTGAAGGAAAGTTTAAAACAAAACTTTATGATTGTGCTTTTCTTGGGGGCAGAATAGATTAATTTGTTTGCCAGATGGTTTGAAGTCAGAAATAGAGATGGGTACGGGATAACACACCGGGACCCACGATACTAATTTCAAAACGACCGGGATGGGCGGTATCGGCAGGCTTTTACTAATTGGCCACCGGTACGGGACACAAATTCTCTCTCAATACTCCCGACAAAACCCGAAATTTCCGAAAGTTCAGAAAATCTTCTTTAAAACGCTTGTATAAAACTATTTATTTTTAATGTTAGGTTTAGACGAAAACTTACAGCAAAGCAAAACCGAATAACTTTGTTTTACTAAGGTGGAAGTAATTTTTACACAGCCAGGAGCTCTAATCGCCGCCGGATGGCCGAACAAATAGTGGTGTGCTCCGTCGATTAGTGGCCTCTCAGATAGCAAAACGTCCGCTTAGAAAACGTATGCTTAAAAGGATCTCTGACAGTCGGAGTCGGAGAAAGTATGTTGGCATGTGCGAAGAAGTAAGCTATTTGCTTCGACGTCTTCTCTTCACATTGTTACAGTATTCAATAGCATCTGTTCAGCCGAGCTAATAGGAGTCGAGGTATACATATATTGTCTACCGGCTAGTGATTGTTTGGGAAGCTGCATGCTAGCGAGTAGGACCGTACAAAAAGGTTTCACCACTTATAATCCATTCAGTAGTGCACAACCATATCGCTGTTGAGATAATTCTGCTTACTGAGTTATCACAATCCAGTGTGAGTAATATCATGAAAGTGTTTTAAAGCACGCTGAGCCAGTGTGTAAAGAGCTATCTTAGAGAAAATAGACTGACAGATTGGCCTAGTCGGTCCCCCATAGGGATCAACTGCTTCAGCTATTAAAATTTTCATTCAATGTACCTTAACGCTTGGCTCAAGCATAAATGGGGTACTTCGAGCCATGCTTGATTTCTAGCGAGGTTATGATCAACGAAGGGGCCGTCTAATCAGGGAAAGTCCAGAAAGCGAAGCTCAGTCCTACTGGACACTGGGCTGGGCATTGTCTAAATGTAATGGCTGCTGGCTACTGCAGAAGTTGTAGAGATGAAAAAGAACTATTTATCCTCTTCTCTGTAAGAAGTGCTCCCCAATGGAGGTCCTAAAATCAGTATCGTGTGGAGGAGAGAATATAATATTTAGTTGATCATCATATTATTCAATGTATATTATTCATCTATTTGATTAACAAAAATTTAAAGCCGATTTCAGTTAATGAAATAGTATATCATGCAATTCCCGGTGTGCTTGACTAGTCTAACTATATCTGCTCATCCTGTAGTCTTGCCGCCATTCGAACCAATTTAAAATTTCGTGAAAATCAAAGCAATTAGCTTAAATTTGCACTGGATTAAGGGATTTCAAGGATTTCCGAATCAATAAAAACGTATGTGTGAATATAGCGCACAGCCATCGAGACAGCCAAGCGATTACACGGAAGCCGCCTGCAAATAAATGCGCATGGTTGCATTGCATTTGGCCTTGGTATGTAAATTGATATGCTCGCACACAAGTGCACAAATTTACATACACACATAACTGTGCATAATTAAATCGGCAATTATAATATAGCATTGATGCATATTCTTGCATACACACATGCATATACATACATATGTATGTACGTATATGTAGATGCTAATAAGTTTTTCATTACGTTTTCTTGTCACCAACCTATAGTCACATAAACGTAGATTTGCACATGTATGCCTGTATATGTAGTGAATACATACCTACATGTAACGTTATGCATTTACATCCGCCCATATGTTAAGCCAACCAATTCCGCAGTTGAAGTTGTGGCTCATTAGACGCAATTGCCAAGTTTATAAATTTGCTTGCCAGTGCATTTACGACGACAAGAGTGTGTGAAATGTAAGCAATCACCACTAGGCATCGTGGTGTAAATTTGTGAGTTGCTTTCACTACCTTTGGATATGTATCAGTAGATATATTAGGATATCTCGGGCTCCATTAAGAAAAACAACGTTTCTGTTTTTCGAATCGAGTCATATAATTTCTAAGTATCTAAGATTACCACGAAAATAACTTGTCTAAAGGCAGGGTCATTCGTTTGCCATGTTGAAAATACTTCTAAAATCGAACTGCAATTTTTTTTTTAATGGAAATAGCCAACAACAAAACTACCATGGGTAAAGAAAGTAGAAGTATTTGGCTCAACAGATCCAAAATTTATCTTTCAAAAAAAGTTACCGCCGACCACGGAGAGACTTTGATCGACCATCATCAAAATATAAGCGGACAATTGAAGTCCTTCATGGAAACACACTTACCTACATATACTGCCGAGCCACTGTTGCTGAGAAATACGAAGCATATAGAGTCTCTTGATGTCTGTTGCCAAGTGATCGAAAATCGAGAAATACACGGATAAGAAAGGTAAGGCAGGCTTAATTGCAAAGAGCCTGATGTGCTGGCAAGCAGGATGCAGTCTGAAAATTCTATATGAAAAACGGAGCTTTTATAACGTCAGTTTGGAATAGAGATAGCTTTTCAAAATGTTCTTCTGTTTCAAACATCAGCTTTGGGCAAAGGCTCCTTTTCTTAGTGACATACATATAAAGTTCTAGAACTTAGAATACAACTAAAAATTCACTCTAAAAAGTATAAAGACCGGGGCTGGTTGCTGTAGAGACGATTTGGAAATTCGGTAGAAGACGTCTAGATTACATTTCATGAAAAACCCAGTCGAAGGGGAGACAGCGTCAAGGCGGATCAAGAACAAAACGACCACTCAGTCGGGGGTAGACGGACCGGACTGATCTGGAAGACTTAATTTTCATTAATTTTTTAAAACTCAAGGGAGAAAAAACTTGACTTGAGATCAACTTTAACCAACTGTTCTTCGTATTAAAACCATTTAATGAGTACCTTTCTCAAAACTTAAGGCGCATCCATGAGTGGGCAACAGAAAAAAGGGCAGCACCCACCAGTATATACTAATTTCTGAAGAACGTGTGAGCCCTTGGTTTGAATACCCGCGAAAAGCTCGTAAATGGGCGAATACATTAGGCAATTTTTTTTATACCCGAGCGCACTTGTGCACAAGGGTATTATAACTTTGTTCACATAACGGTTGTTTGTAACAGGCAAAACGAATCGAGATAGATATAGACAAATGTATACATAAATCATCAGAATGAAAAGGGAAATCGATTAAGCGGTGACTGTCTGTCCGTCCGTCCGTCCGTCCGTCCGTCTGTGCACACGATAACTCGAGTAAAAATTGAGATATCTTAACGAAACTTGGTACGTCAACTTCTTTTGGGCGTGGGACGGATGGTATTGAAAATGGGCGAAATCGGATAATAACCACGCCTACCTCCCATATAACGGTAATTTTAAGAAATACGAAAACTGCGATATTTTAGTAACTACTGAAGATAATTCACTCAAAATTGATACTTACAATGAGTTTCAGACGAAAAACATGAATATTATAAATTTTTGGAAAATGGGCGTAGCCACGCCCACTTATGGTTACATGTGTATATCTTGGTAACCGCTGCACCAATTTCTTCCAAACTTGGCACAGTTGTTGGCCTTAGTACAGCATACTAAATGGCTGAAAACTTTAAAAATCGGACAATAACCACGCCTACCTCCCATATAAAAGTAATTTTCAGAAAAACGAAAACTGCGATATTTTAGTAAGTACTGAAGATAATTCACTCAAAATTGATATTTGCAATGAGTTTTAGACGACAAATAAGAATATTACAAAATTTTGGCAAATGGGCGTAGCCACGCCCACTTATGGTTACATGTGTATATCTTAGTAACCGCTGCATCAATTTATTCCAAACTTGGCACAGTTGTTGGACCTGGTACAGCATACCAAATGGCCGAAAATTTTTAAAATCGGACAATAACCACGCCCACATCCCATATAACGGTAATTTCGAGAAATACAAAATCTTCGATAAATCAGTAAATATTGAAGCTAATTTATTCAAAATTGATGATTGCAACAATTCTTTACCAAGAAATACGTTTATGAGAAAATTTTGGAAAATGGGCGTAGCACCGCCCACTTGTGATCACATATATGTATGTCGGTAACCGTTCGACCAATATGTACCAAACTCGGTATGATAATTGTGCTTGCCACATAAAAGCAAACCGTTGAAAATTGTTGAAATCGGACTAAAATTGAGGGCGCTTTTCATATAACGGTAAATTTCAGATATGCTTGAAATTTCAATATCTCGAAATTTAAGGACGCTAATTTACTTAAAATGTATACACCCCGGCTTATCATGTAGCGGTAGCTTTCGGAAAGGTGGAAAACATATATTTAATACTTGCGCCGGGTATTTAATGTTCGGCTCCGCCCGAACTTAGACTTTCTTACTTGTTTATCATGCATCAAACAGAATGGATAGTTGCTGAGCCAAATATAAAGAAGAAATGAAACAAACTGGCTCACAGTGGTCTGAATAGAGAACTAGCGGAACAAAACTATTTTGACATATTCGCGTTGATGAATTTGTACACCACTTCGTAGCTATTAGTTTACGGAGCCACTGATTACAAATCTTCAGTCAGGTTCCAAAAATTTAATATGGCGGGGAAGTTTTTCACTCGATTGTAGCTGATTACAAATATAAGAGCAGGTTTCAAAAATTTTTAATGACGGCTTTCTAATTTAAAAACTAAGTGGATTTGAATAGAACAACATGCAAGTTAGGTTCCTCTGAAATTCAAATATTAAACAAAGTTGGCTATAATATATACATATAATAACACTACATATATCAATTTGGCAGACATTTTTTCCTTCTTCTAGACATTTCTAAGAAGTTATATACTGTCCTAGTACCGATTTGAAAACTTTAATTTTTAGTATTTCGTCCCGCTAGATTCTCCATTCAGACCACTGTGTAGCGTATCTAGGGTATTAGTAAGACCCAACAATAGTTTTAAAATTGTTGGGACCAAAAGTCCCAAGCTAATATTTCTCGTAGTTAAACAATAACTATTTTTGGTGGATCTATCTAATGTACATATGTATTCGTATTTGCATACATGTATACATATACATCTCTACATATATTATTTTGGTAAGCAATAATGTCAAGCTGTGTGGTTGTGTTGGTTGCGGTTTGGTGCGGTGTGTCAAGTAGAGAGTGTCTACTCCATAGTGCGAAATGCAATAGCGCGTTAATTTAATTATGTTTACGCAAGCCAGTCGCATGATAGTGTTTCAATATACTTACATACATATTTGTTTGTTCGTGTGAGAATTTGAAGATCGTTTTCAGGCGCCGCCAAGCGTAAACTTTAAAGCTGCCTGAAATTATATGCTTTTATTGAAATTATATGAAATTATTGCACTTATTATATGCTTTGGTTGTGAGCACATGTGTGCATATTTAAGAATATTGAAATTCAGAATTTCATCAGGTAAAAGAAACATATTTAGTTCAGTCCTGGTGAGCATGCAGGCTATAGTTCCTTAATGTTTTAATGGCCAGAGCTGTGGAGAAAGCATTGAAATTTCAAGAGATCAGATGCTTGGGAAAAATTTATTTAGTAGGTCTATTAGGATTTGCTTTGAAATAAAAGGACAGGTCCGCGAAAATCCTCTTCTTGGCGTCACAATGAGACTGTGTGGCTTCCGTGTGTGTTCCGATATGTTCCTTGGAACATATAAATATATGTACATAGGATTAGGAAAATTTCCCTTGGGTATCACAATACCGTTGTAGAAAAAAGTGGCGTCGTAGCTACATTCTTGAATTGCAAACATAAGCTAAGTCGTTTTAAAAGTCAAAATCTTGGCAAATATTCAACAGTGTGATTCCGTTAGCAATTTGCATTTATTTGAATAGCTCAGCCTCAGCATTCATATGGCAAAGCATATCGCGCAATTCCATAAACAACCACAGACCCAACCACACACACAAATATATTGGAACTATGCTCCAAAGCAGGCACGCCCAGCGCAGGGCACTTACATATGGAGTTCTGCTAGCGTTGTGAATGACTGTTCCAAAGCAATGCATTTCATAGCATTTCCACATTTCTCACACTGCCTGCTCCCGCTCGCATAAACAAGAATTCACTTAAAAGTTCCACGCATTGCAGATGGAGCTCTATGCATTTAATTGTGAAATATGTATGTATGTATGTATGTATGTATGTAGTATTCGTATGTTATGTCTATTATCCTTTAGGAACGTGGACGCGCGTTGTGTCCAATGCGCCTGAGGCAAAGACAAATACGCGCTGGATATCTAAAGCAAATGCATATGGAAATGCAAACACAAATATTTGCATAGCCGGCCAAGCTGTGCCGGATATGCATGCGCTGCTGCTGCTTTGCCATTCTTCATCCAACTAATACTTGTCTTTTTTTTTCTAGATTTGTTGTCGCTTGCCGCTAGCGTTTTGGTGTCATTCACTCCATTGTCGGTAGCATGCATGCACGCAGCACAACTGTATCACATTCACGTTTGCATTTATGTGGGTTGTGGAAATCTGGCAAAAAATGTTGGCAACAGGACACAGGATAAGAAATTGTTTTGATTTGTGTAGGCGCTAAAGGATTTGCTTTCATGGCAGAGATATGAGTGTGGGCGAAAATAACACCGCATCTAGCTAGAATTTTTGGTCAACAAAAATGTGAGGTGAGGATTCTGCGAGCGAAGCGGAAGCTGAGCTGCAACAAAAGACGAAGCAAAGAATTCACAGCGAAAAAATATAATTTGTCTCTTCCATAACTTAAGTGCTAGTGCTTCCGCGTCTGAAAGGAATGTATTTTGAGTCTGCGGTAAATATTTCTCGTTCATGCTGGCGCAAACGTAATCCGAGGTGTATTTCTTTAGTTGGAAGATTTTTTGTAGAAATTATTTAGGAGAATATTATTGATTGAAAAATAGAGATTGTAATTTTTGATCTCTTAAAGACTTAAGGGGTGCTGTATACTCCTATTAGGTAAGGTTATTATTATTAGAGCCTACTAGCGCTCCGACTTAGCTAGATCTACTATGTCAACCCTTAAAAAGCCAATCCAATCTTCAGCTAAAATTATTTAAAGTGGTTAATCGCATAGTTTATTCTCTGGAGATTCTTTCGCCGACCCAAAGAACCTGCAATTCTACCCATTTTACAAAGGTGGTATCTTATCTTGCAGTGCCGTGTGGGGAATGCGGTGATAGTTCTTAGGCTCTGTCGTCTAAGATTAAGAAGCCGCTCAGAGACTACCAGCGCAAGAGCCAGTGGTCAGCAACGTGAGAGTCCTTCCCACTTCTTAGAAGCTATGCCATGCATCCTGTTGATAGACCGCAGAAAGGCTCAGGATCAAACAGGTTCCGATGGGCTCCGAATTTCGCGATTGTATGAGCCCTTTCGTTCTCAACAAATCTATCATAAACTTGGAACTACCACAATTAACTTTGTTACTAGTCGTAGTTTACTTATTAGACTTTGGCAACTGCATATTAGAATTGGCACCATTTTACGTGATGTCACCTGGGTGTCCGACGTGATAATTCGTGTGATACCGTAAGGCTAGGTCAGGCGGCAGTCCTAGATTGGGATTACTTAGACTCTGGCTCATTACTGGTCCAGCTCTTGATTTGCGGTATCTTCGTTACCCTAAAACCACCGAAATATCAGTAAAGAACTTTTATCCTACGCTTATCTATGGCGGGCAACGTTCTCGTAATACTGTTGTTGCAGCAGTAGTCCTCCTTAGCCATTGACTCGGTGAGCCAGAGACCTAGGAAGTTGGCGACCTCGATGCGCGTAGTACCTAGTGCTGGTGCTTCATAATTTACCACCCGATTTCTTTGTAGCTTGCTAGCGCTGTTTCGTTATTGGGTCCTAGAGTGCTGTCAGTCAACAACTAGAGGCCATTGTTCCTAGGTAGCAGTTTATTGTAAGTTGCGGTGATGTTCGCTGAGAAGGAGAAAAAGTTAACGAACGAGACGATGGAACTGTGAACCGTATGAGCTTTTCAACGACATCGACACAGTGCGGCGGATTAAAATACAGCTCCTGTGCTGGCTTGGTTATGTCGTACGAATGGACAGGTACTCTGCTCAGAAAGTACACAATGAGGGTTGCGATGCTGGTAGCAGAATAGTAGGAAGGCCTCGTCTGCGATAGTGGCTGCTCTGTTGGACTCGGCCAGAATTGCTTATACTAGGTTTACATATAAGTAGATTATCCTCATTTCGAGCTTAACTCCCTAATCTGTAATTAGAAAAAGAGATACGCCATACAAAATTCGTCCCTTGTTAATCTGTAATTATAAAATAGTCGCAGATTTAACCGATAACTTTTCGGTGTCCAACCTAGTTTTATCGATTATTTTTGCGAAGAAGAGCAGTAATGCCAAATGTAAAAGTAAACAAAAATGGACGCTAGCAAGGAAAAGAGGTTTGTAAAGGTATTTTTAATAAAATTCTAAGTTAAAATATATTTAAAGCGCTTAATATAGCAGAACAAAAGTAAGCACGGCGGCACGGAGAAGAAAAATAACTTTTCCTTGAGATGAAAGAATAACAAGCACATCAAATTTGGCGGCTAATAATCTAAAATTTGGCTGTCTAAACGGGGTGATTGAAAAACGAGCTTTGATTGAGATAATATTTATATGTGAACATACTTTAAGGCGGTTACAGCGCCAATCTAAAAGAAGAAGAAGAAAACGAAATAAAGCAATATACATATGTAACTATTTTTGTTGTAATCGTTACCTAAAAATGAGCATAATAAGCATTTCAAAATTAAATGCTAATTTTTAAAAATCTTTCTTTTTTTATCAACCAAATTAAAGTGATTTTATAACAATTTTAAATCCGAATATTAAAGTATTTTTTTTGTTGGTCGCAAATTTAATTTATAGCATTCATTATGATTGTTGAATAGCAAATATTTACACTTAAGTAAATGCAATAAATAATTGCGAATGCATTAATGTTTGAGTTGTGCGCCAGCTTTGATTTATGTGTTCTTTTTCATTTAATTAACTTTGTTAATTCAACACTGTTAGTTATTTTTGGTCATGCAACATTTGCTTAATGTTTACTTAATGACACCGAAAAGCACAAGCTATTGCAAAGTATTAAAGTGCATTAATTTAGAGCAAGGACAAAATTGTGGTGGTAAATTAGTTGAATATATTAAAGAAAATATATTAAAAATTTTTGAGGGACATAAATATAGTTATACGAAAAAGTTGTGCTTTAAATAAATTAAACATATTTCAATTAAATGCTTTGGAAATGTCCTTCTTAAGCTTTGGGATTGAATTCATGAAATATTAGATATTAGTTTTCGGAAAAAAAGGACCCTTTTCTTTCGTTTTTTTTTCTCAACGGTAAAATTTATGTTTAAAATTTGATACTTACTACATACTCGTTCCGATACGCATACATAATGAGTTTCAGTGCTGCATGGCATGCGCAGGACAGCAGAGTGACAGCTCGGCCAAACCTTTGTTGGCCAAAATGTCCAGTTGGTTACAGTATGTAGTAGTTTTTATTAGAAAACGTAACGAGTTGTAGCTGCAAATGTCGTTGAGGACAAAGTAAATTATTTTTTCGTATTTCCACGGAGATACGTAGAAATGAGTAAATTGCTCTTGGTTTTTTATGAACCGCAATAAAAGCTGTTTAAAGTTACAATTAAAAGACAAATAAAGCTTCAATAGAAAAATTATTTGAAAAGTTATCAGAAAGATCTGGAGTGCCAGCGATAGCTTAATAATCCTCCTTAAAGCAAGTTGAGAATAAAAATGTTTCGCGAATGCATGGTTAAGTTAGGTTAGGTCGAGGTGGTGTTTATATAGCTATTAAACTTCCACTCGGAGGCAAGTTTGCCCATTTTGAATCTCTTCTTTAAAAGTCCCTCTTACTGGCGATCTTCCAGAATATCACTATAGTTTCTGTTATACTATTTACAGTCCAGAATGAATCTATGGAGGTTCGATAGTATCACTTCCGTTATCTCTACCAAGCTGGTGAAAAAAAACCAAATCCTAAGCGCTTATGTCACCTTGTCTGTAGAGTTGGACTTTGACATAGAAAATGTTGAATCTTCCTCATCTTGACAACTTCTGCAATGAGAACTTGTAGGAACATTGGCTCAAAAGCGCAGTGTGCCAAGATGACGCCTTAATAATTCTTACTGCGGATTCGTTTAACGTCAAAAGCTCTTAATTTCGGTCCTTACTAAACCTTCCCAGAGTCCAATAATCCTTCAATCGTAGTCGTTAAGCTCTACTCATAGTAGGCCCGGAAAACGTGCGTTTTCGATGTAGTCGAACTGAAGGGAGACAGATGTTAGTTGACTTGGGTTGAGCTGGCATTTGAAGCGGTGATTGGTGTCGAGCGGAAACCTCCTCATGCCGGTCATACGCTAGATACGTCAGAGTCTAGTCTAATTAAGTAAGAGCTTAACCTGTTACAGTATACATACCGTAATTGTGCCACAGTTACCTAGACTGGTGGTTAAGTCATATTAAATTTTCCTCCGTAGATCACGAATCGGTGGTAGTAGGGAGTTATCCAACTCGCTGTTATGCATTTCTGTCCAGCCATCTCATCGGCTGCCTCGTTCGTCACTTCGACACACAAATTAGGCGTTTGGGCAAACGGTCTCTGCTGTTACTGTGACTGGCCCTTAGATATACCTGTTACTAGTGCAGTGTGTTGCCATTTCCAGAAGATGAGAGAGGAACATTGGCCTAATGTGGTCTCAGTATTCGCACATTCACTTTCTATACCCAAATACTCTCTGAACTTCTTATGGGCCTTAGGCCTTACAAATTGTTTTGCACACCTTCTATTTATTTCTACTTATCTACCGAGAGTTCAAAAAACACATTAAAAAAGCGAACAACGCTTGAGAAATTTCAGCGAAACGTGATTTCCACTCACAAAAAAAAAGGTGTCTAAAGCAACTATCATGAAAATTTTCTGAACACAGCTATGACTCAGTACTTAAAACAGAAGCATCACTTAAGGTCACTTATGGGTAGACTGTATAGCTTGGGAGCTCAACAAACTAACAAAAACATGAATGCTGGTTGAGAATTGCATGCATGCGGTAAAAGTTAAAGAAATAATGCACTAATTCTGACCTTCAATTGATTGATAAAGAATTTTATCTTCGTAAAGCATATTTTAGGCTCAATTTTTGCTTGAGTAGCAATTGGGGACTTACCAGTACAAATGATCCAATAAAACACGAAATAAATAAAAAATGTACCTGTTTTATTATATTTATGCAATGTAGTGAATGCCCCTTCTAAAATGTTATTAAGCAAAAATCTTTTTATTTCCAAGATTAATTTAAATACAGCCATTTATCCATTGATTGCAAAACAAGCCTTAATAAATGTGATATTTTTTCGCTCTAAAATTCCTGATTTACCTACAATTGGACAATTTCGATGGCCCATATAACTGCTTTATTGAAAGGCAATTTAAAATGAGCATGCAGTAAGAATTGAATGCTCAGCAATCGTGAAATATAAAAATGTTAACAATTTTTATTGCCTATCGAAAGCAGAGTGATTTACGAGGAAACTCAGGAGTAAAAAATTAAATACTCGATTCTAGTAAAAGACGTACAAAAATGGTATGATTTATATATGTATGTAGGTACATATGCATTTTGCCGCATACATTTTACATTAGGGTGTGTCTTAAAACGCCAAGTTCAAAACTACTATGCGGCACATTGCAGGAGGACCTTCTATATATCATAGAAGGTCAATAAACATGGCGCCGTATTTTCACTACCTACTTGCGTGTATGAAGCACGAATTTTGGCTCGTACTCTGTACCATAAGAAATTTGTATTCTAGGAACTGTTTAAGCGACGCAGTTGGAGGAAACAATACTTGGAGATTTTTGTTTTATTGGTGCTGCCGGATAGAGATTTGAAGACCTTGTTGCGGCTCTGTACTCTATTGACAATTGCGGTTGTGTGCGCCGAGAAAGAGAGCAGGCTATCGAAGGTAAATCCGAGAATTTTTGGGTTATTCATCGTTGGAATTGGTTCGTCAAAAACGTGAATTCCCAGCTGACCTTCCCCGTCCAGGTGGTGCCCCGCTGGAGTCAGGTCGTACGTATAGTACGGGGGTAGCAAAGCCCCAAGTGTCTTCGCTACTGGGGAAGGGAGTGTTGTCGGCGGACAAGACTCTATTGCGTTGGCCGGTTTCTCCGGCTTAAGCAGTGAACCACGGTCGCCGTTTTTGAGATGTCCGGGTCCGACAAAGCCCGGTTGCCGAGAGAAAGCTACCCTGTCAAGAAAACTGGTTGCGAAAAAAAGGAGACTTTCTGAATTGATTTAACGAAAAGTATTGCTTTCATATTCAATTGTGAACGACCAGTACTCTGGTTGCTAATGAGTTTCCCTGGGGGTAGCAACTTCCATACAAAAAGTGGAACAAACAAAATATAGATGTATTTTTCAGCGAATTGTACCGCTTTCAGTTTGCAGTTCATGCAAATACGCTTCTGAAAAGTTGTGCCCTGCAGCGAATAAATGCGAATAAAAACATAAATGTGAAAAAAAAGAAAACATTAAAAAATATTTCACAATCAAATGTGCCACAATCAACGCTCATCGCGGCAATTCAAGTCGGATGCATAAAATAAAATGTTTGCTTAAAAAATAAAAAAAAAGAAGAACTGAACAAATGATATAAAAATTTCTCTTTAGGGCAGTGGTCACTTTTTTGTTCATGGTCGGACGCCGTGTATATACACAAATGGAAATTTTGTATGAATATACATACATACATATGTATATGACAATGTATGAATTATGACTTTTGGGGTGGTGAGAAAAATGTCAACAAAGCACACGTTTTTTAGTAGGAAACGTAGTACTTACATATATCGTTGGGCACTGTGGCAATGTTTAAATTTATGATCTTAATACAAGTGGGTAAACGAGAAATGGGACATGAAGTCAAGGTTGATGAAATATCTTTTAATTGAAAACTTTTAATTTTTCATATGTACTCACTTTTTGTATTAAAAAATTTTTGCATCGAATCGGGTGTATTGGGGTAGGGTTGAGAACTATTCGCATACTGAATTCCGATATTTGTGTTTTCGTTTTCGCACCTTGGACCGTCTGAATAGCGCACGTGTGAGATGCGGTAACCAGCTCGTGTAGAGCTTTGGATGACACCAGAAGGAGAGGGAGCTTTAGTGGGGCCAATCCGACGTACTCGTTCAAGCGAGACCTAGGCCCTAATTGCCACTTAAATATTAGAGTCGACATTTTCCAAAGCTGGCATTACCAATAACACTCTGCAATGACCTGGTAGCCTGAATTGAAGGCTGATGGAGAGTTCTTTGTGAAGGAGGCTCCATCTACCCCCGTCCTTCAAGCTTCGACAATTTCGTAGAAACGTACGTAACTACATATGTACATCGAAGCTAATTTTGCTAAGTGCCTATGTAGCTACATGAATTCATCAAAAAGTTGTTTCTTCAAAAAATTTTCAACAGCACTTCAGCGATCTATTTTTGTTGCTGATGCACTTTAGACAGCAATGTGTGTGGTGCACACCACCACCGCAGCTTGTAATTAGCTGTGGTCATCGACATTGGCCTACATGTTGCATAAATTAATGGTGATTCGGTTTTTGGTTTTTGCGATTTTGTTCTGCAGCAATTGACTGCAGGTTACTCAGGCATGGCGTTGCGGTGCTTGACGCGCTTTGCCCGTTGGCGTGCATTCGCCGCTTGTGGAGTTCCTTTTTCATTAAAATAATTGTTTTTTCCATATATGTTTTATGCAAGTGCATACTTATACTACTGGCACACACATACATATATATACAAATAAAATAAACACACACAAAGTACCATACTTATAAAAGCATTTGCAATACACGTGCATGCGAAATGCATTAGCGCTTGTGTTTAATGTGGGCGTCACGGCCGACCAGCTGCTGTCAACACATGTCAAAGTCACTCTTCATTACAACAAACATACAAACACGCACAAAGTCACTCTTCATTACAACAAACATACAAACACGCACACATGCACACATTGCTCCTAACATACATACTACTAAATATATGCAAAATTTCCCAAGTGTCGTTGCAGTTGCCGCCCGTATACAACTACATAGGTGTCAGCGTGGCGTATACGTAATCCCACTGCAAGTCTACTCGCGGTCGCTTTGTATGGGTGCAAAGTCGGCACGCGCGATGAATTCATTAATTTCGGGTTAAAAATAAATTTTGTTGCTACACTGCGAAACGCGTTTGTGTATGTGAGACTGGCATACATTTTGTATTGATGATGAACATCGATCGCTGTCTATGCGTGTGAGCGTGCGTTCATGTAGGTATGTATTTATGGTCCTTTAAATCATTTTTCCGCTTGCACTTTTGCATGCGCGCGATGTCAAAGCGTTTTGCTGTAATTAAATTTCTCATTTCCTTCACTTTTTTCTGCGCGAAGTACTCTTCAGTCATTTAAATTTCGTTAGTAAAATTGAAATGTAAAAAAAAAAAAACCTAGGGCATTGTAATGTCAACAAATAATTTGTGTACCCACAAGTGATTTTTTATTTCCGAAAACAAGTGTAAATTGCTTGCTAATTGCGCGAAAATTAATTAGATCTCGGACAAAACCTGTTTGTTGAATATTTTTACGATGATAAATAAGTAGTACTTTTGGTAATAAATTTGTGAGACACACATCACATAAAAGTGATGGTCAGTGCATATTTTTTATACTGAGGCATTTCATATATTAAGGGAATCGTTAGATTTCCGCATAATATTGTCGCATGTGATCCATATTTCAATATCAGTAACCATTTATAAAATAGTAACTGGATTTTATTTGCAGCTGGAAATCGTTGGCGAAAGGATTTCCTACGCTACTGAATGGGAATAGTAACTGAAATCACTGGTGAAAATGAGACCGATCCCTCGGTCGACGATGACGAAATCAATGTCCCACCATTCGGCCATATTAATGTATGAGTAAGTAGTAAGTTTGACTGAATAACCACTTAAAAGTTAGAGCTGAAATATTCAATATATGCCATTGACATCGGCCCTTCAAAAATGTCTACCGGTGTGCGAATTGTTATAGACCTGCTGAGAAACTGGAACCAAAGTCAATTGCCCATCACTAGCAAAAATCATCGGCAAAGGAGACTATCCAAGAAATTAATAACCGCAGTGCATAAGGGTTGTTAGTTTTGATTAAAATTTATTTATTTGCGCTCATCTTGTACTTCAAAAACCTTGCTCTGTTTTACAAAACATTAAAAGTTTTATAGTCTATGCAATCAAAAGCGTTTCAGTTATTTTCTTTCATTTCCCTTGCTAATGCCATTGAAGGGTTAGCCTAAAAAGCGATTTTGCACAGTCCATTTAAGTTTCAAAACCGAGCAAAAAAATGCTGCTTTACGCCCATGAATATGCGACGTGCACAAACCATTACAATTCATTTTCTGCTGGGCTAAAAAAAGCCATTCGGGAAATTTATGACATCAACAATTGCATAGGCGCCTAAAAGTATGCAAACGTACATAGCAAAACAGACTGATTGATGCGCCTGGGACATGTCAAGAGGAAAAAATTACTAGAAAATGACAAATGCCCTGAGAGATATTTGTCATAATTTGCGTCAGCTTGCAGCAAGCAACAAAAAAAAGAGTAGAAAATAGGGGAAAAGAAGCAAAGCAAAAATAATCACACGAATTGCGGGAAACATTTTTTTGGTGCGCTAAGTGTCACTGAGTGATAATGAATTTCGCGTGAATTCTAAAATGCTAAACATACTTTTCAACGGTTAGGATTTGCCACACAAAGTTTTGCACGAGAAATTACGCTTGATAAATGAAGTGCTAAACGCAAAGTTAGAGAAGAAGCCAAAATTTAAATTGGCGTCGTTTCTACAATATATAAATATGTATATATATCGTCAAACTTCAGCTCCTAAAGTTAGGATTTTTAGTACGTTAAAATATTTACTTGCTGCAAGTAATAATTAAAAAAAAAATAAAATAAAATAAATAAATACAAATAAATGCATAAACAAGCAAGGTAACTGGAGACAAACAGCGATGGCTGGAAAAGCTGAACAAATTGCCAGCGGCTGACATTTTAATTGCATTTACTGTTGACTAAGTAGCAAAAAATTCTTGTCACTTATGAGTTGCCAGCGGAAATTTAGTACATTTGATTGAATGCTAATATTTTATGTGCTTTTTTGGTAGGAAAAAGTTTTTATCCGCTTGACAGTGGAGGATTCATTTACGGTGTTCTTTTTAGAAGAACATAGAATTAAAAAGAAAACAAAAAAAACATTAAATAATTTTCTAAATATTAAATGTAGTTAAAAAATATACATTTTCTTTGTAAAACCATAGAAAACTTAAAGGAGAATTAAATAAAAAAATTTAAAAACAAAAAAAAAAACAGAAATACATAAAATAAGTTTCTTAAAAATAAATGACATACAAAAAAACATATATATTTTTTTAAATAAAACAGTAAAACCTAAAAATTAAAAGGAAACTGAATTAAAGAAAGAAAACAAAATAAAATTAAAAAAAAAAAGAAAAAAAGAATAAAATAAATTTATAAAAATTAAACAAACTACAAAATATCTTACTTTTTAAAGTAAAATGACTAAAAGAAATGAAAACTAAAAAAAATCCAAATAAAAAAATACATAAATTAGAGTTTCTAAAAGTTAAATGAAATTAGAAAAAAAATTATAAAGAAAAATTTCGCTAACCAAATCGAACCTCGGATATCTCGAACGGCACGCTAGTGCTTTGTACACTCGGCTTAGACTTTTGTGTGCCACAATCACCTTCTGCCTTTCAATTGGCTTACAAATGACTTGCAACTATCTTAGCCAGAATTGCCCTGTACACTAACTGCTATACCTAAACAAAAGCGTAAGCGTTGACTGGCTGTCAACAAATTGTTATTCCCCATACATTTTGTACGTAGCATAACGAAATAACGCGGTGTCAACACTGAGCGGTTGGAAAGTCCTTTTTTGACTGGGCGGTAAGAAGTGAAGTTGGCTGCAGAAAACGGAGAAATTGTTAACTGTTTCACACAAACAAACCTATGCTTATTGTTGGTGTTATTTCTGCATTTGACGTAGCGTTGACGCATTTGATTAGGTATGGCATTTCGGCGTTAACGCTTGGCATCAGAAAATGCTCCGCACAACGCTTTTGTTTAGGTATGACAGTTACTGCTTACGAAGTCAAATTTCAATAAGCTGCATTTCGGCCACAAGTTTCCACATAGCTGGCTTTACATACTAGAACTGCAGCTGACCGGTGAACTTTAGTTCAGTACTCCTTCACAGTTACCAAGCTACCACCAGGCGTTTCTTTGTTCAGCTCACAGTACTGAGGTGATAGCAAAGATAACATTGTTCCGTGAAATAGCAGCGGTGTAGATTCAAAAGTCCTCTATTCCCTCTATGACGGACAGATAAAGCGCGTAGTTCACCTCTGCTTTGGGTACTCAATCTAGTACCTACTGAATTTTATATGTTCTCAGTTGTTGCTGACTTCGTTTCTATGTAAGATCCTTAGTCCACAAAAGTGTGGCGGTCTGTCAGTTCATTGTCATCATGTCCCTTCGTACCCCGGTATCGAGTCCAATATTTAGTGCTGTATTTAGGGTGCTCACTTTGTGGGACTTCAAAGCTAGTCTGATATTCTGAAGATGTGCATAAATCGATGATGTGTCTAGGCATTTTCTACCACACATTTCTATTTCATGGAAAATGTTGTGGTAGCTGCATATTAGTATCGATTTTTCTCAGTTAGGCCTTAAAGATTGAACTGACACAATCCGTCGCAGATGAACGAAAAGTTCCGATGTTTCGATGTTTACTATTTCGAAGAGAGAGTATCACAAACCGGTTGGTTGGTGGAATAATTAAGTATCACCCCACCAATCATAATATGTAGCTTCAAGCATGAAGAAGAAGCCAATTAGCGCTTGGAACAGACCGGCGGCACAGATTGGCAGCACAGTATTTGGACGAACTAGCGAAACCTTTGTTTCCCCACGCCGAAATCCCAAATATTTATGGTTAAAATATAGCACTTATAGGCTACTCTTACACGAGAAGAATTTTGCATAGATGAATGATTTGCTCATTTTAAAGCGACTTAAAACAGGCAACGGATTTCCGATTGCAGAACAATTTCTTCGGCACTATTTGGTGCACTCTTCCCAACCTAGGAATATTTACGTACCGTACCATATGTATGTTCTAAAACCATGGAGTCACAAGTTCCGGTTGTTAAAATCGATGGCATACCTAATGCCTTAGAATACAGCTGCTGAAGTAACAAAATCTTTAAGTATGAAAAAAAAATTAAAAGTACAGCGAAAGAGAAAAATTGCAATATAAGTAAGTAAGTAAAAATTCTTAAACTCTTCAACTAATGTGCAGTTCAAAGAAAAAATATCCAAACATCCGAAAAAGATGGAAGGAAAAAATTGTTTTTCATCGCTCCAACACCATTAGCACAAACGAATTTGAAATATTTTTCACGCTTATTTTTTTTTGCCTATGCTGAGTAAATGGAGAGTGTTGCTCGCATTGTTTGTGACTGCCTTTATGTTAGACCAAAATGCACAATTCGTAACAACTCAATCAAATTGCAATGGATTTTCAAAGAGACAACGCCGCTAGAAAATTGAAAAAGGCAAAAACTACATACAAACAGCAAAAAAACGAGCAATCAATCATTTGAGTGGGAATGAAAATAGGGCCGTATTTCATAGTTATCAATGTGTACGATAATTTTTTCGGTATGTGTGATATAAATTTCGATTACTTTTATGTGTAGTGGCTGTGAAAACTGTGAGGTGTTGTCTTCATTCACGAATCACTCACGCATTCACTTAGAATTTTAAACTCACCGTGTATGTACTCATTTTTGCTCAACACTGTATGTATGAATCTTAGAATGAATTTCGAATGTGCCAATAAAAATTGTAAAAGTGGGATTTTAGTTTCTCAAATCATAGTCTTACTCAGTGTAATTTTATTTATTTGGTGGCACACAAGTTTTATTATACTAGATTGGTTCGGCTTTGCAAAGAGAACATTTTTTACTATGGGTGTTCATCTAAATGCTTAAGGCCTCGTAACTGCATAAACCTCCTAAATAAACCAGTTTTCCAAACAAAATTTAGTAAGTTTACGTAGTTATCCGGCATTTATGCGCTTAGATGAATACTCCTACTGTCTCATTTTAACATTTTTAAGTATCTTAAATTATCAAAATTAAAAAATCGTAAAATTTCCAAAACTACAAAATAGCTGCGACAGACATTCTGCATGCTGCCATTTTTTAATTTGCTGGCACACTCTTGAAACTTCGCAGATATGTTGTATTTGATGCCAACATCCATGGCCTCTAATATGAACATTCTATTTGAAAACTTCCTAAAGTTAAAGTCAATTAATGATTTATTTTTTATTGCACTTGACACTAGAAAAAAACACAACTCGTGAGATTTGCTCATATATATGGATTCTTTCGAGTCAGAGGTAGCAAATTTGGCTACTTTGCGGCCTCTTCAACAATTTATTAATTTCAAAATGCAAACTGACTGTATCATGTGTTGTCTTTTGACTGATGAGCTAGCCAAAGAGCAGTGTTAGTCATCAGCCTTCAACTGCTGACACATAATCATCAATCCCAGCGCATAAACACATACAATAAAAATTCTAACAGTAAAATATTATTGTAATAAATATTTATAGCTGTCTACGACTTAAGGTCGAAATAAATTCGACTTTCAAATTAATAACTAAAAGTAGTAAAACAATTAAAATATTAGTGGAAAAACAAACAACAGCCACAACCATAACTTACCACAGACGATGTCAACAAAACGTATGCTGACATTGTAATTAATTAACCACCACATTCGGTGGGCGCCTAGTAAAAGCTGACTGCTTTGAAATATGCGCCACTAAAAGTACGACAGAATAAGAGAAAGAATTATGGTGGTGGCGAACAATCAAAATTTGTCAACTGTGAATTATTAATCAATGAAGGCACCGAACAGACAGCGAGTGAGTTCGAAACACAAAGCAGCAAAGGCGAGAAATGAAGAGGCAGAGAAGTGCAAAAGAGTTTGTTTTGTAATAATTTTGATGCGGTGCGCAAAATTAATGCGCGGAATATTAAACAAAGCGCAGCTCAGAGCAGAAGAAATATTAAAATTTCTATAGTGATTTCTACTGAAATCGGTGAGCACTTTCATTTGTACATATAGACAGGCGAGCATTAATTGTGGTGAAGAACTACAGCAAAGTTAAATATGTAAATTTAACTTTCACCACAAAGCGAAAATGATACACCAAATAACTTTTAGTATAATTTCTTCAATAAAAGTTATAAGAAATTCGTATAAGGTAGAGCTAAAATTTTTTTCTAATAACTATTAAACATTTCAATTCGGAATAATTAGGGGAAGGCTGGATTTTGCCATCGACTTTCCTTTTGTGGTTTTAATCAACATATCAAAGGCGCCATTAGTGTAAGAGCCGCTTGAGATTTTATATGGGTTCAAAGGTCACAGGAATCAGCTTTCCACGAAAATCTTGTTAACGGCCACTTTTACGAAATAATTTTTGGTACCAAGTGGATTAAGGCACATTTTTTGGAAAGACCAACGGTTTTCGCGAAAATTCCAGGGAATCCACCGTATACGCTTCTTAATATTCTTCTTGGCACTGTTTGCAGGGCATTATGCATTTTCATGCATTTATTATCTCTGGCAATAATATGCAGGCCTCGTTTGGAAAGGATAAAAGCATTTGGATTCAAAATTTCAATTTGACAATTTTATGTTACTCATACGCCCCGTCCGAATGTGTAACTATTCTCCTACAATATGAAAATGTCACCACATATCCGAATTTTTCATTTAGCAACAAAATTTTTTTTGAAATTAAAGTTTGAGGTGTTGACAAAATGAATTTTTGAGATTTACACAGTGGTAAATTTATATGAGCTGTACTTTTTATACCAAATTGCTCAGTATGAAGAGCGAAATCGATTTAGCCATATCACTCCGCCGTCAGTCCATTTCTTTATGCACATAATAACGCAAATAAATATTAAGGCATCTCAACTAAGCTCGGTTGTCATTTGCCGCTTCTTTTGGACGCTTTTAGTCTGACATATTCCACGTGATATCTGAATCATAGGCTGGCATCTAAAATATTTCGTACTTGTTACATCAACTGAAGGCTAAGTTTTCAACAAGGTTTTGATGACAAACCCTTTTAAATTTTTTTTGAACGAAGCCTTGGCTCTGCATTTAATCTGCTTGATCTTGGTAGCAGTTATAAAGAGAGCCTTGAAGGACATCTGCAAAGCTTACCAGCCTTAGTCCCATTCAAAGTTAAACGTCGAAGGCTCCATTATATATGCTGTTCCATAACAGAACCCTGCGATACACCGGCCAACTTTTGTCCGGTTACTTCGTTGCCATACAAAACACATTATATTCGTCAAATAGCTTCGAATAAATAATATTCAAAATGTAATGGGCGACAGATATTTTTTAAGGCCATTTAATGCAGTTCTCACTTGCCTCTTTAAGAGCCTTGCAAGGAAAAGGGTGCGGGTCGCCTTTGCAAAATATGTCTCCCAATTTTAAATTGATTCATATGCAAACATATCTACATAGTTATCAACTTAACCGGAGTCTCTAAAATTTAAAGTAGTGCAAGTAGTCGCGTGCATTTTTTATAGTTATGTACTAAATTTTTGTAGTATGTACTAATACTTATGTATTTCTCTTAGTTGCTAAAGCTGTCTATGCTTAATGCTCCAATGCATTGCAATGTTCATTTTCCGTTTATTATTTGTTGCGCGCGCATAGCGATGGATTGACGCTAGTACGGCTGAAGGTTAGGCAGCAATTTCCGCAAAAGGTATCAAGAAAAGTGAAGGCAGGAAATAAGCAGAAATTTACAATATTTAACTTTGCAGGGAGTTCGATCGCTCATCGGGCGCAGTAAGAGTGTAATTAACACCACATATTAAGAGCCACCTTAATTTGAACGCTTAGAAACCAGCTTCGGTATACAATTTGTTATTATACCAGCTTATAATTTTCATAACACAGTTTTTTTTTTTCAAACACCAACGAGTAATAGTATTCGAAAAGTAATATTTATAAGTACTGTATTTGCACAGGGTGATTCAATAAGACCGTCGATTTTCTTATAAACGTAAAACAAAAAAAAAGTTCGAAATTAAGTTTTTTATTTCATCATGTTTTTGGTCGATGGAATTTATGTATGAAAAACAATGTCCATTAAATGCCCAACATGACTTTTCTGGCAACACTTTACATATATTATTTATAATGCTTATGATTTCGTTCTTCATCTCTGGAATCGTCTCAGACTTAATGACATCGGCCGTACTTTTTGCGTAGTCCAAGCGAAAAAAATTTCTATGGTGTCAAATTGGAAGATCTCGGCAGCCAGCTGACGTCATTGTTTCGTAATATAATGCGTTCTGGGAACTTCTTTTGCAATAGGGATATTGGGCCTCATGCACAAAAAGTAAGCTTAAGCTCCGACTCGATTTTCAGTACAAATACTTGAGCTTGAACTCACTCGATCAGTGAATCTGAGCTTAAGCTGAAACGCTCTGTTCCACTGCAGCAATATTTTCGGTCACGCTTCGAGCCGACCTAGTTTCTTCGAATTCATCGATTATTTGTATTAATATTTCACGCATTGCTGAACTGGCTATGGCTAAATGAATAAGTTTGCTAAAGCCTGAAGTGACAATTGTCTAAAAAAAAAAACATTAGCGTAGCACAAATGATTGCTATCGAAGCTCTGCATCACCCTATGAATGCAAATTTTTGTTTGCTTTTAGACTTACTGGTTATTTCACCTTCCCTCCCAAATACAAAAAAAAAAAACTTTATCACATTTTCCACCACAAACCAGTTTTGTTTTACTTTTAACGCCAATTCTTACCACCTTTACACAAGCATCTGCGCAATTCGCTAACTTACAAAGCGAAATCTCAAATTATGCAAATTCACATGATGGCGCACAAAGCACCAGTGCGTCTGATGAACTTTGTGCGCTGAGCACTTGTTCCACCCTTTCAATGTCTTGTCTTTCCAAGTACTTGTTTTTTAATGACATTATGCATATCTTATAAAGGTGTTACAGTGCATTATCAAAAAATATGTTAATGTAGTCGCCATGATATGACCAAATTTTTTCAGTTTCATCCTTTGAGATATAAAATTCAATGATTTTTAATTTTTTTTTTTTAAATATATTCTTTTACAGAATTCATCAAAGAGGAACTGATGAGCTACGCAAGGATAGCTGCATCTTTGTTGTATGTCAGCAACAGCAACATTGGCTGGTGACATTGCAGAATGGCGCTCGCGCGAAAAACCTTAGCAAAACGTCTTTGCATTCATCTTGATAGAAAGTCAACTTGACGTACAACAAAGTCAGTGACAGTTATCAGCATTATCTAACGAAAGTTTCCACAGCCGTTAAAGCAAAATCATGTAGCAAACGCGTGGATATACTACATACTTTTATGTACATATATACGTAAATGTGCATTGTAAAGTTATGGCAAAATTTTAAAATTTTAAAAATTGAATATCTCCTTCCCAAAGAGAGTGCAAAGTTGCGCGCAATGAAACAGCTTTAACTAGAAAATTGTTTAAAATTACAAAACCACGATACTACATATAAATAAGTACTTCAATAAGGTTTGATTTGCAGTAGATGAATTACTCTCTCTTCTCAGTGAAAAGGATTTCGATGTTCAGAGTAATCATCCTGAATATATTCGCCAAATGTAGCGACCATTTAGAAGAGCAACACGGTAATTTTTTTCGCTCAATGGAGAAGGAACAAATTGCTAGCTGCTCAGCAAATTATAACTACTAACTTGTCTGGGCATCACTGGTGCGATGAGAGCAACACCAACCGTTGCCCTTTTTGACAAGAACAACGGCAAGGCAAGCTGATGTCCAGGGAAGCTCTCTGATCTTACGATTTTCACCAGATGCCTTTTTAATAAAGGCACAAAGATTAAATTAACTTCCGACTGGGAATTGTATAAGATTGGACTTGGGATCTATATGAGCGAAATTAGGAAGGCTTAACATACTCTTTGGAAAAACTTTAAGTCAATTTTCTTCAAGAATACCGCTTCACTAGTCTACCTGAAGGACGAACTGGGAAACCATGAGATGTACAGTAAGGAGTAATTAAATATTTATGCATGAATTTGGTGCTCACTTTCCGAGTAATGCGGAACAAGGTGGTGTCCATTTGGAAACAGTAAAAAACATAGCCAGTCACTTGAAAATTGTTGATGGCTGCCGCAGATGCGTAGGCAGGTGCTATATAACTTCCATACCCGAGGTAAGCAAAGACTAATATGTGCCCCCGAGGGATATCACACTTCCTAACAAGTCTCTTCTCGTTTCTCTCTCTCTTGAGTGACTGTTTGATCTGCTCCTATAAAGCGGTATCCCTTGGAATAGTTGTAGAGATCATCTAGAGGGTATTCTTATAAACGGAGTACCCTATTAATGCCCTTTCCGCGGGGGGGCATTTCGAATGCTTCGACCACGTTCCGAGTTCTTCGTTTCCGATGTGTAATTAGGTTCTCAAAGTTCTGGCCAAACACTGAGCTGACGTCAGTCAGTCACAATTTACGCTCGGTTTCCGCCACTGCTGCCCAATCTAGGGTCGCTAATGCTTCATTGTGAACCTGGATGATTTCCCACCGACTTGAGGGTTCTGGTTCGTCGATTACAGGGAATCTCATACCTATGCACTACTACTAAGCCGTGGTCGGCACACAGTTTCCTAAACGGGAAGATCACTTTATATACACGGCATGCCGTTGAATTCCCTTACGGGTGCCACCTATCCATGATCGCCAGAACCAAATGACCTCCGCCATGATTCCTAAAATCTTTCAGAGCTCGTGGTGGGCAAGGAAAGCTAGCAGACTCGAAGATTTTTGACCTTTTAACTTCAATGCCGGAATTATATATGTACCGCCCAAAGTCTTTGCAGGTGTCATGCCTGGAAATGTAAGGATTGGGCTTAGAGTTTTTGGATACAGCCTTCATGGTTGTCAGAGAAAATCTCTCTCGATTTCTCAGCCACGTTCTTCATGTCTTCGGATACGAAGTCATTGCCGACTTTCTTCAACAGTCTTCAAGCTGCTCTGCGAACTCCTTCCACCCTAACCACGGGTCAAATTTCCTGATGTATATATGTACATATATATGTATAGGATGTGAAGCGATTCTTTGGACCAGAACTGACATTCTGGAATCGCTGTAGACGGCTGACACGATCTATCGGCCGTGCAGTCTCTGTTGGTGCGTCAGATGCCAATTCCTTGCTATGCTAAAGGGCTGCAAGGGTGACAAGTTTATATGTGTATATGGGTCGAATATAGGCTTTTTTCGCGACAGATTCAACGTAAATGTTGTATGTAGGCCAGTTTTAAAGCCGTGTCCATTGGCAGCATTTTTTGCAGCACAGGTGCCTGGGTATTTGTGCCGAAAGTTTATCATCAAGTCTGGCTATTTGGTTATCTCTTAACTAAGCCGCAAACTAGCTACTATGAAAATATAAGGCAGTAGTCGACTAAAACAGAGCACCTTGCCGAGGTGAGTCCCCGTTACTTCAGCGGGTGCATATATATCCATCCGCAGAATCTATTCAAATACATTCGAATGCTCTGACTGGAACCCAAAAAAATGGCCAGGGAAACACACACCCGAACGTATTTATATAGATCCTTTGTCTAAAGAGAAATGTGTATGTATACCAGCCGTACAGAAACAAAGCCACTCTTATACATTGACTATAAAATCAAAGTAAGCAGAAACTTGCATGCTTCAGTCTTCTATTTTAAAATTAAAGCATATAAAAGCTTTGTTAAATACCTTGAGCTTATGAAATTAAAATACTTATTTGTTGTACATTCGCGCAACTACTTTCTAATTTTAACTTAACCCCGACTTTCAGCTGGAGCTTTTCTTTGTGCCAAAAATGTAGCCATACAAATAGCTAAAAATATGTGTAAGTATATGTTCGCAAGTAAATTTATCGTAGTTTGTGTGTACGTACAAAAATGCTGACAGCACTTAAGTGTTGCCAAAATTGTAGTCGCCATAAAATGACCAAACGACAACGCGAGCACATTTTGAGGTAGAGGGGAACATAGTTGAAATGGCACCCAAAAGGTTAGATACTTTTTCATGGCATAGAGGGGAAGAGGTGGTGCTGCTGCTCATGAACATGTTTAAGATCTCTGTTATTTTGTTTGTTGAAAGAGCAGAAGTGCAGGTCTATCAGAGCAGTTGTAAAATCAAGTGCTTGTAAAGCGAAAATTTACAACCGTATCGCTCGTTAATTGGGCAGGTTGTCATTTCAGTTTTAGTGAACATAAAACTGGTAGTATGAGCCATATTCTTTTGTTGCTAATAAAAGTAAAAATGGGGAGAGAAATGTTTTGTAAACGAAATGGTATTTAACAGAGAAGAATTAAATTAGATGATTGAAAATAGTTACCAGAACAGAGCTGGAGATTTTGCCTTGAATTCGAATTCCGACGTTTTAAGGTGATGCCATCTAAAAAGAAACTTTCTCCAGAACACTGCAAGCATCGGCTCATCGTCCATCCTTCTGCCGTGTAGACTAGTATCGAAATGTTAAAAGGCTTATAGAGTAGATTTCTTTTCAAACCGAGCATTCAACAAAGTCCGGAAGCACAACATTTTCTGTTCTTTGCTGTTTTTGAAAAGCATATTATTTTATTTATTTATTTTATTTTTTGTTTTATCTTATGTTATTTGGTTTTTTTATTTCGTTTCATTTAATTTATGTATTTTATTATATTTTTGTTTGTTTAATTTTATTTAATTTAAAATTATATACCCTATTTAAGCTTAATTTAATGTAATTTTCTTTAATTTAATTTAATTTACTTTTAATTAATTTTATTCTTTTATTTAATTTATTTTGTATTTAATTTAATTTAAATTTATTTTATTTTTTAAGTTATTTATTTTTCTTTTATTTCGAATTATTATTTTTTATTGCTTTAAAAAATTGAAATGAGCCAAATTCGCAACTGTTCTATTAAACACTTTTTGTTGCTTATATCAAAGCCAGCAAGTTAACTGGTATATTACGGTAATGCCACAAATATCCTTTTACCCATTTAAAGTTAATTAACAAAAGCTAATTAAATTCCACATGAAAAGCCTGTTCATTACTTTATCCATAGATTTATGCAGAAGTAAACTCGTTTTAAACAGCTTCTGTGCTATTTTATATATGAATGCACGTATGTACATATATGTAAATATATACTTGTGTATGTGCAAAAAGCTGCAATTCATGAATTTTCCATTTGCATAGTTACGAAATCTCAACGGCTCACGAATTTTGGAAAGCGCTTTTATCTCCAAATAAACAAACGAAATGGAAGACTGAAATAGACAGTTTTAATAGACAATCGAAATAGCCAATCTAAAGTTTTGTGTGCCATTTCTGTCGCAGTTGTACTGCATCTGTGTTAGTGATTATGCATTTCAAAAAGTTGGTTTAATTTAGTCCAATTATAAAATGCCTGATTTCTGTTAAGCTTGTATATATGCAAATTGTTTCGCTGTCGATCTATTTGAAAATAAATACATAAACATTTGACGTGAATCGCCTCATATATTTAAGGTAGAATTTTAACTCATAGGTTTCTTGCAGTGAAATAAAATAAATATTTTCTTTAAGTAATTAGTTTTTAAGTTTTCCTATAGCAGAGTTAAATATAAAAAACAAAGATTAAATAAGCAGTTGTTTATACGACGTCCGGTTAGCACGACGCATTTTCATCGGTCCCTTAGAAGTTGTTATAAATGGATTCTACTGTACTATGTATGTATATGTATACACCCACGAAGTTAATTTCTCTCTGCGCCAATTTTAAGACGTTTTGCATTATAGAAATACATACATATGTATGTGGATATAGTCGTATAAAGCTTATACGAAAACATATGTTTACAGGCATACATGTACATATATGTATGTAAATATGTATGTATGTACAAATAAAACCTCATATCCACTGTTATACATACCGTGTCGCTTCGGAGGTGTTCGAGGCCAAACGCGTTTTTCATTTGCGAATATCCGGCACTCGTAGCTTCCATTTATTCATTTTTGTGTGTTTGCCAAGTAACAGATTTGGAAAAGTTTCGCAAGCCTTTCATGATGCCAGTCAGTGTTATTTTAATATAAACTATGTTGTGAAAAAATGTGCGAAAATATGCGGCCAATTGGGTTTTCATTGCAGACAATAGGATTGCGTGCATATTTTTAAAACTTCAAGTAAAATTATACAAATATGTACATATGTATAGTATAACAGCTTGCATAGAGATGAAAAAACGCCAAAGTAATTGGAGGTAACAAAAATAAGTGTTTGGCCGAGCTAATCACCGAATTTGTGGTGTGTGTGCGCGTCTTAATGTTGTTACACAATTCAAATTGAAGGAGAAGCTCGGCGAAACACATGGAAATAAGTGTAAGAGCAAAATTTGTTTTATATTAGAGTATGGAGTGGTTAGTTTTCATTATTAATGTGTTCAAATTTATCGTCTTTATATAGATTTACAATAAATTTTGATAGCATACTCGAACGAGTCATTCATAGGAAACATTGTACTTTTTTATCAAAGGTACATAAAGGCCTTACTTTAAGTGTGAGAGAAGCACACAAAATTGGCATATGGATGTAATGATACCTTTTAAGAAGGAGAAATACAGAAAAGTACAGAAAAGTAATCACGCACTCAGCATGCGAAGTTCTCGTTGCTTGCTTGGCAACCGCACTAATTCAATTGCAATTTCGCAGCTGTGTATTGTGCGTGGGGCAGCAGTGCGTATGAGCAACCGCAATTATACGACGTTCATTTGCTGCTGCCAATGACAACAGAACTACTCGTACTCGTACTCGTTAGTGAGTGGTGGATGATTGTGACGATTCGGACTATAATGGTGTTCGATTGAGTTGACAGATGTATGCATGTATGCATGCAGGTATGTATGTATGTAAGTACGAAAAGCATTTTTTGGAGATGATGGAAATAATCTTACGATGGAAAAGGCTGTTGTCTCCGTGGCAACGATCATTTCTTTACAAAATAAATGGGAGAAAATTGCATTTTGGATATGCTATCGGCTACATTTATTTTAATAAGCGCCCCCAGACATTTAATTGCAGTTTTTCGCAGTAATGGGGCAGCTTTTCAATAACATTTATGCCTAGGCGGATGGTGTTGCAGTAATGGTTGAACATAAATTTCCAGACCTTATGCGGTCTTTTTATAATTGCAACACCGAGGAATTGACAAGTAGAAGTATGTACACCTAAATACATATATATATAGTAAATATACAAAGGTCCACATTTAAACAGTTTTTTAAGGGTTACGCCACCTTAGTAGACACGGAATGCTTGATCAATCTTTCGTGCTATAAAACCACTAGGGTTACCTGGCCTTACTATAACACTGTGATATTTATTCAAACACTTTCAAAGAAATAGTCTCTCCGGTACGGATTCGCAAACAGCGCCCTCAGACTCAGCAAAGCCAATACGTGAAAGCCATCCAATGTCTGGCATGCAGCAATGATGAATGAAATTAATAAAAAGTGGCCGTTTTAATGGATTCAAAGCTGATATAGAAGCCAGCACACTGGTCGGGTTAGGTTACTGACCACAGCAAATGGGTTATGGGCCTACCAGTAGCAGAGGAGGGCCTATCCTTCTACAAAGATGAAGCAAGGAACCGAAGATCTGCAGATTGAACTTTCATTTCGTCTGCCGAACGATTGTAGTGTCTTCCAAGCGTAGAGATGGCAGCACGGTTCCGGGCAATAAAGTTTATTTCTTTGTCCATAGGCAAGCGGGCTTGAAATCAATAGGTACTAAAATAGTGAAATCGCGAATTTTATGGAAATATCGTGCAACGTTAACATTTCTAAGCCATATCGACGTCATTCTATGAAGGCTTCCAGTATATAGCAATATCAATATAAAGGGAAATTAGAAGGCTGATGAGGTGGCCAGATATGGCTATGAGATGCCACTTAGCGATCACGTTGTAAAAATTTATGAATACACTATGGCTTACTAATGACTTGTGGTACAAGCGGGAAAACTGTGACATCTCAAGAATATTATGGCCGCGGCTTAGTAGAAAAAATACGAAAGACCTACAGCTGGAATCTTTACCGGTGTCATAACGGGCCCCGTGCTATAGCACCAATGCTTCAACGATGACGAATGCCAAGAAGTAATCTCTGCAGAAGCTGCCGCGATGAGCATGAGAAAGAACCAATTAACCAATTAACCACTTTCTGTATCGATGTCCTAGCCTACAGTCGAAGCGACTCAAGCTCTTGGCTTCACGCTTCTTGAATAAATTGAGGAGATAGCGGAGGTGGAACTGTTAGATCTACTCAATTTCAGTAGGACTAGCAATTGATTCAGTAGGATGATGACAAGTGTTTACGTAAGCCTAAATTAAGATGCATAATATTGATCTACACTCTGCGTCCTACACGTGTGTATGTGTGTATACGTATATCGTCGTTACCCTGTCAAACTATCGAATGTGCAAAAATGATTTTTTTAATTTTCCATACCTGGCGGTTGCGTTTAGAATAATACGTAAGTGTCGAGTCTCACACTTTTTCTTTATGACAACAACATTTTTTACAACAGTTTTTTTGCTCTCCTGAAAAGTACCCATTTTAGCATTCGATAGTTTGACATGGTCTACATATCGTCTATCCCTTAGCTCTCAGCCGCAGTAAGCGGTTGCTTAGTATTAATTTCTACATTATTTCTTGTCATTGTTACATTTGCTGAGAAGCGGTACGAGGCCATAAGTAGGCCAGCCTCTTTGGTTATATTTTCGCTTGAAAGGACATTTGAATATACCTACCGTCAGGCTGCTCACAAGGTTTCGTTAGCTTATCTTGGCTGACCTCATCCAGCATAGGAAAAGGATACACTTATTCCACCATGGGCCCATTTTGAAGCCATATTAGAGACTCATTACGTCTCTCCTCTTGCCTATGAAGTGAAACCAATTTGTCGCTCTTGTGAAGGGCACACAATCGTAGATGCTAGTTGAATCCAGTTCAGCCAAATTTTCAAAATAATAATGGAGGAACGAGCGTCACAGCAGATATGACAGTAATCGTTTGACTGCATACCCATTTTAATGGCATGGGTTTCCATCAAGCAGTACCCGGTGAGATTTCTAATTACATGTCCGAGGGCGCTGCAATCGGAAAGCACGGCGAGATCTGCGTTTATACAACTGAGGCCAAACATGCCTTTATATCCTGCGCCTGGGTTCCACTGTCCATCTTGTATTTGCCCGTTCGATTAAGTTTGTTTCTAGTCGGAGTTTGCTGCAAGATAGCGGAATGCCCACATTTCGAACGGTATTGATTGCAGAGAATAAGCTTCTTTTCTTTGCTAGTCTGCAACACAGGTGGCCGGTATGTCTCTATGGCTTGGCACCCACAAAACACCGGGTACCTAACCGACCACACCCTTCTCTGTTCTCACAAGCATCGGATTGGGCTGGCCACAGATAAGAAATATCGTATCTGCCTTGAAGATGCAAAGACGTGGGACTATATGCTGTGTGAATGTTCGGCGTTGACCAGACTAAATCTAAAACACTCACTTTCCTGAGCACACCCCACCTACAAACTTCTATTGTTCACGGTCTACACAGGGTTGTGTTGTTTTTTTTTTTTTTGTGCATAAGAATGCGCAGAAAAATACGTTTGCAAGCAAAATATATATTTACATAGTCAACTGAGGGTAAAAAGGAACAATTGTAAAGTTGTGTCCTGTGACTTTTCAATTTTAATTTTCGTTTGCGGCTAAGCTTGTGAAAACTTTTCTAAGCAGACTGCTTGAAAGTTTACTTGAGTGTTTCGATGAGAAAGTACGAGTACATTTACAATTTTTCTGAATTCTGAGAAGGTCAAAGAAATTAATTTGTTATATTGCAAGGTAACGCGCGTGTCAACGCAGACATCTTAAGCCCAAAAACGTTGTTGATTCATAATTTTCACGATTTTTAAGCACATTTCAAATTCACAAAGTTTGCCCAAACTTTGGGTTCAAGCAAAAATTTTTCCATCTCAAATTCATTACCACTTTTTTTTCTGATATTGAAAGAAATGTAATTGTTTTACCTTTATAGAAAAAAGTTTGTTCTGCGGTTAGCATACTTTTTAGCCAGACACCTAAATAAATTGAACTCAATTGTACAAAAGCGTCTACACTCAAATTAAATTATATTGAATTGTTTAAGATTCACTTTCGACGCCAGTTTGCTCTGAGCGAGCAATTAGTTAAATTGCCTTTTTTAGGTAATAAAGCTAATTAATTGCTCACTTCAAAAATATGTATGTATGTAGGCTTAAATGTACTCAGCGGCACGCGATCCCTTAGCGCGGAATATTGGATATGTTGGTGCGCGTGTGTGTATGTATGTATGTGCGTGTGCGTGAAACGTATTACCAACATCTGTGGTGTGGTAAAATAAATTTGCGGCTTACAAATGCAAATTGACGGGTCACGTCGGCTTGGTGAGGCCAGCAAGAGCTCATCTTTGATGTTGGGCTGTAGTACACATGTACATATGAACTATGTATGTATGTTTGTATGCATGAGAGCGTGTGTAAATATATATATGTTCCGCGGTTTGGGATTTCGATTTTGCTGTTTGGTTGGTCTGACTGTTGAATACAGAAGTAATTTGTGCCTATTTGTAGAACATAACAAATAATTTGTATGAGCTCTGGCATTTAGCGACCCAAATATTAGGCCAGATTTCAAAATACATACACATAAATATGTGTACAGCATCGACTGGGTTCACTTGCGTAGTGTTCTGAATTTTAATTTTCACCTTTTGGCTACAGTTGTTCGCAATCATTTGTGTATATTTGTTTATTTATGGCACCATGGTTCACGGCTTCGCCTAGGACGATACACTAAACCTAAGCAACTATATATAACTGCGAAAAAATATGCTGAATATCGAACTTAATACAGCTGCCATGCGATTTAAGGCTGAGAAAAGACTCCGATACCTCTCACTCGCATCTGTTGAGCTTAAGCCTACTTCGTCTGCATATACATAAATTGAGTCGGAGCTTGAGTTAACTTATCATGCATGAGGATCTTGTCTCCAGACTTTTGTAGGGAAGAAGCAAGTCTGCCCCGTAGTCAAGTCGAAGCCAGTTCGCAGAGCCGCTTCAAGGCTGCACAAGAAAACCGGTAACGGTCGTGTGCCTGAAAAAATTGTAGGATGCTAGGAAGCTAAACATCTGCGATTCCAGTAGCCCTGTTAACCATCCACTGGTTATGAGGGTTTTAAGCGATGTCGCCAGAGAGCTGTCTTGTACCCGAACGGAATTAAACTGGTCTTCTGCGCAGTTGAGTTATCGGCTAGTCTTAGGGGAAAAGCGTGGTTTAGGGATTAAGCTCGCAAGCGATTCTGAAACTCATCCAGGTCTCTAATGAAATATTTTCAACCCTTCACTGGAGAGTATTGAAGGCCAGCCAGGCGCAGGATTAACCACGTTATGTCACCATGGTGATACACTAGGAACATCTGCCGCCCTCGAGTGGTTCTGTTTGTCCAAGAACTTCGGAGTGCACTCGTCCATTGGCTCAATCAGATTCAGCAAAATGCATGAAGCACGAAGGACAATCTGCGACTGGTGACAACTCTGCCTACACTTGATATGGACGAAAGACTTCCAAAACTGCGACGAAGAGACATAATAATTGATATACAAGATTTATTCCTTGCTCGGTCAATAGCCTAAAATAAGAGTCAAGAGATAAGATGAGAGCGACGAATTGGATAAATTTCTAGAGAAAATAACTTCTATTGCGGTATCACAATAGGCCCATGTGCTTTTTTCCAACGTCGGATGGGGCAGCCACGAGGCAGGCCCTGACGGAATGTAGACTGAGGTCAGACAGCAGTTTTATGGGGTATACCAAGGAATCATATATGTTCCAAGGGTAAACAACTTAAGCTTTCACGAGAATACCTCGGACATGGGAAAGAGAGTCACTCTTCGAACCTTCTTGTTGTACATTCTATCCTAGTTTTACGTTTTAGTACTTTTTTGGAAAGTTTTCTCTTTAAGAGCGAATACTGACAATTCCGAGAAGTTGAATCCCCAATGTCCGGTGACGCGCTATTCACGAGGAATGTTATTCGCCGAAAGGTCAACAAATTCGTATTGGGGAACAGATTCCGTGAGTTGCCAAGACACGGTTCCAGGTCTAGGTCAGATGAACGAGGGTGTAGCAACCCAAGCAAGAAGTACCGTCGTTGCAGACCACCGACACTACCACCGTCGGGTAACCCAGGGGCCATGAACGACCATCGAAGGCATAGACTGAGTGGTGCAGCCGTCATGTGGTACCATCGTTACCTCCAAGACGGCAAAACGCCGGAAATGACACTCACTTAGGCCCTTGAGCATATCGACGAGATCATCAATATCAGTGAGGACACAGAATGGACAGATAAAAACGGCAGCTTTTCTTAGGCCCTTGCTGGTATCAGAATGGTGGATTTTCCTGTGAACTACCCTGTGGAATCACTGACCGCGGAAGGCCGTGACTACCCTAAAAGACGCCGGGTGTCAGACGAAAGAAGTTATATGAAATATTATATTAAAATATGGGTTTCATAGGAAAGAGATTTAAGAAATTTTTAGCTTGAGCAATTATAATATTTTTGAGGTGTTTGAAGAGGGATGCCACCTGTTTAAAAATTCAAATTCAACTTAATTAAGGAAATTAGGTAGGTCAGATAAAAAACGATTAAGAAAGTTTTAGTTTGAAAATATTTTGAAGAGGGTTTAATGAAGATAAATGTTAAAATCTCCTATGTTTTCGGTTGAGATCAGGTATGTAGAGTTTTATTACACGCAGAAATTTCACACACTCAACAAAGCGGGTGAGGGCAATATTTTTGAATACATTCATTCTCGCTGAATGATTTACACGTCAGGGCATATATATTTGTAGAATTTGTATAAATATGTATCTACGTTGAATCGCCATTCTAAAAGCTATTCTAACTATAACGCTATAAGCCTCTTTTCTGCATACACATGTTTCTATGTACATACATATGTATGTGCAGTCCCATCCCAGGTGATATATAAATAAATGGAAAATACCCTTTAAGCATGTTTTGCGGTCGATTTCAATTTAGTTTTAACTAAGCAGCCTTTAGAATGTTGCACAAATTTCGTCATACATAAAGGCTTATGTCAGATGAAAGTGTTTTTTTTGTTGATGAGTATGTAGGCAATAGAAACATTTACATGGCTATAGCTGTAGTGAGTATCGCTCAGGTTTATTTTATTGTTGTATGGTTGATTGTTGGCAGGAAAATTCTGAAAATCTTATTTGCGAAAAGCTTCGATTTCACTGTGTTGGCCCCTCGCAGGCCGTATACATATATAAATTGGACGACGAATTGCAAGAAAAATGGCACTTGAGATGGCATAGCGTCGAAATCAGTTTACCTCCAAGCGAAATTTGACAAGGGATATTGAGTCATATTAAAAGTCTCTGCTGATTTTTGTCGCTATGTGGTGTGGTGCCCATAGATCTGGAAACTCAAATTTAATTATGTCAAACTGTCAACTGAGACAGCGAAGGCACTAAACATCAACCAAACGACTTAGATCCATCCAAAAAGAGCTGGCTACTCAAAGAAGCTCAATATTCCACATGAATTACCGCAAAAAAATTAGATTGAACATCCCGACCGTTTAAATAACTAAGCAATCAAGAAGGCGCGACCAGAATTGGTTAACAGAAAAGGAGTTTTGTTCCATCATGACAATGCCAATTCCCGATGGAATTATGAAGCTTCCCGAAAAATGCAAAATTCTCTCGACTGCAAAAAATTTCCCACCGAAGAACTGCTGAAAATCACTTGGCGAAACTTCTACGCCGATAGAACTAAGTATGAAGCTTCCCGAAAAGTGCAAAAGGTCATTCGATTTCCGGATAACTTCAGCGAAATCCAGACTGAAGTCGCAGCTCTAATGAAAGCGGTTGATATCCGATTTGGTTACTGGTTCTTTAAGAACAGAGTTCTTAAAATATAATAAATTTTATATTTCCGTTGGAAAAACAGTACGAATTTTTCTTTGAACAGAAAGTGGTGCACCCTAATATACATATGTACATTAAAAAATGATTATTTTATTTCAATCGTTCAACTCTCAACCATAATTGTAAGACGTGTCTTGTTTAGCACAAAAAGAAACCACTGAAAAAATAAAATAAAATCTTGCTCCACTTATGCACGTTAGCTAATTTGTAACTGCAACAAAAATGCTACGCCAAAAATCCCTATTGTGATAGAAATACTTATATTATATCTGTGGCATTTTAATAAAATAAATTATCCTGAGTTATCCATTTTCTCTCTAAAGCAATATTTTATTAGTTTCCCAAACTATATTTTAACGATTATCTAGCCATAGGTGTAGTTTAAGATGTCATTTTAATAGAAGCTTAATAAAAATATAAAACTTTTGAAGCGAAAGTTATTATTTTTTAATCCAAAGTCACCTTAGCCTTACAAAATCACTTAAGTTGTTTTATCGAAATGCCACAGATATGTATGTAGATTTAGTATGTATGTACATATAAATGTGCACATGTACGCATGTTTTGTGGTTACAAGTTCAAACTCCTGCCATTTTGTCTACCAAAGAGTGGCCTACGTATGGCGCATGGCACTATTTATGACCCAGAACGCAGCAAAAATAAAATATGAGAGCACATGTAAATATGGCGGCTAGAAATTATTTGATGGCCGAAGTGATTTAGCGGTCAATGAATGTGCGACAAGTGTGTGCAAGTGGAAGAGATCATAAAATTGTGGTCGATTTGGAATGACTATTTAGAACGAGAAGAACTTTTGTGAAGAGAAAATACGTTAATGCTTGGAAATATATATATATACTTATATTTACATACATACATACATATGGAGTTGTCGGCAATAAGACATGGCAGAAAATATTTATGGAATTAATTTCCTTTTTTATTTTTATTTTTTTTATAAAAATATAGTTTATTCTACAACCTATAAATTAACGTTTCAAAATTTGTGCAAATTTCGTGAAACTCAACTAATTTCAAAAACTTTTCTTCTAAATTTCAAACTTTTTAATCCGAGTCTGTAGAAACTTACATATGTGATGTTCAATTCGTAACCCATTAAATTTTTGTATAATAAGGTGTAAGTTTTAAGCAGGTAGCAAATCCGTTGATTTTTGAAATTGTTTTTTGCTGACAGTATTGTATATTTTCCTAAATATATGTTTTTTAAGAATTTTTGAAATTCTAAATTAAATTCAAATAATTTAATATGTTAAATGAATTACTTAAAGATGGGTGTCTACATAATGAAATTGAAAAGCTTTATTTCCGAATATTATTTAGAAGGGTTGCCACATGTCACAAAAATCCAATTCAACTTGAATTGCGGCAATTATATAATTAAAAGACGTATCAGAATATGGGCCTCAGGCGAAAGCAGTTTAAAATGGTGTTGGTTTGAAAGGTTTCCACTTTCTCCAAAAGTCGAATTTAGTTAAAATTATATGAAATATTAAAATATAATTTGAACATCTAGAGTATTTTCGAAGCATTTGAGGAGGGTTGCTACCGGTTAAAAAAGTTAGTTAATTGAAATATGTATACCAACGCCAGACGAAAGAGATTAAAGAAGATGTTAGTTAGAAAATACTTTCATAATGTGTTGCCACCTATTTGAAAAGGTGAATTTATTTGACTTATACACAAAAATTTATTTGACTTATACACAAGATTTGTATATGATATATTTAAATGTAAGTGTGTCAATCGAAGGAGTTTTATGAAAGCCTTAGTTCGAAAATACTTTTTTATAGGGTTGCCATCTATTTGAAAAGTCATATCGATCCAACTATGTATGTATATAATACGCGAAGGCATTTTATATGAAGGTCATCAGATCCGCATGGTTTTTTCGAATTTAAAAAATGAGTTGTCAAATAATGTTTAATTCTTTGAAGTTAGGATAATTTTTTTTTTACCGGTACAGGGTGATTTGAAATTAGAAAAACCGAACCATGCGAGACTTTTCTTCTTCACTCAGAAAGAGCTGGATTGATTTAGATGAAATTTAACTCTTACTAACATTTTTAATTTTTTTATGTTTTTAAGAGGGTTGCCGTCTGTTTGAAATTTTTAAAAATTTGACGTTCTACCTCACGCTGCTTCACTAGTAATTTAAAAGTAATGGTAACAATTTTTTTGTATCGAAGAAAATACGCAACAAACAGTAAAAAAATAGTTGTTGAAAAGGAAAGTGTCATAGCTTTGTATTTTTCCCAGATGTGAGTAATGCTTACGAAGTTCGCTTGAAAAAATGTTAACAGAAAAATTGTAAAGTCTAAAATCATGGATTTCTGAAACTTCCCTATAACGCAGTTTACATAATACTTTTAGCAACTAATTAAGTTACACCTGCAGAGCTATGTAGGCATGTGATTATTATGAATATAATAGCCCATTTCCACCAAGAGTTTAACTGCAGTTAAGAGTTCGGGTAAGTTCAAACAAAGTTAGTATGGGGCGATCAGCTAATTTTTTTTTTTTACTTTTTGCTTTCGAGGCATAAACTGCAGTTAGGGTTTGGTCGAATTGAATCATAAGACTGCCTAACTAATATATCTACGCACGTATGTATGTACAGTATGGGACATATCTATAGAACCCCCATTTCAAAGTGCTATTGTTTGCCACTTATGTTTAATTATTTATTTTTAAGAATTTTTAATTAAAATCCGTTCATTCTCTAACAAAACTAATATAAAACCAACTTTAAAACTTTTTAAAAGACTACACAAAACGCAACAAATTTTAACCCAAATTTCAAACTTTTTTCTCAGCAGCGTTAGAATTTTTATTTATTTTTGTCCCATTTGCTTCCAAATAACGAATAAACACAATTAATTTTTATATGGAAGAAACTCGCAACACCATCGGCGAAAAAAATTCTAAAAAATCAACAGTAATTTTTAGCCACCTGAAACCTGCACCGTATTGGATTAAAATTGAATGGGCTATAAAACTGTTTACTCGAAAAAATTATAACACTTCTGAGGAAAAAGTTTGAAATTTTAAGTAAAAATTTTTCGCGTTTTTGGTAGCGTTTTAAAAACTTTTAACCTTGGGTTTATATGAGTTTTGTTAGCGAATAATCTGTACTTTAAGTGAAAATTCCTAAAAATAAATAAATAACCATAAGTGGCAAATAATATCAATTTGAAATGGGGGTGCTATTGCATTGGCCAATACTGTATATACTCACACGCACATACACCACTAGATTAAGTTGTTAGAACCACCTACATCCTTTTGTTTGCATAATTAATTACTTCCTCACCACAACGAATCAATTAATTAGATTGTATATACGTACATATTTATAGATGGCTGCACTTAAAATACCATAAAATACCGAGAAGTTGTGAAGAAATTTTTGCTATTTAATCAATTTGCGGAATGTGTGTTTACATAATTCGAAGACTGAACGAACAAGCCCAAAGGAAATTGAGCGGCTGTGTCGCAGCTAATTAAGAGGAGTGTAGATATTTGCCCAGTAAAAAATACGATTACCTCTGAACCGAGCGTGGAATCAAAAAGAAAAAAAAATTAATGGTAAGTGCTCTTTCGCTTCTAGAAGGCATTACTTTAACATGGCCATGTCATGGGCGGTAATAACCTACAGACGACTCTGCATTCCCCGTAATGGGTTGAAGAAGCGAAAGACAATTTTTTGACATTCTAAAACAATACCCTCTAGGACACGTTTCAACTAAACGCGATTTGAGATTTTTTGCTGGGTGTATAAATATATTATAAATACAGTGAAATCATAAATATGTACGTATGTATATGGACGCATACAATATACTAGTGCCCACACTATATACAAAGTACACATAACTGGTTGTTGCTTAAGAAACAAAACACTTTCAGCTGTTGAAAAGAGGAATGGAATCGGAATGACAGGAATGTGTACATATTTGAACATCTTGTAATTGTGTGTTAACATGGCAGGACATTTATGGATATAGGAAACAACAAAAGCAACAAAGGCAGTACAAATACACAAACTTATTGTATTCTTACATATACACACATTGTGGTGAGTGAATGCGTACCTGCGTGTTTGTATGTATTATATTTCTCGCCTACTTATATGTATGCATTGTCATTGAATAATACGATAAAAGCTCTAGGACGACAGGAAATTACAAAATGTTTGCACTAGCAATTAGAAGCCGCAATGTGTGAACACAGTATGAAGTGGTTGAGAAGGAGTGAAGTGGCATACATATGAGGAATATCACTTGAGTAGGCACGGTAATGTGTGGGCGTTTAAGTGTTGAGTAAACTGGACACTTAGATATATGTGAATATGTATGTATATGTTTATATAGACATTTCTATGTACATATATGCTATACATTAATAGAGAATGTGTAAGATATTGAGTCTTTATTACGTGCTTGCTTGCTGTGCCAAGAAAAAACGTAATGAGAATATACACTTTTGGCCACTCAAAAAATTTAGGCAGGATTTTTTTTAAACATAATTCACACTGTAACAAAAACTATGAAAATAAAAGTTTAAAACTTTTTAGAAAATTTAGAAAAAGTCAAAAAATTTTCATAAAATTTTTAAATTTTCAATCACTTGTGGCCACGCAAACTTTACCACCATTTCAAAAAGGGGGTATAATATTATAAAAAAGAATTAAATAGTTCACACTGTAACAAAAACTATATAAATAAAAGTTTAAAACAGTGTACAAATTTTAGAAAAATTCATTGAATTTTCATAAAAATTTCAAAATTTTTAATCAAAGTTTTTAGGAAATTTTCGGGTATACAGTTTAATAGCCCATTTATCTTAAAGTAGCTAAAAATTCAGGTTAATTTAAGACAATTTTTTACCATACCTTGCTGAGCACTTTTTCCATATTAAAATCATGCGTTACTTTGAAAAAACAAAAATAAAATCTTTCTTAATTTTGTACAAAGTTTGAAGGTTTTATTTATGTAGTTTTTTAGAATTTACTTCATCGCTCCATTGCTTCCATATAACAAATAAACAAAATTTATTTTTATATGGAAGAAAAGCGCAATACGTTCGCCAAAAGAAAAAAATTCTAAAAATATACGGTAATATTTAGCCACTTGGGACTTGTACATTACACTAAAATTTAATAGGCTATAAAATTATTCAAAAAAGAGAAAGAACTTTGTAATTTGGATGAAAATTTGTTAATTTTTTTATTTTTCTACAAAATTTTAAACTTAGGTTTATATGAGTTTTGTTAGCGAATGAACTGTATTTTAATAGAAAATTCTTAAACAAAAATAAATGAGCATAATTGGCAAACAAATCACTTTGAAATTGGGGTGCTGCATATGTATGGAGTATATGCCAACCAATCTTCGGCAACCTTTAAGGGAACGGCAGTGTATTAGGTGATCTGTGTATGAGGCTGGCCTTACCGGGCGTGCATATTTATTATGTACATACATACATAGGCACATAGTGCATATAAGTAGTTAATAACAGTCATTGTACTCATTGTTTGTGGCGGAAAACAGGTAAGAAACTGTATACTCTGTCAAAAATATACCAAGTCGAAATTTATCTAAAGAATTCAAAAAAGAATTTGCCACCATGCAAAAGATCAACAGTTTACGATAATTTGACTACTATATACATAAAAACGTTTTACGCTTTTGCTCCGCTTCCCAAAACCTACTAGAAATTGCTAGTCTTATCCTGCCAAATATATAATTGTCAAGTAGGACTATGTAATTGGTAGTTGATGCTCCGAGGAACTTTTTTAACAGAATGTATACCTTCAAATACCTACACATTTTAGGTGTTTAGCATTATTGCTTGTGATCTTAGAAGACGTCAGTGAAACGACCATAAACTTGAGTGTAGTGTCTTCGTTGGAAAACTGGCCCCTTAGGTGTTAGCCATTTGGCGGCTCATATTTCTTGCGCTATACGCAACACAACATAAATAAAAAAAAGCAGAAATAACTACAAAAATATAACCAGAGCGCGTCTCCTGCAGGAGTATGTAGTTACATAGGCAGCAACAGCTGTGTGGGAAGCGCAATGGAAACATAGAGGAATGTAATAACGAACAGCAGCAGCCACAAGGCATTGAGGTCACTCAGCAGGTGGCTGGCTGGCGGCTAGGCTAAGCGTGCGAAGGACTACGGCAACAGATAAGTGCCGAGACGTGCGCACATGTGTTAGTGTTAGTTTATGAGTTTTTGTAATCACTTTGTTTTTATCATTTTCGGCCATTATTAAAAATACACGTACATACATACATACATACATACATACATATATTGTTGCAATATGGCTAAATAACGTTTAATGCTCGCTCTTGAACATCTTCAGATTTTCAGCTCTTCTTTTGATGGATTTTCTGCATATTTTTTCTACGAGCATTTACTTTCATGCTTCCACGCTAATCTGCACCATATGTCTAGAGCGTGTTTAAACACCATAACACTCAAGGCACGCACGCGACACACCTGCAGGCGTTTCAATGAATAGCTGTTTGCTGTTTGCTGTATGCCTGCCGGCCAGCTGCCGGCTGTTCTTCGCCATTTAACTATTGTCTACTTCATTATCGCCTACTTAATAGCCGCCTAAGTTTACAATTTTAAGGAAAAAAATTTTAAATATTTTAGTTCGTTCCTTCCAGTTTTGGTATGAATTTAAGCTAGTATGTTTAAGGTCAGTATTTTAAAATTTATCCGCTAAATATCTAGTTTTTTTAATTATATAGTGAGACAAATTTTTACCTTTAGTTTATGATTTTTTTTTTGTTAATTTAGAGTTAGTATAAATTTAAATGCTTTTTATTAAATTTGGCCGTAAATTACGCCTAGGCTACACTCGCACATGGCGTATGAGTAACATTCTTTGCTGCTCTTATTTCATATATTTATTTTGCATTCTCAACTCTGTACTGAATGCCTTGAAACTCTGAAGAAACCACAAAATTATGTCAGAAATTATTTTGTTAAGTATTTAATCTAAAGATCTCCATGGCTCCTAATAAGAAACTTTACTTAATAATTTATTTTGACTCTTTGTTTTTCAACGGCCTAGAAGTGAAAACACAAAGCCTCGTAACAGCTCTGGCTCGTTTTTAATTAACACGATTCAATGTGACTTTGCATTTTTATCTTTAATGTGAAAACATTTTGCATAATTCTCTTTGTAATTAGATGTAATTATTTTACTGCTAACGAGTTTGTCATTTATCAAAAAAAAAAAACACATCCTTCATAATAATCTTATTTTCGCGGGTTTTCAGCACATCACTTTCCGTAAATTAAATATATAAGTATGTAAGACAATAATTTAGTGTAACAAAATTTTCAGCAACGACTAAATGGAAACAATTTAATTATCGCCATAATTAACGGCGTACAAAAAACACGAGAGCAGGAGAAAAATAATTGGTATACATTTTAATGAGCCAGAACGTTAAAAGTGCTCGCGCTTCACACACAAAGCCCAGGCAGAGACGCATAAACACATTCCCAGCTAATAAATGCATATTTGTTTTACAGCACATATATTTGTAATCACGCGTGCGCAGCTGTAAGCAAATATAATTTCGTAAAGCATATATGTACATACTTAAGTATTATAGTGTACACGCAGTACGTGAAAAGTATCATTTCGGGCTATTTGTGTACCCAATTTTAATTAAATTGCGTCCGCAGCAAATATGCGAATAAAAGCGCAAGCATTTTAAATACTCACTCGGAACATTTATGCGTTTAAGCAAAATTGGAATATTTGTTTTTGATTTAACAAAAAAATTAGTAAACCGGGAAAATTAGAGTATATTATGGACATACATGCATATGTGTATATGTACACTCGACTGGAAGGCTTTAAAAAAATGTTTGCAATTATCCCAATAGCAACACATCACATAGCAATAACATCAAGGCGCACGCCATAAATCGGAGGAGAAGCTTGGCCAATCACTAACATATGTGTAAACGCCAATCTATTTAAATACTATAACTTCTATTTCTACCGAGCTAAATGTTGATGTTGATAACTCAACAAAAAAAAAAAAAAAAAAATACCACATCGATCCCAGGTCTGCGTGATTACTAGGCAAACCAGCCTAAATTACTCGCCTGCTATGGCGTACAAGTTATCTAACAACACTAACATTTATAGGGCGATTCTGGCAACTGTGTTTCAACTAACCACACGATCGGAGAACGGGAAAGTTTTACAGCCAGTTTCACCAGCAATTTAAATGGAAAATGATCTTTAGTTTTCTGTCTATTTCCTTACAAAATTCAAAAATTTTAAATAATTTTTCACTTAAATTGCTTTCTGTAAATTGGCTATTAGCGTTATTCTGTTTGTCTACCAGCAACAACTTAAAAAAAAAAACAATTGAAAAATATATATAAGACACGCTCCGTACTCGCAACGAAGCTCTTCAATTTACTAATGAGCATTTCCGAAAGCTAACCGGTAGTGCAAAAAAAGTGCAAACAAGGTGCTTAAACCTTAGGCTCGCAAAGGTAGGACACCAGAGCGGTAAGTGTTGAGATGATTCCATCTCATCATCCTCCATGCAGCTGGTGTAGTAAGGGCCATCAATGATGTTCAGCCTTATGGCATACTTAGGGTCTTCGCCCTCGAGGGCTGCTTGCCAACTTATCGGCCATGCAGTTACCAGCGATTTCGCTGTGACCTGGAACCCAAATAAGCTTCATAGCGAAGTAATCCGATGCGGTAGATAAGGAAGTCAAACAATCCTTCAACATATTCGAATGCACCGTCAAGGAGGAAAGAGCCTCGATAGCTGCTTGGCAGTCAGAATAAATATTCACCTCCTTAAAAGCTGTTACGCTAAAGAGCAACTAATCCGAAGCCTCTTTTATCGCGGACACCTCTGACTGGAAGACTCTTTAGTGATCCACCAGCCTTCCCATTCAGCTTCGATCCATCTGTAAATAAGTTTACAGGACCACGATTCTAGATACTGCAGCCCTCCCAGTCCTTTCTCGCTGGAATGTGGCTTACACTTAGCTTTACTGCGGTGGACGCAGCGGCAGCACTGCCAGCTATATCTATAGGCACAAGATTTAACATGGCATTGACCGCCAGAGTAGGTGTAATTCGAAGTGCCCCACTGATCCCAATTAAGGCAGCTCTTTGCTCTCCAGCTGCTTGATGATGAATACCTTGTCAAGTGCGTTCCACCAGACGAGTACTCCATATAATAAAATTGGTTTGATTATAGTTTCATAAAGCCAAAGAACTACCTTCGGAGAGATATCCCAACGCTTTCCAATGGCCCCTCGTCAAAAAGTTCAAACAATGTTTCCAGAAACTTTCCTTTTGATGTAAATGCTACGTAATCAAAATAGGCAACCACCCGACAGCCGCTTCTTTCCAGAGACCCCAACAGGCATTGACGACAAACCTAGAAAGGAAATTGTTGCCTAAACAAAAGTGTCAACGGGGCTGAACGCAAATACCTGAAGCGAGGGGACTATGGGGGGACGTCAACGTTGACAAATACTTTCAGTTCAGTGTTGCACAAACGAAGTAGATCGATGCGGGGCTATCGAGTCTCGTAATGGACTATCTATTTATTCGACAACCCCGAAGATTCCCATCCAAATTTTGACTCGTAGGAATCTCTAAGGGAGTTCCGGATTGTCAAAAGATCAGTGACACATTCTATGTTTTTAGGCTCAAAAATTCATACCAGCCATGGAAATCTTTTTTTCTCTTGATATATTGCAAAGATTGGTGACGCATTTTAAAATTTGAAGCTCAAAGTCAAGCCAGTTACCTCCCTAGGGTGCTTTGTGTGCACATTTGGCCTCCTCTAAATGCCGAGACTGGCGATAAGTTGTTCCGATGTACTTATAAATTTGAAAAACAAAGATATTTCAGCAAAACAGAATAGTGGGAGCTCGACGCAGACGCGGAAGCCAACGAATAAGAAAGTAAAAGTACAAGAAGGAAAAATTCAAAGGGCTCATAAACCTAAATTTAAAAAATACAATCAATAACCGAACATATGTTTATTTGTAGCTCCCACAATATCACGCATCAACCACCTCATCAGCGATATAAAAATGTTACCAAAATCCAATAAAAAAGCTGCCCTCTACCCTCTACTCACTTAAATTCATTGCATACTTTACGGCGCTTAAGTGCAAATATCACACAATAGCTGTTGCCCCTAAGCTGACTTGCACTATTTGAAATTTCCATCAACTTGCATAAGCGACAAACTTTTTCTATTCAAGTATTTACTAACACTCTAGCCCCTTTAACCCTTTCACGGTGGCTAGTGCGCTGCGTTGGCCGACGGAGCATCGATAGCCAAGAAAACGGTCATGATTATCGTTTGTAATGTAGCAAAATTTCGATTTTTGATTATTATTGTTTGTAGTTTTCGTTTCGAAAGTTTGCAAAGTTTGCTCGCCAGCAGCGGCGATTGCACAAGTTGCCAAGTAAAGAAGCAATCGCAGACGCGCGTGGCTGTAAGTACTTACTTTCGACAACGGAAATATAAATATTGATTTTGGTGCTGCATAGAATATGAATTGCCCAATGAAAGGGGCGCATGTATGCGGGTGGGTATGTGTAAATGTAGTGAGACTCAAAGCTTGCAAAAAATATTAAAAATTCTTCAGCTACAAATTTTCATACTTTTCGCAAGGTATTTTAAAGTAGAGATGTTAGCAATTTTTATCAATCAAAACTTTCCTTGGTAGAAATTTCCAAACTAAGTTAAAATTTTTTCGCTTTTTTACTTGAGTTTATAATGTTAATAGGTATTATTTAACATACTACATTGTTACTACACTACTTTGCCAAAGTATGAATAAACTGAAATTAATGAAATCTAGTGAAATACTGCACTGAGTGAATTTTTATTTTCTAAATATGGTGAGCTAGATTTTTTTTTTAAATTGTGGCTGTACTTTTGGCTTCACTTAATTAACAGCATTAAAATAGTTAAGGACTTTTAAAAGCTAAAAATTCACAACAAACTTGGAATCAACGAACAGAGTAAGCTTCAGGTAACGGTAGCTGTCGTTAAGCGTGCAAAAAAAACTTTTGTTAGTTACGTATACGCACTGGCACATGGTTGGAAGGTCACAACGGATATGAATGAACTAACAAACATTTACGGCAAATTTCAACTTGTTTTGGGTTTGCTTTGCATTAACTAAGCTTTAATGAAAAAACTTTTATTGTCATTGTCATAAAAACCATTGCTCACAATTTTAGGCATCGCATCTTCCAAAGGCTATTTCTTCAAAACATTAAAGGTTTAATCTATGAAAATAAACCGTACAGTTTTTTTTACAAAATATTTTATCAACATAGCTTTAATATTTGAAATTAATACATTTTTCCATACACATATTTATCGGATTATGTCGCGCTAATTTCCCGCAATTTAAACGACATTATTTACAAACATCTGAAGGTACCTTTTATTATCATCGACGGTGTTAATATGGCGGTTTTTCACGATCGCGGACATTGCATCTAATAAAGGTTATTGAAACAAAATTTTTAAGCGTAAATCGAAATAAATGCCCTAATTGTAAAGGTAATAGCACTTTGATAATTTTATAGATATACAGTTTCCCGTATGTATAACACCTTAAATGATATATTTATCGTCATAATAATAGACATATTAAAAAATGAATTTATCGATAGTGTTTTCAAAATACGTTTAGATGTTATCATCGATACATTTATGCATATTGTTTATTGGTATCTTTTTATACCTTTCATGAGCATGAAATGGTATTATAACTTTGGTCCGATGTTTGTAAGTACCAGAACAAAAAGAGATAGACCCATGAAAATGTATACTTATATGATCAGAACGTCGAGCTGAGTTGATTTAGCCATGTCCGTCTGTCCGTCTGTCCGTCTGTCCGTCTGTCCGTCTGTCTGTCTGTTTGTATGCAATCTAGTCTCTCAGTTTTCGAGATATCCGGATCAAATTTGGTAGGTGGGTGTATTTTTATAATGTATTAATCATTTGTCGGAACCGGAAGAATCGGACCACTATAACATATAGATCCCATACAACTGATTGTTCAGATATGAGATTTTTCATTACAACTTCTCCATTTATGCAGCTACGAACATGAAATTTTGCAGTACTTGCACCCATTATCAACAGAATACTTACAGTGAAAATTACAAAGATCGGGTCACTATAACCTATAGCTCCCATACAACTGATTGTTCAGATATAAAATTTTGCGTTATAACTCCTCCATTTATATAGCTAGGAACATGAAATTCCGCACTGTTTTCAATAATTATCAACAGAAAACTTACAGTGAAAATTAAAAAGATCGGGTAACTATAACCTATAGCTCCCATACAACTGATTGTTCAGATATGAGATTTTTCGTTATAATTCATCCATTTATGTAGCTAGGACCATGAAATTTCGCGCTGTTTTCACTCATTATCAACAGAAGACTTACAGTGGAAATAACAAGGATCAAGTGACTATAACATATATGTATCTTCCATATATCTGATTGTTCAGATATGGGATTTTACTGTTAAACTCCTTTATTTGAACGGCTAAAGCTATTGAAACAGCTACGATAAATTTCGTAAGATATTTCATAAATAATAATACAAAGTCTACTGAGAAAATCGTCAAAATCTATGCTGTATAAGCTTTTATCTCCTATAGCACTGATTGTTCAGATACCAGTTTTTGCGATATATCTCCTTTATGTAGGAAACTAAACCCAATAAATTGTGTTACCGGTTTACATACCGATCACATAGCGGTGAAAATCACTTAGATTGGTGTCATATAAAGTATATTTTCCATACCTCTGATTGTTTAGATGCGATTTTTTGTATAGGTATGTAACTCCTCTATCGATGTATGCAGATGTATTCAAAAGCAGTAATCTGTCAAAGTAAAATTTGCAGATGTTCATGAAAGGTATGAAGCCTTCGGCATAGCCGAAGACAGCGCTGCTCTTACTTGTTTTGATATAGCTTCGATACCTTTAGTAATTTTACTATAAAGATTTTGAAAGTATTTTAGGTTTGAATATCGAGATACTTGTCGATAAATTTACCAATATTGTTGTTGCTATCGATATTTTCATCGAAAATGTCATCCTGACTATTGTTAAAAATCTGTCGATACTGTTAATAAAATATTTGTAGGTATTATTGTCTACATGTTTATAGTCGATAATCAATCTACAATTTCATCAATTTTACTAATACTCACTAAAATCAAGTCTAGATTGCAAAGAAACAAACCATCTCTGTATCGACACTAACAATCCCTTCACTTCCGCGGCTTTCAATAGCAAATAATGTGCGTTAGCATAGGCTCCGGTGGCTATGAGAATCTTCCCACCATTGTATTGCTGCAGCCGTTTCTGCTCTGAGGGCTGCTGGTAAGCGTCAGAGTTAAGTTCACAAATCGTATGCTTAACGAGCTACGCGTCGTGGGCAAAGACGGGCTACTCACTTTATAATTTAGGCGCAGGAGCAACATCGAACACATCGAGTAATTAGTTAATTTTTGAATACATATGCTACCTTGGAGATAACGCATTTATGAAACTTTCTTATTTTAACTAACATTCATTCACTCCAAAAATTTTACTCAGTGCTAATAATGCACTAAATCGGCCTCCATTTTTGCTCAAATTAACATTTCTGTCCAATTTCTTATTCTCACTCTCATTTCACTTCCACTCACATTCTATGCGATGTTTTTCCACACGTGTCCATCTACTCTCTTTTGTCAAAGAATTAACATTTTCCACTAAATTTCTTACCACACGTCCTTATCAGAGCAGTCCAGGCGTACGCGCTTAACAGTTTCTCACACTTGTGCGGTTGCTGAAAATTTATAACAGCTTTTTTTGGCTACGCCCTACCCAAACATAACTGCACCCCGCCCCCCCTCCAGTTTTGCATTTTTGTTTACAATCAACCGGCGCGCGTTGCTGTGTTGTCAACTAATGCAAAATAACCTGTTGGGTTTTTATTTGTTGCTATTGTTGCAAGTGCGCAGTTTTTATGCGCAGTTACGTATTTACTTACACGTTTGTGATGTGTACAAGTATGTACGACAGGCCCTCTAAAGAGTAAAGTGAATTTAAAATATTTTTGAGCACGAAAAGAATGCAGACAAATGTTAGTGGACAGTACCCTTAAGTTTAACATTTATTTATATCAAATATCCCTGCAGGCAGCGACGTTAGCTTATAACTAACTTTAGTTTGCTTACGCGAACACTAGTGCTCACTATTAACTGTATATTTTGTTCGAAAAAAACTAACTATTTTTGTGGGGCGATGGCCGCAAAAAAGTTAGACCTGTACTAAGTACTTTTGGACATAAATTATTTATCAATAAAAAACACATTTTTTTAATTTTTTATTTATTTTTATTTTTTTACATTTTTATTTATTTACATAATTTATTCTCAACATTGCATATTTGTTTACATATTCTACAGTAGGACGCCCTATATTGGAATTCCGTCAGACATAACATCAAAATGATAATATAAAATTTCGAACTTCATTTTATTTGTCCTGAATTCGAAAAATTTATTCAAAGTATGAGGATTTTTAAATAGAAACTTGCGACTGCATGACTCCTGCACGACTTTACAACTCACTTTAAGGTGGTTTTGTCCTAGCTAATTTAAAGTAAGGTATTTATCGAAATCCCGCCAAAAAGCTAACTATACGTACGTATGTATGTACTTTTGGTCGGTGGGATTTGGAGCTATAGAAAATATATAATTCAAATTTAAAATACGATAGAGCCTGCAAATAATTTTAATTAATTTTTCTGTTTTTTCTTTGCTGCGTCGCACAGTGGTTCAAGCGAAAAATTTACCATTCAAAAATGCCTCTACCTACAATTCTTGACGAATTTTCTAATTTCTTTTTGCAGTTGAAAGATAATGAAATTTCTAGGTGGCTCGATGAAATTTGTTTGAATTCAATTTTTTAGTGCAAAGTGCAGATGAAGTAGGAATTTCGAAGAGAAACGTTTTTCCTGTTTCTGTTACAAAATGTTTCATACTGAAAACAATTATAGAGTTCGCCTAAAACAAAAAAAAAAAATTGGACAAGAAAAATTTAAAAAATTTTAACAGAAAGTTAAGTCACTTTTGAAAGGATTTCTGCAGGCAAAAAAATCTGGTGGATTCTGACCCATGTTCATAATGTGCTAAAATATGAATACCCCACGCTGCTCTTGATGATAAACTTACCATAACTTTGCACCACTATTCGTAGGGAAGTCTTAAAGGCCACCTGCAGGATTAAAGGAAATGGGTGTGGGCCAGGCGGAGACCGCTGGTACATTTTCCATGCTCCACGATAGTACGCCACCATTGTCAATGCTGAGAAGTTTCTACAAGGTTGAATTCCCTGAGGCTGACTGGTAGCTTAATTCCAGCACTGATTCCGGTTACACGCGCTGTCGGCCCCAAAACAGACGTTGGTTCAGGAATTGGTGTCTATGTCGAAGGTAATGGGGATGAACCTCACTTTTCTCTTGGACATATGCCTCCGTATTCAACGTCGAAGTATTAACAATTCTTAAGGACATGTACTACGTAGAGGAAAATGCTTAAGTGGAAATACGTGAGTTTACGTATCTGCAGTGACACTCAAGGAATTTGCGAGCCCTTTAACTACTTCTAGACTGGTCCGGCAATGTAAGTCTCGGCTAAATTATGTTGGAAAATGTAACGAACATGTCTTATTTTGGGTGCCAAGTATTCCTCGGTCCACCACCAGTCGTAGCACTCCCTCCTTCGTCCATAGAAGCCATCGTCAGAAACTGGGTGAATATCTCGCTCAGCAATGACTGGTTGGCTTCGAGAGAATGCCGGTGGGCCCAACTCATATTGTCTTCAGTGCCGGGTGGTTGTGCTAGATATTTTTTTTCATTGAACATATTAGACTGCAGACAACTTATGGGATATTTAACTGGACACTTTACGTGGCACAAACGCCTGACTGTGATCGGCATACATATGTACATGACAACCCAATTTGCCCTTCCTGCCTGGAAGAGGTTGAGTTGGCCGCACACTTATTGTGTCTCTGTCTCGCTTTTGAAAGGCTTAGGTATGAGATTTTTGGAAGTGATCTGCTGAGAGACGAACAACTGAGTTCTTTGATACCTAGCAATCTGTTTCGATTTATTCGTAAATCAGGTAGATTTAAAACAACTTGAAAGTAACATGAAAACAGTACAACAGAAGAGGTTTGAAAACAATAGAAAACTGCGACGGCATCCTGATATCATTGGGCCACCTTAACGACACTCCTTTTGCCTTGCCACGTAACAATATCAAAAGGAAATGAAGCAGCTAAAGTAGTCAGGTGGGGATCTGCGATGTTAATAAATGTGGCAGACAATTCTATACAAACACCATATTCAGCGACCAACAGCGCTGTTATCTACTGTTAACAAACTAGCTGTTAATAGCAGCTGCTGCCGTTAGCTCCCTGCCATTCTGCAGTGTTATTGCTACATTTCACAATACATACTTTGCGCTGTTAACAGCTAACATACTGCTACTTTCACACAGTACTGTACAGGCAAGTGCCACATCACCACCCACAACAACTTACTGTACAATACGCACGTGTCTACGTTTGGCAAGCGTGTTAGAACTTTGTTTGTGCGTGGACATCAATTTAGTTGCCTTCGACACATTGATGGTGACGGTCGTTGTTGACGGAGTACGAAATAAACAAAGTGGTGTTTGATAAAAGTCTATTTTTTTTGTATGAAAGTGTTGCAGTGCATTTAGACACAAAGGAAAGCAGATAAATTTGTTGTCAGATAGAAGAATAAGAAAGAGTGGCGGCGATATACATAAATACTGAAACGCTGAAAATTTTGTACAAGCGATTGCTTGAATTTTTGTTGAGTATGACATTTGCATACTAAATGTGTGAACGTGCCCACCTATGCCTATGTAGATGTGTACATACTTTTGTGCAACACTTTATGGACGCATAATTGTTTGCATAGTTTTTTTTTGTGGCAGTTTTTTTTCGCCGGCATAGCAAGAAGTGCGCGCGTAGCACCGCCCGCTGTAACAACTTTAATATTGCAAGGTCTGTGCAACTTCGGCTGTGTGGAGTTTTACGTTGGCTTTATTAAATTTTAAGGCCATTGTTAAGAGTGTCGCCTTTGGATTTTATGCAGCTGCTTTGTTATGATTTTTATGTGCACAGCCCATCGCCCACCCGCTAAATGTGACATATTTAAGTGCTAGAACGTGCTCGAGTACTAAATGTGGGTTGGTTGACAACGCTTGGCCAAACTCACACCACCGTCTTACGAAATTTATGCGACTACGACTCCGTCGGCAGCAGGGGCTAGAACAAGCGCGCGCGCGCCCATGTTAGCATTAATTTTGTGAGGTCAAATATCCATGCGCGTTAAATTTTATTACTTGCTTTTGGCCATAAAATGTAAATTCACCGAATTTAAGTGAAGTTAAAACCTAACAGGATAATAAAATTGCGCAAGTGATGGTGTCGAAGTGCCATAAGTTTACGAATTAAATTCGACAATTGCATGTTTTCGATGGTATTGAAAGTTAGTGAAATTTTCTTAAAGTTCTACAATTTCGCTCGAAACAGTATCTAACAACAGCCGGTGAAAATAGATAAAAATCTAACAAAAACTTTATTACTTGCTGTTTCTCAAAAAAGGTACGTAATATTTTTATTTGTTTGCCTACTTTACTTTTCTGGCAAAGAAAAGTTTCTGCTACAATTTTTAATTTAAAACAAATTTTATTTGCTCCTAATGTGTGTGTAGAAAGGACATCACACATACATATACACATACATATACCAGAAACTTTAACAAATTTATCGCTAGTTTGTTTTCATCTTCCATTTATTACCGCAAACTCAACAACAAACTTTTAGCCAAACAGCAACAATGTTGGCTGTCGGAGGCCAACTTTTCCTTAGTTATACATACATACATACCAACATCCCTGCATGCATATAGTATAAAAGCTGCTTTCTGTGCAAATCTATGTATGTATGTCTGTGTGCTTCCCGTTAATTGTTGTAGTAAAGTTCCACAACAAAGTCAAAAAGTGTCAATCCCTGCGCTGGATGACAATCCATCCTCATTGTCAATGAGATATTTAGTTATAAAGCTTGCGCCAGTTCCTGCCACACTTCCTGTGTAACAACTAAGGGCAACACAATTGTCTGCTTATAAAAGTTGAGCTCTTGCATCGTAGTTATTCAATTAACTTGCGAGTGAAATATTGATCGCATACAAATATACATACATACAGGTGAAGTTCATAGAAACTTGCCTTCTCCAAAGTATTCGATGCTAAGAAGATTTTAGTTTGACGCAAATTAAAAGCAGCTTACTTATGTACGTAGACCGTATGTATATACATGAGACCGTACCACCTTAAAAGCAAAAAAAAAAAAACAAAAAATTTCCATACCCGTTATTCGAAAGTATTTTTGCAAGAAAATTTCGAAAACTTTATTTTTATTTGGCCGAACTTTAGTATCGCCTTTTTATAATTTTTGGTGACACTTAAGGTGAGGTTAAATGTGGCAATGCAAGCGCATTTACTGTCGAATGCGAAATCGAAATTCTACTTTCCCGTGTAAATAACCAGAAAGTCCTTTTTCTAGATTTGCAGAAATCACTTTCGGAAATATAAATTGCAAGGTGTAACTGCCACTGAAAATACGCTAATCTCTTTCGAGAAATAATTTCAACTTGCTCGTGCTGCACTAGCAATTTTCATTGCTGCCAAGCCAATCGAGTGTTGCTGTGTGACGCGTTTTTTGGTGAAGTTGTATAAAGTTATAAAAATGTTGAATAAAATATGAAAAAAAAAATGATTTAATTTATTCTATTGATATGAAGTATTTAAGTATTAATGTATTAGACATTTTGTGACACAGGCTTAGTAAATTTTTCAGGTCATTAATTTTGTTATAAGCATAAAAATGTCTGGTAACATAGTTGAAAGTGGACTTGTCTGCATTCAGTGTGTAAACAGACAAAAAAAGTATCGGAAAGTTTAATTTTCCGCTTTCGGAAGTCACTTTAGATTTAGCCGTTAGCCAAATTTTTACTAAAAATTCTAAATATTTCTTTTTGAAAATTAAAGTAGGACAACTTTATACCCGAATACTGGAAAAATCTTCACTGCGGTAAATTACTTTGAAAATAAAAGAAAACCTAACGAAAATATTTTACGTTTTTTTTTTATGTTTCATCTGTGTGTAATCAGATCTTGCAATCAATTTTCAACCAACTTCCGAATGAGCTAGATACTTGAAACTAGCTCAGAATCCGGTGACAATACAAAGTGAAGAATTGTTTATGGTCAGATATGGTTCATATTTAGAAATTATATTACTTGAATGAAAAGAAATAACACTACAAAAAATTTTGTCGTTAGGTGGTTCGGGGTCGGATTTTTTTTTTTTTTTTTTATTATTGAAGTCTAATAAAAGCTGGTCTTAAATAATTTTATTTTTTAATTAGGAACTTGTTTTGGTTGTAGACGCTTACTTTCTGTGTCTTAATCGTCAGTGAATCAATGTTGTCTTTATTCTTATTTGACGGCAGGATCAGGCAAAGACCACATCCGACTGGTTTGGCCCGTGCGCATCACACAGCAACTTGAGCTCTTCGTCTGCGATTGGTGTCGTTGGTCTCCGATGATAGAGTTCAAGAGGTGGGAGTGGACGAAGGTGTTGATGGATTGTCGATGGCCTGTCTAGTCAGTCTGGTTCGGGGGCATGGTGCATTCTCATTTCCAAGACAGTCGATTCTTAATGGTCGAGTTTTTCCCGGCAAAGAATGTTTCATTAACACCATATGGCAAAATCAAATTTTTTCTGGGTATTGGAACAAACCAATTTTTTTAAGAGATTGAGTCATAAGGAAAAAAATTGGTTTCTCCGTTTTTCGAAGTTAGCACCTGAAACCGAGATGTGGGCTTTCTAGGTTCGAAATAGGACCTTTGGTAAAAATTCTTTTTTAAGTATTGTATGTAAATAATGAGAAAAAAGTAAAAATATAGATATAGTCCGTCATTTGCGCTTTTTTAAACGGTATATAACTTTTTTTGTGCAAACTTATATTACAAGTGCCATAAGGGGTCAAATGCCACATCTTCGAAAAATTAAAAATCTTATATTTCAAAAAATTATGAACTGATTTGTAGAAAAATTTTTAACTGATTGATATGATTGTATATTTTTAAAACTCGTATAAAAAAATTTGAGAGAAAACACTTAAAAGGAAAAAATTCGAAGTTTTTTCATTTCATAAAAAAATATTTTAAAAAAACAAACTACTAATTAATAACACAATTATTTAAATAGAATAGAAAATTGCCTTTAATTTTGTATACAATTTGTTATGTAAAAAATCAATTATCTGCCATAGACTTCTGTTACATATAATCACTTTACATTTAATCACTTTCACAACAATACCAATTTTTTTAAAAATAGTTAATTTATTTTTTAATATAAGGCCTTTAATTTTTCGAAGATCTGACCTTTGACCCCTTATAGCACCTCTAATATAAGTTTGCACAAAAAAAAAAGTTATATACTGTTTAAATAAGAGCATAATGCGGACCACGTCTGTATTTTTACACTATTAGTTGTTTACATACAATACTTAAAAGTAACTTTTTACCAAAGGTCCAATTTCGAACTTCGAAGGCCAATATCTCGATTTAGGAGACTAACTTCGAAAAACGGAGAAACTGCTTTTTTAATTATGTTTGTTTGTTCCGTTTTACTTGTAATCTAAAATACTTCGAACTTATCTGGTTACTCAATTGAAGCTCTACCTATTTTTAGCGGTTGGCGGGTGGCCTGAACTGTGTACTCACTCCGAGCAATTCTTAAAAACCAATTTTGCAAGGGGGCGTGGCACATTCCATAGGCGTGGAATTTTTTATCAGCTATAACTTCGGAACCATAATGAACATGAATTCTAAATTTGATATGAATACATATCTATGGTAGGTGCTTATTAAATGAGTATGTAAAAGGGGGCGTGGCCCAAGTTAACGAAGTCTTCCAGCTTTTTGAAATTAAAGCACTCATCAGCGACAGAAAATACTTCGTTTTGTCTTCGATCAGCCACAGACCTATTTAAATATTTGCTTCGCTTTGGCGCAGTGGTTGAGGCCGATGATGTCGGTACCCGCTAGTAATTGTACACACTCAATTGAAAATAGTTTCTAAGCTATTTTTTCCTGCAGCAATTATTATATTCGTCAACGTGAGATTAAAAAATTCGCACTATCCCACTATCCACTAAGCTAAGTTGACTTCAGTTGTAATTAGTGTTGGGAAGTATCGAGTACTTTTGAGGATCGTGTTCTTTAGTATCGATACTTTTAAGGATCGGGTATTTTTCAGAGTACTGACTACTTTCTTTAAATATACATATGTTGGTAACATTTCAATACTTAGTGTAGAAATCTCACAAGCTGGCAGTACTTTATTCAAATTAATATAATATATTCATATTATGTATCCTAAATTACGTCAAATAAATGTCTAACTTTACTGGGTACAAGTATTGTACTTGACAATTATTGAAACTACAAATTGAGTACAATCATTTCTGAATACCGTTAAATGTAAATAAAACTCAGTACTTTTTAAGTCTATTCGACACTTAATACTGAGTACTTTGAATCGATCTTGAGTACATGTATCAAAGCGATTATTGGAACAGAGTATTTTTGAGTACTGAGTACTTTCTAGTTCTTTTAAGTTCTGAGTACTTTCGAATCCCTTTTTTGAGTACTGAGTACTTTTGTGAGTACTGAGTTCTTTGGAGTATTCAGTATCGATACTTTCAAAAATCGGGTGCTTTCGATCCTTTCGAGAATCGAGTTCTGAGTACTTTTTGGTATCGATATTGCCCAACACTAGTTGTAATGTATCAAAAGAAAGATAACTGATTTCTACTAGCACATAAAGGCGATATATTCTTTGAAACTTATTTCAGTGGTCTTGCAATAGAGAGCAATAAAATTAAGTGCAAAATATCTTGTGTTTTTCCCCAAAAGCAAAATAGTGTCCAGATGTTGGAGAGGCTACGCAAGACGTAGTTAGGGGTTGGCACTGGAAATGGAAAAAAACATGTTTCAGGCACAGATTGTCTGTTAGGTTCGCCTCTGGGGAACTCAGCAGGCGTTATTTTCTTTACACCGTCTTTTATTTGTGCTCAGATATCAGAACTATCTTTTAGGATATGTAATCATTTGAATTGATGATGCTATGCTGAACTTTATTCAGTCTAATACCAGTACAATGATATTCCTCCCCACAACTACTTACATACAACACAAAAAGTATGCACTGTATTGGCAAAACTTTATCTTCCTTCCAACTTTTTTGTTAAAAATTTAATAAAATTTCCTAAACACATTTTTCGTAGTAATGGGTCTTTGCGCTTGTTTTGCGTTGGCTTAACCGTAAAATGCATTAAAAGTTTATTTTGAAAATTTACGCGAAAATAGCTTGGATTTAGGTTTAGCGTATATGTGGTGCATAAGTTTGTTGTTCGTTTCTCGTTAGCGTAATGAAAGTTTTAAATTAAAGTGTGGCGCAAGCAAATCGGCGTGAGCAGCAAAATTTACTTTACTACTTACGTAATTTCAATTAGCTGCAAAGTCTGGTTTAACTGTATTTGACAGCTGTAACAAGTAAACTTTTATGTGAATTGTTTTTAGATTATAAAATTAGTACTCAATAAGATAAACATTAGCAACTAGTTTTGGAGAAGTCATTAAATCTTTTGGATTCTTGAGCAATTCTTAACTTCGGGGGGAAATGTTTTAAAACAATGAGTTCATTGGCAGATATCTTTTTCGGTAGATAATGGACGCAACCATTGATGGTGAAGAAAAGTAATAATGAACATTAAATAAGCTAAAACAATTTCTTTCGATAAGGAAAAAGTACAGCTTCCAAGAGCTGAGCTTTTTTTTTTAAATAGCTAAACTCGTAATTTCTTTGTTTTTTTTACTTAAGTTTGAATTCATCCAAGCAAGCAGCAATTTAATTACATTCACCATTTGCACATCCATTCAGACAACAGGAACAGCGTTTTGCTTGTACAAAACATAGCTTCTATCCTTATTTCATAGTACCTTCCTTATTTCATAGTGAACTCACGAACCTGACGTGAAGGAGGCTAACAGACCTAGGATTTGCATTCAGGGCGTCGAATAACGTAGGGTCTAGAGATTCGGTTTAATATGCAGACATTTTTTTTGTAAACCTGTGTAATTAATTCCATTAACAACTGGACCTTTAAAAAAATGGTGGCCGACTTCACACCATTCTGACTAACCATGTACTTTTTCAAAGGGACTTCATCCATCTTAAAGCTAAAGGAACGGGCGTAATATTTCTGTATATATGTTGTCCTTCAGCTATCTTAGCTATAAACAGTTGAACTTTTTGAAGTTGATTTATATAGTGAAGACCAGTAAATTTGGGATTTAGAACCATACTATCGTAATCTTTGTTTAATTCTCTAAAAAAAACTGTGCTTTAAAAAATTGGGGTTTTTCAAGGACTGTTTAAATTTTTTTTTTTTTTTTTGATGAGGTGTATTATTTTGTGAGAGCCAAAAATTTTTTGTAATTTGTTTCGCAAGGCGCCAAAAATCGTGTTTTAGCAAAAATGTAAATTTTATTGCATATTCCGATACCGAATACCTATCAAGTAAAAATATTTTTTCAGAAAGATTTTTCTTTAAGGCGATAAAGCCATTCTTATAGCTTTAAAACGCCGTTCTACGATGAGCAAACCCCGAGATATAATGATTTGAAGAACTAGAACATGATAGTCAGAATCACGAAAAAATCCAAAGGAAAAACCAATCATTGAATACGTGTTCGCTTATTTCACGTATAGAACCCATAAAGATATTCGAAGGCAATCGAAAGTATGACACCACCACCCAGCCGTACAATGATTCCAAAGCCCATTTAAGATGGGTCGTTGTACTTAGAAAAAAAATAATAACAAAAAAAAAATCCTCAATCGATCAGAGTAAAGAAATTCACCGAAATGAAAATAATTATGTAAGTAGATTTTCTATGTTAATGATATTTCTTTGCCATATGTTGGGAAAAGAAAAGCATTTGAATGGCTGATAAGATACGAGTGAGCCCACATGTTTCTCTACTCAAATGTTATGGCCATTACTTTGAAGTATTTTCATACAAAATTATACATATTCGCTTATAAGTGGCTAGCATACTATTGGAATAATAGCCAGTTGAAGAACTTCTGCGAATTGTGCTACCATATATGTACATACATATATATGTATGTATACATATGTATAAGCAAATGCTAATCTAATGTATACGTATGAACCTTTATTAATATCGATCGATTTGCCATTTTTTTCTACTACCAAACGGCGTAATTTCAGCAATCGATTGATGGCACACGAAGCACAATATTTCGCTTCCTCCCAAAAACACCAATGTAGGCAGAGTTATTTTAGCGAAGTATGTATCTAACTAATCTGTAGTTAAGTTATGCATGCAAACACACATTGCACACACTGCATACTTAATTTAGAATATGAATGCATATAAATATGTATGTATTTCTAAACTCTCAGACACTTATGTAACTATACGTGAGCTTTGTTATTCGGTTTTATTCGCCAGCTGTTTGTGGAAACATGTGTTTGCATATAATTAATTATTCATACTGCAAATAACTACATATATATGTTTGTAAGTACATAACTATATACATATGTATGTACATGTTAATTTTTTCATATATGTACATTTGTATGTAAATATATGCATGCGGCATTTAGATTACCACCAGTACATGTACTATGCGTGGCACAAATTCATGTCGGCATTAGCGGCGAATATTGGAGCATCTGCTTCGCCAACAGACATAGACGTTCTCAGTGTTCTGTGTTGTGTGGCTGATTGGTTTATAGTGGTTTCAAGCGAATGCTATTGCCATTTTTTCTCTCAATACCCGACCAACAGTTGATCGTTTCAGCTTTGACCGTCTCCGGCCAGAGAAAGACCTTGCAGTGGCAAATGTCATGGTTTTTGACCAGCCTGTTCTGATGCCCCGTGTCTTCGAGTAGTTCAAGTCGAAGGACCCTCACTCTCTCTTTTAGCAGCGAAACCTATTCGAATATCACTGTGGCCAGACACCCAAATAAGTTTGACAAATAAATACTCTGACACGATTGAGCGAAAACGCACTATGTAACTAGCTTATATAGAAGCCAGTCCGAAAATTTCATAGTGGGCTTGGTACTAGAAGGGCAGCAAAACAGTATCGCCATATTACGTGACTAAATGTCAGGTGTGTCCTGGGGTTGGGCTGCATGAGAAATGAGCATCGCAGAAAACATTAAATAATTTCTCGCTAATCATTGCCCAGTTTCACTAATGTTTCAAGGGAGCAGGAAACCTCGCAACCCCGCGTCTCGGACTGATTTGTAGATTTCCCAATTCGAGGGTAACTTAGCCCCCCAATTGTAGAGGCTACTGAGGTTAGTGGGACGCGCTGCGCAACAGACTAGCTTTCAAATCTTGATTGATCTTTCAAGAGAACCTTTGCAAAAGCAGTAGTGACAAGTTCGCAAGTTTGCCTGCCGAGTTCTCGGATAGGGCCGAGTTTCTTTCAGCTGCCAGTGTGCGAGCTGAGCACAGATTACTTCAGTAGAGATTCGTGATTGTGCGCCTCAGATTTCGGGCGCGCCGGTCAAATTTACCTAACCTAACCTTTCCTCAACCCAGGCCAATTCAAAGTGCATAAAAGGACTAAAGCAATCCTTTTGAAGTCAAATACTTTACTCAAATCTAATTTCTGTAGTCACGTAAGCCCTTTAGTCACTGTGTAGTTAAATTCTTAGCACTTACTAAAGTTATGTCCTTAAGTTTGTACAGTTAAGTTTAATTTCTGCATTCTTTGAATGGCTATTTTACAAATTATTCCATACTAAGTTGTTTCCAAGTGTTGAACATATTTGTTTGTACTTCTTTATATTTCCGGCTTTAAAATTGTCAACGATGCCACCATGTCTTCTCCGCTTCACGACTATCCACGAGCACTATTTTATTTCTATTTTATTGCCAACAGCTTTGGAACGCATTCAATATTTATAGCTAACGCAGTGTGGATTTGACAGGTCGCCAGCTATTGCCTTTTTTAGTATTTTGCATAAATTATGCAAAGCTATAAGGACACTGTAGACCAATATGGCGGGTACGTATGTGTGTATACAAGTAAGTACGAGTAAATTGCGTGCGTGGTTGGAACCCGATTTCGCACTCTCCGTAGGTATGCAAATGTGTTTGTGCTGCTGTGTTTGGCTTGTAATCGAGATGTTTTCGTATGGCGACTAACAGCTTTGACAGGTGACGGTTTAATGTTGCTAGCTATAATATCTACACATGTCTGTATACAGGGTGTTCTAAAACGGAGGAAAGTTTTTTTTATTGAAAAAACCCAAAAATATGACCTACCAAATAAAGGATGCTATTATCTTTTTGTATGGTGGTATGGCCGACTTCCGGTTTCGACCGGAAGTAAGTTAAAATGGCCGGAAGTTAATTTTTTAAACTATTCATTTATTTCTTTGCTAATGATTCAGATTCTGGGGATAAAAATACGTAACTTTTGCTTAAAACCTTTTTCCCGAAAGTGCCATTTTCAATCTAGAAATGACCTTCGAACATTAAATGGTCCTGGGCTACTTAAATGTCCGAAAATGTTTTTTTTTTTGGAAAATTAAAAAATATGAATTACTAAGTGGTAGTGAGCGGGGGTGGGGGGTGCTCTATCTCTTGGCCGTATTACCGACTTTCACTTTCGACCGGAAGTGGGTTAAAAAGACCAGAAGTGCATTATTTTAACCGGAAGTCTATTCCAGAAAAAAATTTTCGGCCAAAAGCTATGTATTTTTGTAGTCTGTAGTTAAATATGTAGGTCCTATTAAAAAATTGACTTCCGGTCAGTTCAACCCACACCCGAGTGAAACCGGATAATAGTGTCCCGACTTGGCGATTCACATTTTTTCGTTTTCCAGCAAAATTATTGCCATCCATTTTAGAAGTCTAGGAAAAGGAACCAAAAAGCTACGTAGTTTTATCCTCAGAATACGAATCTGTAGTAAAAACATGTACGTCTAATTAAAAAAAAAAAAAAAATTCACCAAAAGATAGAACCTCTCTGATTTGGTAGGTCATACTTTTAAGTTTTTCAATAAAAATCATTTCCCTCCATTTTAGTGGAGGTGGACGGGTGGTCTAGGACACCCTGTATGCTTTACATACATATGTATGTATTTGCTTAGTGTTGTTTAAGGTAAATCAGGGGAAAATAAAATCGTCACTCAAAGTTGGTGGAGCGGAAATCGTTTTACCTGCATTGCTTGCTAATGCGTAAATATATATTCGTGCTTATTAACATTTACTTACACATACGTATGTGTACAAATGTATATACATATGTACAAATGTATACGCAATAATTTGTGTTTTGCAATTTACGAGTATTTGCAACAGCGCGCATAAAAATCGAAAATCGTTGAAATAAAATAGCAAAGCAGTCACAAAAATTCGTGTATCCCCAGCACGCACCTGCCATTTTAGCTTGGACCTGTATGTACATATAGCCATACAATCATGCACTCTAGCACACATACATACATACGCCAGCATGTTGGCTAACGCTCTCACTCGTACATGTACATAGGTTCACAGATGCCTGCGAATTTAGTAATTTACTTAGCATTGTCAGCTCAGAATTTACGAGTTTTACGTGTCCCATTGGCATTTGGTTATTTGTTTTGGCTATGTGCGAAATTAGTTCCTTTTTCCTCCATTTTATATTCTCTGCAGGTATTGTAACCTTCCAATGCAGCATAAAAATTGGCTTATACTGAAACGGGAATATTTAGCATCTTCGTTCTGTGCCAAATTAGCAACTTGCCCGTAGAAGCTTTAAAATCATTGCCGGTAACTGCCTTCATTTGATAGAATTTTTATAGTTACTGGATTTTTTTTTTTAATTTCTTTCAAGTAATTGATGTTGAAATATTGAATTGATTAGGGAATGGAGTTTGTGAGTCTCATCGAATATGGATTGTCCTGTGTGATACAACGACGGAGCGGAGATCATTCATTTATTCGGCGGAACGCCGCCAGCTAATTACGAAATTACGAATACTTCCGCTGATGCAAATGGGCTTAGTTGAGATTTCTAGCCTATCAGAACCTCACCAAGAGTGAAAGCTAAACAAAATGAACTCCTTTGACCGCCTCCGGTCCACCTCAGGCCAGAAGGATATTGCAGCTCCGTATGCCCTAGTTTTATCTCAGCGCTCGCTGAGCTTACATGATGAGCACAGAAGCGTCGTGGTGGTAAAGTTTCAAGGGTGCCTTTGCTTGCTAAGCATCAACCAGGCAGTTCCCCGTAATGTCACTGTAGCCCGGCACCCAAATGATGCTGATTAGGAAGTACTCCGACGGGGTGGATAGAGGGCTCAGAAATTCGCTTAGCGATTTCTAGCGCACCACCATAGCGTTCAGAGCCCTGATAGCCGCTTGGTTATCTGAGTAAGTATATGCTGACCTCCCTAATGACGTCCCACTCTTCAGCAGTGAGTCTAACGCTTCCTCGATGGCAGCTTCTTCCACCCGAAAGACACTAAAGAAGTCCGGAAGCCTAAATTTAGTATTGATGGAGAGCTCTCGGCAAAAGACTCCTCCTCCGACCCTGCCTCCAAGTTTTGATCCATCCGTGAAGAAGTTCACTGCCCCTTTCTTCCAGTAAGCCCGCCCTACCCAGTTGGTAGAGAAGCAGCTTCTGGTGGCCATTTCGGAGGCGCAGCCTTTAATTTGGTAGTAGTCTACGGAATAAAAAGTTTAAGGTGCAAGGCTGACTCTACTAAATATTGTCGATAAACAGGGACCGCACTTTAAGTGAATACACAAATGTTTTTTTTTTCAAAACTTGAGCTTTTATTTGGACTATCGATATCGAGTTATTCAGACTATCGATATCGAGCTATCGATATTTATTGATTTACTGAAAATTTTCGATTTATAGAATCGAATCGAAAATTTATCGAGTTATTGAAATTTCAAGGTTATATAAGTTTATCGAGTTATCACTGCTTATCGAATTTTATCGTGTTACAAGAGTGTAACGAGTTATCAAATTCTGTAGATAGCTTTCGAAAAATATGCACCTATCTAAATTAACTGAGTTACTGAAATTTAGAGAAGTACCCAAATTTTGTGAAGTTATGGATTTATATCGAGATGCATTTATAACTTTTTCAGTTATCGAAATTTATCGAGTCCTCGAAATGCACAGTTATCAAAATGTATCGAAACTAGTCGAGTAATAAATTCAGTCCAGCGCCTTCGTCTCGGTCTGCAGGCTGTACCGGAGACGCAGCCGCTAAATTTAAACGTAGAACACGTGGTATAGTTGAGAGCACATCCAAGTCATAAACGAAAGCACATACTAAGAAAAAAATATCGATAAGAAAGATAACAAAATCGATAAAAACATCGATAACAAAATCGATAAAAATATCGATAACAAAATCGATAACAAAACCGATAAAAATATCGATATCAAAATCGATTATAAAATCTACAAAATGGATAAAAAATATCGCTTATTATATCGATGTCGGCCGCTGTGGTGTAGTGGTAAGCAGTGCGCGCTTCCACTCCGCAATGCCTGGGTTCAATCCCTAGTCAAAGCAACATCAAAAAAATATAGAAAACGGTTTTTTTCTTAACAGCGGGCGTCCCTCGGCAGGCAATGGCAAACCTCCGAGTGTATTTCTGCCATGAAAAACAGCTTCTCATAAAAATACAATCGCCGTTCGGAGTCGGCGTAAAACTGTAGGTCCCTCCGCTTTGTGTGACAACATCAAGGCGCACGCCACAAATCGGAGGAGAAGCTCGGCCAAACACTAACATATGTGTAAGCGCCAATCTATTATTATATTATTATATCGATAAGTTCCGAAAATATCGATAACAAAACCGATAGAATATCGATTATTATATCGAAAAGTCCCAAGAATTCTGAAAATCTCTGAAATCCCGAAATAGTCCCAGATTGAATCTCTCTGTCTATATCCTTTTCTCTATAATTACCTCTATTTTAATCTGTCTTCCTCTATCTTTACTTTTATCGGTATCCTCATCCTCATATTTTTCTTTATATTTATCTTTGTTTTTACTTTTATGTTTATCATATTCTTTATCTACATATTCCTCTTCACCTTTGACTTTTATAAATATTGCGCCATCAAATGCCGAAATACCTACACCCATATACGCACGTGTTTGCAAAATGATGACGAAGTGATTTTGTATGGAAAATTATTTATACCCATATATTTGGATCAAATAAACATACTTAGAAGATATCAACCAATGCTTCCCATATACCAAATGAAACGAAAGATCTTGAGTTTTTGAACAAAGAAAAAAAAAACAAAATCATTCGAGCGGTTTTCGAGCATTTTGGAAATAAAAAAAATTTCAAATTTTTTCACCAATTTTTTGCATTAAAATGCTCAATATTTGTTGAACTTATATAAAATTTGTACACGATAGTATTTCTATCGCTCCAGAGAACCTACATCCTGAAAATGAAAGTTTAACTTGCAAATTGTAAGTTGTAGAGCACTTTAAAGGCTCAAAATTGACCCCAAAAATAAACCAATATTTACCGTTGTTTCTACGACCGAATTGGTTACTTACAAAAATGAATCTGTCGCTAGGTTTGGAATAGGTTTGGAGTTCTCGTGCAATAAGCGTTTTCGTAAAGCTCTAAAAATTACAACTACAACATTTGAGCATAGCCTCCATATCGAAATGTAAGACGTATTCTACGTCAAAATTTTGGTCACGTTTTAGTTGCAAAGCAGGAGATTTTGAGAAAAGTAATTATTTACTTTGTAAGTTAGACGATCTGCTAAGTAAGAAAGCCTATCCAAAGTTCTTAAAATACTAGAATAACGATCGAATTTCGACAGTAACTGGCACTCCTTGTAAATAGTTAAAGCTGCTGCAGCAAGCGCTTCGGACAGACTTTGAAGCACGGGCTGCTTAACTGACTCATTATATTAATACTCTTGTATTTTTGGAAACTTCGACTTTATCGCTGTTAACACAAACTGCTGCGTACTCGTAGCTGGAGTGGTACCAATGAACCACTCCTCAAGTGGGCCACTCCTTTCGTGTGAGTTATGTACTCACTTAATCATTGCCAGCGCTTTAGTTTTTCCCCTTGGCTTCAATTAGAATTAGACTTAACGAGCAGTTAAGTTTCATATGGCTGCTTCTGTTGGAAAATTTAAACGGCTTGCCAAGCTTGAACCGACGGTACTGCAGAATAAATAAGTGGAAGAAATAATGTCAAAAATATTATGAAATTATAAATTAGTGGGCATGGAAAATTCATTCAAATTGCTTCATGAATTTACATTGACATAAACATGTACATAGATATATAAATTACTAGCAATTACCCGGCGTGCTTCGCTGCGCCTTAAATGTATTTTTGTGTTGTAACTCTCCCCCTAAGCTCTTATGGCCTCATTTACAAAATATTTTTAAAGAACTTTATGAAGTTAGATTTAAAAAAAATCGATCTATGAAGCATTGTTTATTTTTTTTTGAGTTAATATATTTTCGAAGGTAATTAGAAAATATGTAAATAACCGACTTTCTCTTGGAAATTTAATTTATAATCTTATAACTGGAGTCTACTATCGGACCCTTTCCTCAAACGTGTATTGATTCAATATTCAAATAACGTATCTATATCTATATCGGTATCTATATCTATATCTATATCTATCTATATCTATACTATTATATAAAATTGATTATATGGAGTACGTTTGTAACGGTTCCAATGCAGGCAGTTTCACTTTGCCACCGGAGCAGCACATGCCAGCTGTTTCTCCTCGAAACTTCGCTGCATTGCAATGCGTACAAATAATATTCATTGCTCCAATGGAACCATGCAGGCTGTAGTCGCAGTCAGGATCGTAGTGAAAGCCAACATGTTCCATTTGATCGCGAAGACGAAGCGGAACTCTGCCTTGGCGATAATTTGGCCGTTGATTGTCTGCGGATTCAGCTCTAAACTGTGCACGCCGCTCTCTGTACACCGCTCTACCTCGGGCATTCACTTGAGCGCGTTGCTCTTCGCTTTGATTTCTTCTCCTTATTGACATTCGATGTGAATCACGCGTATACCTGCCAACCGTATTACGTCTGCGTAGTGGAGGCATTTTCTAAAGTATTCTTTTCGAATAAATGTAGCAAATCGATTGAATTAAATCTGAAAAAAACACACAATGTTGTTGTCAATGTTTTTTAATAATTGTAAACATTCGCCAGCTGTTTCTGTTTATTTATTAGTAAAAGGCAGGACTGCCAATCTTGCGGCAAAACAATAATAAAAATCCAAAAAAACACGTAAAGCCAAACAGAATTAATTGCAAAACGTGCAATGATACACACATTAAATTTCTTATGTGCACCCTCCACACAGACCCCAATCACCCCTGAAAATTTCATTGAAATCGGGCAAGCCGTCTAGGAATGACAGAAATCCGAAAAAAACACGTAAAGCCAAACAGAATTAATTTTTGTTTTTTTTTTTGTTTTTGCAAAACGTGCAAAGATACACACATGAAATTTCTTATGTGCACCCTCCACACAGACCCCAATGACCCCTGAAAATTTCTTTGATATCGGGCAAGCCGTCTAGGAGGAGTATGCGAACAGGAAGTTTTGCCACTTAATTTTATATATATAGATTATTGATTGCTTCTTATATTTTTTGTACCTTCAGTGTCAAAATAACAATTTAAATACGGACAACATAACTGACTATTTGTTTACTATGTTAGAATTGGATATAGATTAATGAAATGCGCATATTTATTCCATGATCAAAAGTAAGTGTAAATTTGAATTGTTTTAATGCAAATTTGGTAATTTAAATAAAGTGTAGGCAAACTACTAATAATAATAATAGAATGGCGCTTACACATACGTTATTGTTTGGCCGAGCTTCTCCTCCTATTTGTGGCGTGCACCTTGATGTTGTCACACAAAATGGAGAGACCTACAGTTTTACGCCGACTGCGAACGACGATTGTATTTCTGTGAGAAGCTAATTTTCATAGCACAAATACACTCGGTGGTTTGCCATTGCCTGCCGAGGGGGGGCGGGGGGCCTTTAATTCAGTTTCAACCAAATAACTTTTTCCCCCCAAAGCCAAGTAGAATCTTCTGTTGCATAGGTAAGCAATTCAAATGGAAATTTGGGTTTCAATAATGTATGCTTCTAAAAAAGTTTCTCCATTGGGAAAATGGTAGTTGTATTAAAAAGTAATAAACATTATTGTCGTGAGGGACAAAAATATGAAAATCGTTCATGCGCTTGTTCACGCACGCCTGCATATACATACATATGAGTACATACTTACGCATCGTAGTTTTAACTCAAAATTCAATTACTCAAAAAGGTGTGAAATAAATTTAATTTTATGACAGAAAAAAAGAACGAAAAACCAAAGGCGTCACGAACGAATGTGTGAAATTAATTCAATTTTATGTTGGCATACAAATTTATTTACTGTCCCTTCATTTCATATCAATGTTACGTATACGCCGCGGTGGCGTTTTTTGTGGTGCACTTGGTTAAATATATAATATAAATAAATAGTGGCGGTATTTTTTATGGGTCTATTTACATATGTTTAACTTGACTGAATTATGAACATACACAGCGCAAACTATAATTTCTAAAATTGAAAGGGTTGTCATTAAGAATTTTTATTGATTTTATTATACTTAAGTGTAAGAGGTATACTTCGCGCCACTTTGCCGCGAATGGTAGCAGCACGGAAAGTTGTGTAGAAGACGAACCCGAACCCTCAATTGATGATGGCGGAGTCGATGTTCCACCGTCTGACTATGACGAAGTACGAATAGCGATTACGCGGCTGAAAAAACAACAAAGCTGCTGGAGCTGACAGCCTGAGAAGTTGTCTTTATGCCGCGATGTCTGATTCTGGTATCCCCGCGAATCTAATATGGCTGTGCAAAATGACGTTGAGAAATACCATCAGTTCTGTCAGAATTGGGAAGCACCTCTCCGAGCCGTTTGATACCAAACGAGGTTTCAGACAAGGGGACTCCCTTTCGTGGAATCTTATGTTGGAGAAGATAATAAGAGCCGCAGAACTGCTAAGTGCTAAGTTATTCGGTTTTTACCTCTCCTAATAAAAGGGCATTATGAAGCCTTTCGACTGGAGGGGTTGCAGAAATTCCTTCACAGCAGATTTCGTAATTCTCTCCATTTAAGCTTTGCTCATATCCTTTTTATAGTCAATTTGATTAGCTGATTATTCCTCCAAGCACCCCTTCCGCCTAGTAGCCTCAGCTTTGGCTTTGATCTTCGGCTTAGTCTCGGGACATCTTGTCTTAAATACTTCTGTCATGATGTCATTTAGCCTTTTAACTTAGTGATCTATCTTTATAGAAGCTGTGTAAGTGCTGTTAATATCAAGTAGATACATTTCTGAAAATGTCCCTATTTGCATACCTGACTTCTGCCCCCAGAAAATGCTAGCTGGCTCACCGGTAAGACATGGAGAACGCCAGCGAAACCCTCCATTTTGAAATCGAGTCATATTTAGGCTCAAACAGTTTCTATCTCTTTCGCATAACGTTTTGTACGCATTGAGTTCACGCCTTCGTTTAGTTCATCTTGTTAAGCGCAAATTGGCATAAAAACACTACAGATGAAAGTAAGATACTTCAGTAAACATGATAAGCTACCCTGCAGGAAAATCATCAGTGAAATTTAAAACGAAAAAAATCGCTTCTTTAGGGCGAAATTGTGAAATATTGACTTAGATCGAAGCAATCAAAAGAGAAAGGTCACTTACTTATAAACGCATTGTTTACCAGCAAATAGATCTATCCCCAACTAGACGCAGTTCTAAATGCACTAGAAGCGAACCATATCCAAACACATTCAGCGAAATTTTTCCTACAGGGTTGGCACACACAAACAATATTGTTACATGGAGATCATTCGCATAGACATGTTGACACATCTTTCTAGTATATTTCCTTTTCACAAATTCACTTTCGTCTACGCCCCATTGACCTCATACAAAGCCGTTGTTGTCATTTCTATTCAATTTCGTCGACGCTCAATTGCTTTTTTATGCAAACTCAATTTCTGCTCGCTTACACAATATACATTTTGAAGTAGCAATATTTTTACAAATCGCTTGTTGACATTTTCAATTTTGCATATTGTTTTACGATTTTGCTTTTTCGCAAAAGCCCATTTACATATTTATCTACATACATACATATGTATGTCTGATTATGTAAATCAATGCATCGGCGTACATATGTATGTATGTATGTACGTCAATATGTATTTTTTGGTTTTTTGATTTCTGCACTACACTTGGCATTCTGTGACGACAGAAGCCAGCAAAATGGCCGCACACAAATTTGTAAACAATTTTGATTAAATCTGCATTGCTCGTGCATGTGTGCGTGTGTTTGCATGCGTGCGTGAGTGGGTGGTTGGCATTTTTTGTGGCTTTTGCGGGGAGTGGTAAAATATTTTGACACACGCCCACAATGCATTAATAATTTAATTAAAAATTGCGACGTGTTGGAAGGTATACCACATTTTTTTTTCATGATGGGTTTTAGATAAATGGACGAAAATTGCTTGGATTTATACGCAAATACTGGTTGCGCAAACATGCTAATAATGAAGTTTTGATTAATGAATTTTGTTCCCACTTAAAAACAGAGGGGCTATTATATAGCAAGGATATTCTGGAATTATTATTGATTGATCAATAAAAACTGCCATTAATCACATTTTATCGCTAAAGGAACTATGTATTTATTCTGAATAAAACTGGTATTTAGTTTTTATAAAATTGTTAGTAAAGATTTAAAAAATTTTTCCAGTTACTTTATCGAAAATTTATTAGAATCATAAAAGGTGTTCTGAGACTGGAAAATTTAATTGAAGAGCCACTTGTTTGTAGAAGTGTTTAATGAGCGATTTGCTAACTTTCTTTGTTTAAGAATTTTTGAAACTATTTATTCAAGAGTTGCACTCTGTTAACCATACTCAATACATGAGACTTCAACTAGCTGTTTGCATGCATATGAACAAAATGAGAGAGAGAGAATTTTCGGTTGTTTAAAAACTGAACAACATTTTTTGTTCATTTGAAAAGTGGGCCGAAATTTTCGGTCATTTAAAAACTGGACATAATTTTTGTGGGCATTTAAAAATTGAAACCGTGCATAATATTTTGCTTATTTAAAAAGTGTGAAGAAATTTTTGATCATTTGAAAAATTTAAAAACTTAACAGAAACGCTTGCCAGTTTAACAACTGGGTTAAAATTTTTAGCTATTTAAAAACTGTGAATATACTTCTGGTAATTTAAAAACTGGGCACTATTTCTTGACTGGGCATCATTTATGGTCACTTGGCCATTTAAAAACTGGACATAATTTATGGCCATTGAAAAACTATACGTAATTGATGGTCATTAAAAGCTGGACATAAGTTATAACCATTAAAAGTTGGACAACTATATGGTCATTTTTAGAACGTGAGGTAATGTTTGGTTATTTTAGGACTAACCATAATTTTTTGATGATTTGAAAACTTAAAAAAGTGTTTAGTCTTTTCAAGCATTGGCAAACTTTTTTTTTACTTGAAAATTGGGCATAAATTTTAAGCCATATCAATACCGGAGATAGATATTAATTTTGGTAATTCCAATCAATTCCTTCTGGTCGCAAATAATGTCAATTTCATTAGTTTTCGATTACAATAAGTTTTTGTTCTCTATTGGATCGCCTTTCGACCAAATATGTTTTCTTCTTTTTCCTACCAGGAAATGCATGAATGGTTTTCTGTTTATTTTCCGAAGTTTGTGTTTGTACCAATATTGATAGTTGAGATGTTGCCACCTTTTCGCTTCACAACTCGGCCGACCTGACCCTAGATCGGCCTCGACGGATTTTCTTTCATCACATGATTTCAGCTTTCTCCTTTGATAGACTAAGCATTTTCATAATGCAACCATTTTCGCATTCTATTGGCTTCAACCACACCATCATAAGGCAGTTAGGAAGGACAGTAGCCAGTTCGAGTTCGACTATAGCGTCAAGAGCGAGATTGCCCCAATGGATTCATGACGGACTGCAGTGCACAAACGGAAGTCTTCTCCGAACAAGTATGCCTGTCTCCTTGTCTGGTAAGGGATACAAGCATCTTCCCAGCGAAAGTTCTAGGCAACTATCTTTGAAGCCTGTAACATTTTAGGTAATAAAGTCGCTAAGAAATATAAAGCAACAATATACTGGTAGATATATATTCTGATAGTATTAACAAAAACTTTTGCACTCTATGAAACTGTTCACGTTTAAATTTATTTCATCAATATGTATTTTTAGAGCCTTCACTTCACATTAATCATAAACGAGTTTGTGTAAATTTTTCATTTTTTGCTGTCGATAAGCTTTAACATGACTTTGCAATCTTATGCATCGTTGCGCTAACTAAACACAAATACATACATCTATCGACGGAAAAACGACAGCAGCTAGAGTTCACACACACATATATGTAGATATATGCATAAATATTTGATAAGGCTGTCAAACACGAATGAATGAATGAAATGAGTAAAAGCGCTAAAAATGGAAAAGTTCCGAAAAGTTGTGAAAAAAGAAAACTGCTAAAATATGCGAGGGCGAATGTACGTACATACATACATATATCGATAAGGCAGAGGCTTAATTTGAGCAAAGTTATAAACATATTGTATAGCATATATCGATGGTGCTCTGCAATAACGACATAACTCTTAACTAAAAAAAAAAACCCTTACTACTGAACAATGTCATATGGCTCAAAACCTTGTCTAATTTTAACTAAATTTTTATGACTGCTTTATAAATACTTGATAAGGATTAGAAATGTATTAGAGAAGGTTAAGCGATATGTACCACTGTTTAGTAGTAAGAGTTTTTGTTTTTGAGTTTTGAGTTGTGCCGTTATTGCAGAAGACCATCCATCACTATATATCTATTTGGAATACACAAAATTGCTGCGGTGCAAGCGAACTACATTTATTTGTGTATATTTATACAATAAGTAACTCTCGATAAGGCTCACATCAATAAGTTTATAAATAAATAAATCCACTTACAACTTCATTCATACAAAGCTTTGCCAAAGCACCCAAAGCCAAGAGAAACAAATGTGCACTTTTTTTTTTGGTTTTTGGCGTGGTTCTGCATAGTCAGCTTATTCAGTTTATTTCTGCTTTTATAATTGCAGTAGTGTGTGGATAATGGGTACCAAAGAATTTTTTAAACATTTTATTCGGTTATATGTACGGATGTGCGATTAGTCAATTAATCCAAGAAGCTGATTAATCGAGAGCCGATTAATTAATTAATCAAAGAATAATTATTTTTTATTAATCAAAATGATTAATTTCCCGATTAATTACATATTCGTTAATCAGAATCGAATTAATTTGATAAATCTGCAAACTGATTAATCATAACCTCATTAACCAGAAATCTGAGGAATTGCTGTTGTATTTTGTTTGACATACATACATATGTACATATTTACGTAGTATGTACTACATAGCTCGTACATTCTTGTTTGGCATTTTATTTTATTAATAAGAAAAATATTGAATGGAATATAAAAAAAATTTCATTTGGTTTGAAAGCAAACTCGAAAGAAATAAATAAAGTTATTTAGATTTTAATTAATTTTTTTTATTTTTTTGAGTAAACAGTAATTACTCAGGATCTGATTATTTGATTAATCATGATTATGATTATTTAAAAGAGTGATTTACCGATTAATCGCACATCCCTACTTATATCTATTTTTCACCTGAGTCCATTTCCATTTCGAATGTACATACATAAATAGATGCGTCTATATGAGGTTCTAAATGGGGGTGAGATCCGATGCTCGATTGAGACCAATGCGGAACCCTCTCGAGCAAACTCGCCTGCAGCTTCGTCTTCGCGAATGTTTCGATGACCCGGGACCCAAACTAAATTTAGAACGAGGTGACTACTTACTGAGTTTAAAGGAGTCCCACACTCCTTGATTAGTTTCGACCTTGTTGTTAACGACGCCAAGGTCTTAATGACCGTTGGCCATCTGAGAAAATTGCTACGCTCTCGCCGTGACGTAAATCACTACGTTCTAAGAGACGGCAGACTGGACCTATAGCGAATACTTTTGGGAATTTAGAGTAAACGCCTGGTCCAACTCCGCCATAAACCCAGTTTTCTGAGTCTTATAGCCGATAGTGATGCGGTGCAAACTAAGTAGTTTTTAGGAGTGAAAGGAAATAGGTCGACACCGACAGTGGCACGGTCATTCTAGCTCCGTAAGTTACCCAGCTTTAGAAAAGCGAAATACATATTGTGATTTTTCTTAAATATTTTGAATGTTTTTTAAGTAAAAAAATGTTTGTCATATTTTTTTTTTTTTGATTTTTTGGTTCGTACGATACAATTCAAAGTAGCAAACCTTGTACATGATTTAAAAAAATTTCGCAAATATTCATCAAACTTTGGAACTTTTTACGGCAGTTCAGAATACATGCCGTTTATTATATTGGTTTCATGTCCCTTTTAATCTGTTTTAAATTTGCACGATTTACGAATAAACCTAAGCAGATTGTTGAAAAAGGAGTTCGAAAAACCGTCAGGAAAAAAAAATATGAAAGGTCAACTCGATTATATAGCCGCTCTTCTTTTTCTAATAGCGATTTCGATTCTACAAAAAATGTTGCCCTCTCATCGCTCTCTTCTCAGTGTTAAATATTCATGAGTGATCTAACTGCACACCCAAACATTTTCTAAAATTTCAGTTCAAGAATTTCGAAATTTTGATTAAAATTTATGGAATTTTTCAAAAGTAGGTAAAGTTATTATTATTATTGGCACATCGTTTTTTTTTTACTTATTTTATATAGAAATGTAGTTTATACTACAACTAAAAACATAAAACCAAAATCTTGAAAACTCTAAGCAGTTTTATAGCCCATTCAATTTTAGTATAAAAAAGTGCAAGCTTGAAGTAGTTAAAAACCGCATTGATTTTTGGCAAATTTTTCTGCGGACGGTGCTATTATTTTCTTCCACACAAAAAAAAATGTCGAACATACTTTATATGGAAAAACCGCGCGAAAAAAAATTTCCAAAAATCAACGCAGTTCTTAAGCAATTTTAAACTGGCACTTCGTTAAACTTCGCTATAAAACTGCATACTTGGAATTTTTCTAAAAAATCGGATTAGAAAGTTGCAGATAAGTATGCAAATTTATTGAATTTTTCTGAGTTTATTTTTATATGTTTTTGGTTGTAGTATGAACTGCATTTTTATAAAAAAATTTACGTAAAGAAATCAGAATAAAAAACTTTGCATACATTGTGAAAAAATTTCTCTGTGCCAATGCTTTTGTCCAGCACTGTATAAGGCTTGAAACTTTGATTTGTGTTCTTTTAAATAAAAAATGTATGTCATTTTTATGGAAAAAACAGATAATTTTTTACTCGAAAAATATTGTAAATATTTGAGAAAAACCACCATTTACGCGCCCTTGCTGCTCGGCAGTGTAAATAAAAATCCACGTAACAAAATATGAGTAGATAACACTTAATTATTCTGATTGCCATTATCTTATTCGTTTTTCTTATCATTTCGCATATCAAAAAATGAGTCCGTGTTTGTGCCATTTAGCTCAAATGCTCGCATTTTTTTCACAATTGCAATAACAATCGAATTGTCGGCTTCCGCCAAGATGCACATATTTACATACTTATGTACATACATATCTAAACCCAATCAAATTGTGGTAAGCGTACACAATAAATTACTTAGCAGCTTTCAATTTTTATGCAATTTTTATGTTCTTTTAATATTTTTTATTTACATTTCGCCTCCCACCATTCGTATTGTGTGAAGTGTTTATGTTCAAGTGGGCCTGAGTATTGGATGTAGTATATTTAATGCGCTCAAAGTGGCTTGTGTAAGGATTTGTACACAGATCAATGCGAATATTTATGTGGGAGATTTTGTCGGCGTGTAAGGCTCTTCATTCCAGTGGATTTTTGTTAATTATAATTATTAAAACTGGCCTTGTATTTGATATTTTTACCCGTTAGATAGCTTAAGCTATTTTTCAATGTAGATATACATACATACATACATACATGGCTTTATTTACTTATGTATGCACATAAATACCACAACATAGTTAGTTGACGAAACAAAACTCCTTCCTCGGAGCAATGCACAAACCTTTTCTGCTATGGTCGTTTTATTGCCATTCCTTACTTGCAATTTTCTAAATAAACGAGTATTCGTTAAAGATAAAAACTGGGCTTTCTTTACCAATCAAAGTATTGAATTCGTTCTATTTCATCTGATCTTGGAGGAGGAGGTTTTTAAGAAATGCGACCAGTGTTCTTGGAGCGATGAGTTGTCCAAGAAGACAGACAAAAAATATCCTTTGTGATGCAAAAATTTGTCGACGTCAAAGATAAGGCCATGTAGAGCCATATGAACAGCCTTTCCTTTGTTATATGCATAATAGGTAGTGAAAGCTTCGAACAACTATTTTCCTGATATGGGTGTCTAATATAAGCTCCAGCGACGTCAGTAAGATGGACGAGAGTCTTTTTGTAATAGCGTCTAAGTACCTTCTCGACAAGTCGATTATTTGTATTTGAGCCGGCCCAAATATCACGATGGCCATTTCCATCGGATTCAATGATCAAAGAAGCAATACACTTAATCAAAGCAACGTTAGAAGTGTTCGACTCTATTATCATCCTCGTTGTTAAGTGAGTTTATGCTGACGGAGTTGGCATGTCTTGGGCTATGAAACTTAAGGCCAGCCAAAATTACCAGCACTGCTAAAGCGTGCCAAAAGGCATTAGCATTTTGCACAAACCCGAGCTTTGATGACCCAAGGGTTTTGCATGAAAACAATTTCCTCTTCTCTTTGATCGGGACGGTGGAGTTGTGCAGAAGAAGCGGCTTTGCTGTGGTGGAGCTCAATCTGTAGAATTCCACTATTATTTTCTGCAAGTTTGGCTGGACGGCCAATAGCCGTGGAGTTGGTATTTTCCTCATCAGCGAATAGTGGAACGTCCTATTTATCATATCCGACATCAGAGTTATCCGACATTAACTTTTTCATCGCATGTATCCGCACCCAACTTTGTAAGAAGCGTTAATGTCACATTGCTAGATATTATGGCCTTTAAAATTGGCAAGATGCAGGCACGGGTATTCCAGCATTTCTTCTTCTTGTTTGGTTCTACAAACGTTCGTCGGCTTGAGCCGAAGCCAAAAAACTTGGTCAGTTGGCTCTCCCCTTTGCGAGGATGCACCGATTGTATATCCCAAGTGCTAACGGGTCCTCTATTGGGCTCGTGGGCTCCCTGTCTTTCGTTTTCCATCCGCAGGTGCTGAGTAGAAGAATCGTTGTATTTTTATGCGCTTAACTACTATGTCCATGTCGTTGAAAAAGCTCGTAGAGTTCATTATTCTGTCCTCATCGGAACTCGTCGTTCTCTTAATAGCCCCAAAGCCTTCTCATATTTCTTCGACACTGTCCATTTTGCTGCGCCATTTAAAAAAACGGCCATGATTAGAGCTTGGTCGAGCTAATTATTTTTTTTCGTCGAGAAATGGTTTTGCTTTTCAATTAGACCTGCATAAAGATGCACAATTCTTAATTAATTAAAACGTGCAATATATATATTTTTTTTTCATAATAAAAATAAATCCCCTAAATATCGCTTTATGCTGACGTTTTTTAATTAAAGCATCTTTCGCACATCGCAATTAGAGCAGAAAGGCAATGTTGTATTTCATTTATTGACAACATTTTGCATTAAAGTTAAAAATAACACACGAACTTATTCATGCTATTTGATGATTCGTACACATATGTATGTATGTATGTAAGTTTATTAAAAAAAAATTGTGCTACACGCAGCATGCGTTTGTATGGCTAGCATGTGCTTAAAATAGCAGAAATATAAGTTTCATGGTTTGTTCGTGATTCATGCTGCTTCAATATCTCATTTGAACGACGGGTTCTTATAAAGTTAATACACTTGAAAATATTTAAAATTTCTATGTATTTTGGCTTGCTATTTATTTGCGAATAACCGATTTTTATTTTTGGTATTTTTCTGGCTTCAATATTGCATTATTATTGCAGCAGTGACTTGATTTGTCTTAGAATTTTTTCATCTTTTTTTTAAATGCATATTTCGATCGTCAGCTTTGTCACCGCTTCTGTTTTGCTTTGGTGCGCATATGGGTTGCTTTTCTTTAGCGCTTCGCTGATGTCAAGGTTACGTTGCTTGGTAAACTACGTTGTGGATATTATTTTTATGAAAAATGGTCATGCGACGATTGTGTAGCATCGTTGAAGTGCTTGTGAAGTATGCGAGTATGATCTAAATGGTGATGGAATTTTATAAATGACCAGAGGGATTTTAATACATAAATATCTGCTTCTCAAAAATCACAAAATTAAAAAAAAAAAAAAAAAAAAAAAATAAATTAATTTACAGACTTATAATCGGGGGTCTTTGTTGGTAAGGCTTAGCTGTGTCTTAGTTTAAGATAGGTTAGGTTATAGGTAATAGCTTGGTTATCCGTTCGCTTACCATGCGCTCGCATAAAGCATTATTCTGTAATGATACCAACCACTGTAAACAGAGTGATAATGGTGCGATCAATACGTATCAGAGTTTAAGATCTTATCTCGTTGATTTGTACCTAACCGGATCTGCTTAGTAACGGAATATGTTGGTTCTTTCGTCCGTATTTCGTTTGCCGATTTGAGTGGTGTTCACACGAGGACTAGAAGGCGTCCGCATCGTGCTTACAGTTAACTCAGCGCAAGTCAGTGCAACCCCCTCCCTTGCAAGCTTGTCTGCGGCGCATGAAAAATGCTACAGTTCAAGATAAGAGTATTTAAAGTTTGATTTAAAATTTCCTATCATTTTTTTCCGAATATTGTAAATAAATGAAACGAATTTTCGCAACTAAGGCATTGTGCCATTTTCAGTGGTTACACATCTCTTCACACTGTAGGAAAATCAACCAATAACAAAAAAAAATATATTAAAAATGTTATTTTTAGTTTTGTATGCCAAAACAACAAGGAGTAATAATTACCGAAGATTTTTCGAAGATGCCTAAGTAGATATATACTTTCTTACAAGCACTTGACTTGAATTAGATAATTAAAGCAAATTTTTAAATTTTCAACGCTTATAAGACATACATATGTAAAAATTACAATCTTCGTGATTTTACGAGGCTTTGCAAAGTTTGTCTTTTAAATATTCGAGTTCCTTACGATTTATTTATTTTTTTGCCTTTCCGGGTTGTTTTGGAATTTTTTCGATCTGTGACGTTACTTTTTTATTTTTGGCGCTTTTCGATATATTTGGCATTATATTCTTCGCCTTTTCGAGGTTTTACGGAACTCTTCGGTATTCTTCGGGATGTTTTCGAGAATTTTTGGGATTTTCGGTATCGTTTATGGTTAATTCGGAACTGTTCGGTATCCTTATGGTATGATTTTCGGCATAATTAAAAATTTTTTGGAATATTTTCCGGAAATTCTCGGAGTTTTTTGGAAAATTTCAAAATTTTCTGGATTACCTCGGAATTTTTAAAATCTCTAATGCTTTTTATTATACTTATATGAAATACATCGAGATTTTTCTGGAGTTTGGGATTTTCTTGTGACTTTCACGAATTCTTTGTGTCTCTTTGTAGGCCTTTCGAAGAACTTTTCGAAACTGTTGGTATTCTTCGATACTTCTCTGTATTTTTGCGAGGTCTTTCGTGGTTTTTCGTGTTTTATTTTTCCCAATCTTTTGGTGTTTTCCAGGATTTTACGAAGACTTTTCGTTACTTTTTGTAAAATTTTTTTTGAGACTTTTCGAGATTTTTTCAGGTACATTATTCGGGGTTTCGGGATGTGTGTTGATGTAGAACTACTTTTAAGATGTAACTATATATCTTAACTACATATTTATAAAATTTTGTGAATGCCAAGGGTCGGTTACTTCGATAAAGGACAAAACCCTGCGCTTTCTTTTGAAACGAAGTGCGGGGTTTCACTATTTTCATAATAAAAAGCTGCAATTTATTCCAAAGACAAAGTGAAAACTACTCTTTTATTTAAACTGCTTAAACGAGAAGAAGAACTTTATTTTAAGCATCTACTTTTACACACCTGTGCCTCGCCCGCACACGCATAAAGGCGTACCCGTGTGCACTTAATGACCACCGCAAGTGCTCAAAGTAATTTTCTGCGTAATCGCAAGCGCATTTATGTACATATATTGTATGTAGAACGAACACAAATACCCACCCCATTTTGCGCCACACTAACGTACGTACATATAGCCTCGTATGTTTGTACATTGAGAGCAACCAACCACCCACCGTTTGCATAAAACACCCTCACCATTATTTTTTTATGTGTGTCACAACACAAATTTACACCTCTTTCACCTCATTTTCAAGCCATATTCCAACCTTATGCAAAATTACTTTTGACTCTGTAACCACGAAGTCATTATATTAAACGCGGTTGCATTGGCGGTGATGGCTGTGGCGAGAAACAAACACACATACACACATCTTTTCGACTTTAGCTATTAATATACCTGCTGCTTCTGCTGGTGACCCACTCACAATGGCAGTTTTTTTGCACAAAAATTTTCTTTTAAATGAAATCCCATTAAATTTTTCACATTTGCGCCTTTATTTAATGGGCTGATGGGCGAGATACATATGTATATGTATAGTACCTATGTAAGGTGAAACACAAATCGCAAGCACCAAAACCTTTAGAATTTTATGAATGCAAAGCGGTGAGCATGACTTGCGCGTACAGTTTTTTTTTTTGGTTTTGAGCAAAAAGATTTCCAAGCGGACACGCAAGTGATGAGTTTTACCTTTCATACATACATACACAGTCATTTCTTTTCCCATACGCGCGCTGCCAGTTAGACACAGTTCATTTTGTATGACTCTTTGTGTTATGTAGATATGCCTTGTATGCATGAATATGCAAATCTGAAAAGTTCTTCTCGGCACAGATGCTGGAGGATTATAGAGGAAATGTGTAAAAAGTGTGGCAAATGCATTGAAATTAGAATTGCGTTGGATTTTTTGTGTGTGTAAAATGTATGCGTTCTCTAATATTTTTATTGCAATGCTTATGATTTGGAAGCTTCTTGGCTTTGCTCAACAAGACAGGATTGGATATTAATTTCATGATAATCTTACCACTGGATCGGAAGAAACATGTTTTTGCGAAAAAAATTGGTGGGTGGGAGCTTTTCGCCTTCTTTAGAAAACTGGGCATGGATTGAGGCGCCCGAATTTCATTACTTCAACAATTTCGGCCATTTGATATTTGAGAAGTGCACGCAATCTGCTGTCCCTTTTTGCATATTTTTGTATCAAAACGGACAGCCCAAAAACAAAAACAAATCGATTTAATAGTTTTCCAAATATCTCGAGAAGAGGGCGAGGAAAAAATTTGAAAAAAATCACACATACACACACCAAAATTCTCTATGAAAATGAATATTTCTGTTTTGGTATGGAACGCCCCATATATATGCTTTGCATTCGGTTTGGGACCAGTTATTTGGAGATGTAGCATATCTTTAGGCATCAGGTGTTGCTAGTGACCTAAACAGTAATTTGTCGCAAATCTGTGCACTTGACAAATAGTTTTGCTTGATCTTTTGTCAAAAAACTGCGCCAAAAACTATGCCGCAAAAACTTTACTTTAAGCGCTTTAAAAATACACAAACATTATCATTGTAAATATACTAAATAGTTAGTCAAATTATAGCGGCATATTTTCCGACGCAGTTTTTTGACGAATAATCCCGCTTGTCTATTTGTAAAGTACACATAATTGGGGGACTTAATATTTATGTTGTGGCATATGTCGGCAGTAACTGGTATACACGAAAGCCATAGAAATACTCCTGAACTTTCAGCCCGTAGACCTTTTTAGGAAACAGTAAGAATAAATGCACTGTGAAAATGGAAAGACACCAGATTCGGTCACACCACCATTCTAACCAACTACCCCGATACATTTAGGTCCCCAGATTACAAAACACCACCAGTGGAGCTCGAGAACAAAATCTTCGCTCATACCTCTTCGAGGAAGGACTGGGAGGACGACTCGGTCTGGGCCACCAAGATAATTCTACAGCGATCTACGTGGATGGCTTTAAATAAATCTAAGAGTAGGGAGTGGGATACCCTTAAAGAACCTCTCCTAAGACCTCTGCTTTAGGCTGCCGGACCAATGCACTGTCTTCCAAGTAGAACTCGCGGCCGTTAAGGAGGCTGCACTTTGGCTTATCGAAACTTCTCTTAACCTGCCCTTAGTAACTATATACTCCGATATCTAAGCAGCTAGATTGGTGAGACCTCGTCGATAATGGCGATAGAACGTAAGAAAGTCTTTAACGATTAAGCTTCAAAGTCTACTACCTACATTGTGTGCCAGGTCAAAGAGACATTCGAGGTTATTGTGCAGCGGACAAGCTTGCGAGGAACGGAACCACCCTGTCTGACTAGAAAATCTGGCAAACCCTCGACAGAAAAAGATCCTCATTCGGTTAGAACGCCCTCTACTTAGGCTGGTGACCGGTATTATTGCGGGCCACTACTAGAGTGGGCTTGCCGGCTAATGACTTCTGCGAAAGTTGCCCGGGTATGAATTCGATCTCTCAATTGGCAGCGCAACAGCCCACTGGGTCTAAGTGTGCCTCTATCCTACGTTGGACGAAGGCAGCCGCTTCAACCTAACCTAAACTAAGACACTGAGTGCATCCACAGTCCAGGTCTTTGCCATTGCTACTTTTTTTGCGAAGGTGTAGTTTAAAATATAAGTTAGTAACGAGTTTTCTGTTTCCATTTAATAAATTAGTATTCAAAACCTTTGCAAATAATGTTTTATTTCATTTTCAGATCGCTATACTCAAATCCATTGAGCGCCAGCAGCAACGAAACTGAAATGCACAAATTCAAATACCTGATGCGACTACTTTAAACCATCGATGTTGAATGCGCCACTTTTGTTAGTTGTGTCTCCCACCAACAAAGCAATTACCGCACACACACACCCACAATGCGGCAACCCCAAAAACCAATTTCGAAACCACTAATTAAATCCCTTCAGTCCTGCGAGTAAAATCAACGCCACACTACATATTTCAGTTGATTTACCGTGTCGCACGCGTCAGAGTCAGAGCTTTCACACATCCGAGTGGCGCCACCAACTACCCACACCAACGCAACGTAACGCGACGTGACACAATCACAACGATAATGGAAATAGAAGAACAACCGGACATAAATATGCCAACGACGGGCGAAACGAGCATCTCAAACGGCACACCGATAGTTGGCCGACGCAAAACAACAACAACAATGCCACTTGGAAGCCCAGCAACACTCACTGCAGTAATACTAATTTTCAACATAACCTCAGCCGCATTAACTTTAGCTGCCGCGGTAACATTGAAAACAACAGAAGCGGCTGCAGCGGCGCCAGGACAGCAGTCGATGAACAGCACAATTGGCGCAAATTCCAATGGAAGCGCAGCATTCATAAGTGATGCACACGTTAACACAACGACCAGCGCCTTGTCGGCGTCCACTGCGACCGCAGATGTGCCGCTTGTTGCAACTACAATGCCTTATGCAGAAAGTGGCAGCAACAGCGGTGCGACGAGTACCAGCGCAAATGCGCGCATCAGTGGCAGCGTCGGCAGTGCGGTTGAGTTGCGCGACGAGGAGCAGCGGACCGATTTAATCAACAACAAATGGGTGCAAATCATCTTCTGCCTCATCTATGCGACAATATTCGTGTTGGGCATTTTCGGCAATGTGCTGGTGTGCTATGTCGTGTTGCACAATCGCGCCATGCAAACGGTGACCAACATCTTCATCACGAACCTTGCGCTCTCGGACATACTGCTGTGCGTGCTGGGAGTGCCATTTACGCCGCTCTACACCTTCATGGGTCGCTGGGTGTTCGGGCACACACTCTGCCACCTAGTTACGTTCGCGCAGGGTTGTAGCATTTACATTTCAACATGGACGCTCATGTCAATTGCCATCGATCGTGTTTTCGTTATCGTATTTCCCTTCCGGCCGCGCATGAAACTCTCCACCTGCATACTGATCATCGTGAGTATTTGGTTATTCTCGCTGCTGTTCACAATGCCCTATGGCATATTCATGAAAGTGGTCGTGTCAGAGCAAGCTAATATCGATGAATCGCTGATTAACAGTACCTTACAGCCGCTCGTTGTCGTGAATGACTCCAATATTGCGCACAGCACTTATGTTGTTTCGTCTGCGGTCACAACGGCTTCAGCGCACGTACTAGATGTAACGACGACCAGCTCAGCTGCGAGCGTGACTGAGGCACTAGACGATGCCGCTACTTACACTATTACCACCTACTGCGAAGAGAACTGGCCCTCGGAGTCCATTCGTCAGGTGTTCGGCTTTGTGACCAGCTCATTGCAGTTTATATGCCCCTTTGGCGTGATCACCGTCTGCTACATTTGGGTGTCGATAAAGTTAACTATGCGCGGCTCAAAGCCCGGCTGTCGGTCGGTGCAGCGCGAGGAGGCCGATCGCGAGCGCAAAAAGCGCACGAATTATATGCTCATATCGATGGTCGGCGTGTTTGCCATTTCGTGGATGCCCATCAACATGGTCAATATGATGGATGACTTCTATGAGAAATCGAATGAGTGGCCCTACTATACATTCCTATTCTTCGTTTCGCACTCGATCGCCATGTCCTCCACCTGCTACAATCCCTTCCTCTACGCCTGGTTGAATGAGAACTTCCGCAAGGAGTTCAAGCATGTGCTGCCCTGTTTTAATCCTTCCAATCATAATGGCATGAACTGGCGTGGTGTGCGAAATCGTTCGGATCGCAATACCTGCGGGCCCCGGTTATATCACGGCAATGGCTGTGGCGCAGGTAGTATGGATATCGACGATGCCGATGATAATGGCATAACACAGGAGACCTCGTTGGCCAGACCAAAAGACAGGCTGACAATCGTGCCACGTGAACCGACTTATGGCAATGGCAGCGGTTGTGGTGCCTTGTCTCCGAATAGAGGTCTTAACTCGGCGCTGGTGCATAATTCTCATGTGGTGGATATAGTAATGAACGATAAGGCTCAACATCGGCCGCGTCGTACTACGACGGATGATGACTGCATATCGGGAGATGAGCAGACCGTGGAGATGCGATTCTCGGAGACACCGTTTGTGAGTTCGGACAATGCGACGGGCACCAGTACGATGGAGGCGAGCAGCAGCAATGAGGTGGGCGAGCGAGGGTGTAACTGAGGAAGGGTGAGTTTAGTGAGTAAGATGGGTGGGTAAAATCGGGCGGAAAATATAGAGATTGAAATTGCGAAGAAAGGAAGCTGATTAGAATAAAGGTACGAAAGTAGGGGAAAAAGAGATTAAAAGCAGGGATTTTAAGGGTTTTTAATTTTATTATTAAAATTTCCTATCGAAGAATTTCTACAAACTTAAAATTTAAAAACTGTTTTTGTATTTAAATATATTGACGAGGACAACATTTTTTATTTAATAACAATCAGTTGAAAAAATCTTCAATGCCAAATTTCAACCTCGCCTCAATTTCCAGGTGAAACTGCAAACTTGCGAGACACGTTGATTAAAAATAGGCTAACTTGATTCAATACACAGAATTAAAAGATGCGTTAACTGTTTGATACACGTAAGTTCATATGCATACAGATTAACAGGACAATTCTGGTAACCTTTTTTCAACACACCACTGCCTTACGAAAGACAATCATTTTTTTTAAATTGAAAACTAAAAACTTAAATTCTTTTTTAAACAAAAACTAAACATTAAGGGAAATTTATTAAAAAGAAAGAAAAACCAAACTGAAAAACAAAATTAGCTAAATTCCTTCAAAGCATAAGATAAACTAAAAACATATTAAAACAAGTAAGAAAGTCTAAGTTCGGGCGGAGCCGAACACTAAATACCCGGCGCAAGTATTAAATATATGACTTACACCTTTCCGAAAGCTACCGCTACATGGTAAGCCGAGGTGTATCAATTTTGAGTAAATTAGCGTCCTTAAATTTCGAAATATTGAAGTTTCAAGCATTTCTGAAATTTAACGTTAAATGAAAAGCGGCCTCAATTTCAGTCCGATTTCAACAATTTTCAACATTTTGCTTTTATGTGACAAGCACAATAACCATACCGTGTTTGGTACAAATTGCTAGAACGGTTAACGAGATACATAGATGTGATCATAAGTGGGCGGTGCCACGCCCATTTTCCAAAATTTTCTTATAAGCGTATTTCTTGGTAAAGAATTGTTGCAAACATAAATTTTGAATATATTAGCTTTATTATTTACTGATTTATCGAAGATTTCGTATTTCTCTAAATTACCGTTATATGGGAGGTAGGCGTGGTTATTGTCCGATTTTTCCCATTTTCAATACCACCCGTCCTACGCCCGAAAGAAGTACCAAGTTTCGTTAAGATATCTCGATCTTTACTCGAGTTATCGTGTGCACAGACGGACGGACAGACGGACGGACGGACGGACGGACAGACAGTCACCCCTTAATCGATTTCTCTTTTCATTCTGATCATTTATGTATACATTTGGCTATATCTATCTCGATTCGTTTTGCCTGTTACCAACAACCGTTATATGAACAAAGTTGTGCACAAGTGCGCTCGGGTATAAAAAGAAAAAAATGAAATAAACAAAGGAAATAAGCTTCAAATAATTACATAAATAAAATAAAAAAAATATTTTTCTTCCTAATACAAAATCTAAAAATAAAAATAAATTGCTAAAAAAAATTTAATTAAATAAAAAAATAATTTAGATAAGTTCCTTAAACATTCAATGAAATTAAAAGAATAATTTTTCTTTTGAAAACTAAATGTTATGTAGAAACGTTATCTTAAAATATAAAGAAACTTAAACTAAGGAAAAATAAATTTAAAAAATAATTTTTTTAAGAGTTGAATGAAAAAAGTAACTTTTTAAAAGAATAAATTATAAAATTTAAAAGGAAATTATATTAATAGCCGGTTTAATCACCAATTTAAATTGAAAATGATTTTTTGTTTTCTGTCAATTTCCGTATAAAATTTAAAAAATTAAAATCATTTTTCATTTAGTATCAAAACATTTCTTTCTTTTTTACAATAAGCCCTGATGGGCACTTGGGTGTCTGAAGAGATAACTATGAACACACCCTCTAAACCCTTTTCAAGGTTTAATCTGGCACAGATCGATATTGCTAGCACCATGACCCGAACGAATTTAGGCAACAGCGAGTCATTAACAATCGCAGTTGTTCTTTTCTCCATTTTTGAGCCGTCTATGTAATAATGAACATATCTAGGAACAAGATGAGATAGTGCATTTTCACCAGATCTCTCGGTCGGAGATTTTGACTCGAAATATTTGCGTCTTCTCAACACTGGAATTTTACATCCAACAACTTTCCATTACTTGTTCTTGAAGAATTCTGATAGATCTTTCCAGTTGCATCCCCCTCGAGGATGCTGTAGCGGAGCTCATCCCGATTGCGCAAGTTCCCTCGTAACCACATTCAAGCGAAGAGAGAGTTTTGCTTCGCTTGCTTCACTCTTTACAAATCCCTTATCATTCCTCCCCGTTTATGCCGTACAGAAATGTAGAGAATGCTGAACAAAGTTGACAAGGCTATGGGGACGTTCGACAGAAATATTGAACGCAAGATCAATGAATGTCTTCGCGTGCGCGAGGCTTACCGAAGAAGATGCTATGACGAACTGAACGAGTTTTTTTTTTAACGACGTGGCCATACTTAAGGGCATAAAAATTCAACGATTACGCTGGACACGACATTTCGTTAGTATGGACCCTAAACGACAAACGGCCGTCTTTAGTGAAAAATAAAAAGACAAATGAAATTCTGGCACACAAGTGCTTATTTTTCCGACAATCACGAGGGTTAAATTTCTTGTTGTCAAGCCACTGTTTCACTGTTCTCACTCATTTGATTAACACACCATTCTTTCCCCAGATTCTTTTGCCTTTCAGGCAGTTATGTGTGCAATGTAAAAATCATTTATCCCGAATTTTATGAGCTACAATTGCGGAAGTAAGCGGATTAGGATATTGCCTACAGGCAAGTACTGAACAATGGAACGAATGTGCGCTTAACAAAAGATATGCATACTACAGAGCTACTAATAGTACCTTGCATGTGCAGATATATGTATAAGCCGCACTTGTATATGTATGAATTGTGCGTGCGTATTTATAAATACGTAGTATTCTGTAAAGTCATAACTTTTGCCTGTGACTTGTCAGAAAAATTCGACATTTCTTCCATCACTTACTCACCACTCCTCGAGCACTTAAGGCTGCCTGTCGTCAAATGCCGTAAGGACATTGCGAAAAAGTATAAAAACTGCATATATGTAAAAGTTAGAGTTTTACCATTTTGATACTTAAGTAGCTTTGTGTGCCATTGCGCACCCATTCGCCAAGTAGGCGGGTGTGCCTTGTCTGCGCCTGAGTCGTTAGGTTAGATGCCAACAATTTGCTCATCAAACACAAAAGAGGCAGGCAAAACAAAGTTTGTCCAGCACTTTAAATTTTTAATAGGCCAGCGTTAGCGCAATATTTGTTTTTTAACTTTTTTCTAGTTTAAGGTTTGCGTTTCTGTATGTTTGTTTTACTATTATTTCTGCGTGTCTCCTTGATAACAAGCAAGAACGTTGCGCATAACGTCCTTTGAATTCAGCAGAGTAAATGTCCTTTTTATCTACCTTTACATGGTATTTAGTTGTTGAATAAAACATTAGTACTGGCTACATGTCGCTTTTGGTTTTTTTTGTTTTTTTTTGTTGTATATAAGCTAGTAATATGAACCTCAGCGAAGGATCCCTTCAGTGAAGTTCATCTTTTTGATGTTCGCTTATTCGGTCTAACTACATAAAAAATTAGAATGTTTTATTTGGTTTAAGTCTAACACAATAGAGACAAAAAGAAAACCTGCGGCAACGCAGCTGCTTGCCCAGCTTCTGAGACATAAAATTATGATTTAAATTTCATTTTGAAATTTTAAAATTTCTTTTATGTGAAAAGTGTGCACAAAAATATATGAGACGGACGAAAATGGCTAGCAGGGCGTTCTTTTGGCAGCGAGTGAGTGTCGGTAAAAATCGTACAGTAATTTTTTTCCCCTTTTTTAATTTATTGTTTAATTTTATTAACTTTTAATAAAAATATAGTTCACTCTATATCAAAATACATTAAACTTAAAGTTTCTAACCTTGTAACATTCAAAAAAAAAATAGTAAAATTTTCATCAAAACTTTACACTTTTATTCAGGGTTTCGAGAATTTTTTTGGGTATGCAATTTTACAGCCCATTCGATTTTAGCATAATAAAGTTTGAAGTCGCTCTAAATACCTTTGATTTTTGAGAATTTTTTCGGTGACGCATTTTTGCACTTTTTTCCATATAAGCATGCATTTCTTATGAAATAAAATGCGGCAGCGTGTTCGCAACAAAATTGAAATTTTGAATTTTTTATAAAGTTTGAAATGGTCATTTATTTGGTTTTGGTTAAATCTTCGACAATATTTTTATAGAAAAAAATTAACTCGAAAAACATTACGAACATTAAAAAAAACCACACGTGGTCATTTGTTTGAGTCACTGTATATTTTTTGCTTAAAAATAATAAAAATTAATAAATACAGAAAATCGACTTAGAAAAATATATACATTTTATCAAAAAATAAAGAAATGGTACTTAAAAATTAAATTAGATTGAAAATGGCCTCATTAAAATAAGAAAAAAAAAAAAACAATTAAAAAGTAATAAGATCCTAAAAATTAAATGAAATAAAAAAATATAAAATATATTGCAAAACCGCCCACCGACCAGTTGCAAAACCACCTAAATCGCTGTTCTGGCAAAGGGGCGGAGGAGGTTTAAATATTACTTAGGTGCCAATAAGTTCCTTACATTTGCATGTTCGAGTTCCTGTTAATATTCGAGAGTTTTTCTCACTCACGCCAATGATTTTCCAAATTTTAAAGGCATTCAAATTTTCTTTTCATGCTCGCGCACACAACCAAGGTCTTAACGCCTTGCACACACAGCAACAGCTGCCAAACGTTAAATGTCATGGCCACTTTGCCGTTACGCATTCCAAGTGTCGAATTTTCATAGCCACCAGAAACAGCTGAGTGGAGAGCACTGCAAACCGCTTCTAGCATGTACAAAATGGTAGCAACAACAGCAAGCGTAGAAGAAAATTTGTAAGAAAATATTATTCTTTCATGAGTTTCCACTACACAGTCTCTTATGGCCATTTGTGGCAAAATAAATGGACACATTAAGTGAAACCAAAGAAAACGAAACGAGTAAAAAAATACGCTTCCACAATGCTATGTGACGAAAAATGAAAATGAAAGGCGTTTTAGTGAGAGGAAATGAAAAGTGGAGCCCCCGAAAAATTAAAGCCGAGAATTGAGAAAACTAGGTCAAGTTTTTTTTTGAGCGTGGTGGGTGTCTTCACTTGAATGCAGCTACGTTCTTATCAGCTACAAAACGACGATTGTGGTTTTGTGCAGTTTGGTGAATGTATGAAGAGATTTAAGCGGAGAAATTTGCAGTAAGCAATGCTACAAGAACGTGTTTAACACAATTTTACACTCATATAAATCTCAGCCAGAGGCGTGAACTCTACAAGGCTATAGCTTTAGTTATACTCATGTTAACACAGTTGTTGTAATTTAGTACCCGTATCTGTATGTTAATTTATATAGAGAAAATTTTAGGCAAATATATATAGCAGTGTACACTGATTACCCTTACAAGATTTAGTAAATTTCTTTCCCTTTGCCATCTTTGCTAACAAAAAGTTTTCCTAGATTACTGACATAACATTTAATGCGGCGATAAGAACAACGACATAGATCCTTTTTGCATTTTTCGTTTAACATTTCGTTTTTCTTTTTCCGCTAATCGCCACCACGCATTTGGTGTTGGTCATATGAGCGCGTGAGTATTTTTGGTTTTTCATGCCAAGTAGATCAGAAGACTTGAAATTCTCCCTCGCCAAAAAGAGGTATTATTTGTATATGCCTCTTTATCTGTACAATTCAGTGAGAGGGTATAACCAGGTTGTATACATGTACTAAATAACAAAATATTTATACAATTTTGCAGATATTATTGCCTTTAGTTAACCACTTGCTGTATTACACAATTAATTAAAAAAAAAAAACCTATATAAATTAAGCGCTCAGTTGCAAAAGTTAGAAGCCATTCAAAATAAACCTGCTCAGGCAGGAAGATCTCTTAATAGCGCTAGGGAAAAAGTTAATTTTGAACTGTGCCATTATTATTTCATGTAAATTTTTCGCTTCTAAGGGAAGAATAAAATATGGGCCTCTTTTTTTTCAAATGTAGATATGCATTTTTACCCAGCCAGCAAAATATCCGGAAACGTATCCGAAAATGGAAACAATTTCGTATAAAAACCTGATGTTTCATCCGTTTTCCGATTCCGTTTTCGGACGTTTTTCAGATCAATTCTCCCACTGAAGTGTTCATCCGAAACGTATGTGCAGAAAACTATCGAAAATGGTTGTAAAACGGATGCGCTTTCGGCTGTTTTCCTGAAAATTTTCTGAGTCAATTTTCATTACGAACTTCACAGAAACTTTTTGATAGTTACAGCAAACCAAACCAAAAACAAATTTAAGATTCAGCAATTATTTCAATTTTAATAAATCATTTTAATGTGTTGCTTCTGACGGAATTCGAACCTGGGACCCGCTTCAGAGCTAACAAATAGTAGCAAACTTCTCTGCACACTCAGCTACTAGCGAATACGTATACATGTTTTTAAATGCTCAGTTTGAACAAATATTTTAAAATTATTGTTTTGAAATAAGACGATGACATTTTTCGGATACGAAAAATGAACAAATATGGAATTCGTTTTCTGAACATATAAAGGTGTGAGTCAAACGAAAGGCGTTCAAAAACGATTTATTTAGAAAACAGTTTTTAAGAGAGTGGCCACTCTTTTAAAAGATAAAATCAATTTAATTTTAGTATTTGTCGAAATATTTAAGTGTGGGTTTTAAAGGAGAGAGGTTTAAGAAGACTTTATTTGCAAAATATTCTGAGGTGCACTGCCACTTGATGAAATATCAAATTAGATTTAATGCAATATTATCGAACGAATAATGCAACTCGTAAATTCTTACCCAATTTTGTAGGATTTGAAGTATTTGGAATATTAGATTGATCTAAGAAAGCTTCATGCACCGCAGTGTATCGTATCGCACCTGTTTGATAGCCTTTCATTTATCGCATCAAATACGATGTCGTATCGCACCACATTTGTTTGAGGCCACCATAACTCGCTGCACAAATGAATTGGCGCATACAGATTTTACGATGACGGTTAGTGGTGAATGGCAGTTAATTTTGATTCAGCCACTGATTCCGTCTTAGAAATAATATAGAAGAACCAAAAAAAGTTTCGCAATTTAAATTGCATAATATTTTCTTAAACGAGAGTATTTTCAAAAGCATAATTACAGCTAATGAAGGTTGGAGCTGGCAATTTAAATTGCTAGCCATTAAACCAAATATTAAACATCTGCATATAGTACATGGATATATGTATGTAGGATAAGTACGTCTGCCTGCATATTTTGCAACCACCTGTATTGTATGTATTTGTTTTCATAAAATAGCATAATTAGCCATTTTGTTTTTGTTTGTACTCCATCAGCACGAGGCATTATCTAGCAGTTAATCGAATTAATTATAGCTTATGGTAAAGCTGGAAGCGTGCCGGTCAGCCGGATGAGCATAGCGAAGCAGCAGCTACATACGTCAATTCAAGATAAGCAGAGTGCGAACACCTACTGTTATTTTTTTTTGTTTCCACATCAATTAACCAATTAAGTGCATATGTCGACGTTGATATTGACAGCAACAGTAGGAGCGATGAGATGACCAAGGATATGAGATGTGAGCATTGAAAAGTCACATATTTTACAGAGGCGTGGAATATATGCACGTGGGTGTAGCCAAGTGCAAATTTTATAGGTAAATATTAAACACTTACGGCCATATTATTGACTTGTCGTTATTCCTTCTTATTCAACCGTTTAGTTATTCCGAGCAATTCTGAGCGCAGGCGAAATAACTTTTTTGTCAATTATTCACTATGCAATAGCGTTGAATAACTTTACGGCAGAGGAATAAATATTTATTCCAATAGTTTTTCCGAAGAATTGACATTTGGAGTGTCAAAATATTATACAATTTTTTAATTATTATTATCTTTTTGAATTTTTAAACACGTGACCAATTTAACGTCAAGAACTTTGCCTGCTTCAAATCAAATACATTGATCAAAAATATAAATATACCACAGTGTAGAGGAATAAATTCTTTACATAATTGCAGTGGTAAGTATTACGATGCGGCTTATCACTTTCGCGTAATCGATTGGTAAATTCAATGTTTTTTTTTTATGAAACAAAAGCAGGAAATAAATAACGTTACTCATACGCCGTGTACGAGTATCCAAGCGTTTGATCAAACGTAAAGGAACACGATAACAATTGATTACGCGATGGGGATTCGTCGTAGCGTAGTAAATACCTCTGCAGATATTTAGACAATTTCTTCATTCACAATTTATTGATGTGAATTGGACAAGATTTGTTAGAATTTTATTAATTGAAAAATTCCAAAAAGTTAGAGCTCATTGTTACACCATTATTGCACTAGGCTTCGAAATTGCGGAACGGTTGACAGTTAAAAAAGAAATTACTTTAAGAAAGGCCGTCAGCATTTTTAAAGAGACCAAAAAGTATCGATCGGCCCATTTTCGGCAAAGTTATGGTTATTAAAAAAGGACTTTTTTTATAAATCCTCTGGATTTATAAAAATTGTCCTGGTGTTCTGGTCCACACTTAAATTGTCCTAGATTTTTAATGAAGGTCAATGCAGACACTCCTTTAATTTGTAACAGATTTTGCTGTGAAAAAAAGTTAAGCTTTCTGTCAAATTGATAACGAAATGTTTTTTTCTGGTGAGTTTACCTTCTTTCTGTTTAGTTTATTTGGCTAAATCTAAACTTTTTTTTTTAGGCAAATGCCAAAAAAGTGAAAAATGAAAGTGAAGGTCAACGGCTGAGGGCCTTACTTTCCATTATCCTTCATTTTTCGTATGGAGTGGCACATATTGAAGGGCTTCTGCTTTCGCTACTCAAAAAAGAGCTTTCAGATGGGCTTTTTGTAGGACGCCTTCTTAAGAATTTTTTATTTTTTTAAGTTTTTCTTAATTCATAAAAATCATACTTCGTTAAGGAATTTATTTAAGGTTCATATCAAATAGTTTTATTTAGACTTAAAATGCCTATTGAATCTTATTTGAAATGCTAAGTAATATAAATATTTACTTAAGTACATTCGCGTAAATTGTAAATAGGAAACACCTTTCTAGGAAGCATACGGGGAAGCACCTTTTTCAGTCATTGTTGGGTAAGCCTTTTAGAATGGCTTCACTTAAGACAGCCTACCTAAATTATCTTCATGGTATGTATATACAAGATGGCAAAAATGGATCATGAAGCGCGTTGTAGCTTTTGCGGAAATTTGCTGATGGTGGTACGTCACCGTCACGAGAAATTTGTTCTTTTATGATTAAAAAATGCTGAAATGCCCCATATTAGGAATGTTTTTAAGATATAATTTAGGTAAATTAGGTAAATTAAAACAAAACATGGTTACGCTTACTGTTATGCCTTTATGGACATTTTCACATATTTATTAAAAAAAAAACAAAAATCGTTAAACACAAAGTTAAGGTGAAAATAATTTACTTTTATTCATCTATCAGCATTTACGGAAAGTCTTAGCGAGAAAACGTGCGTCGCAAACTCGCATCTTCTTTGCCAAACACCAAATTCAATAATTACAAAAAAAAAACCTGTTTCGACACGCAGAAATCAGAAAACTTTGTGTTTGCATTCCACCTCTCATTTGGCTTGTGTCTTCTACCTCTCCATATCCTTTTTACCACAAACTCTTCATATTGCTTCTGTTTTCTTTTGAAGTTATATCTTGTTTTTCACATTAAATCGCTTCAACGTCAGCTATCCAAACGCCCCACGTCCCAAGCCCAAGCATTTTATACATATGGGTTTTTTGTTCTTTAGCAATCAGTTAAGAAATGATTTAGATGCGCAACAAGTAAAATATTGTAAACATGTTCTTGAATATTGATAGCACTTGTTTACTTCTTAGTTTGACGTATCTATGTACATCTTTATAAATACAATAAAACTTAGCAGGTTCAAAGTGAGTATGAATTTATGAGACAATTTATCATTTGGCTTCAAGATATTTACATACAAATAAAACACAAAATCTTTAAGAAAGCAAAAATATTATAGATGCCATCATAGTGAAAAAAGATTAAATTATTTCGAACCAAATATTAATAAGTACGATAGACGCACTCTGTGAAAGAAATTTTTTTCTTCACCCAACCTCTATGTTGCCTCCAATGCTCTTAGTTCGCTCATGTTGCCTGCACAAAAAGACTTTCAAACTATTTTTCATTTCATGCCAGGCATATACTATGGAGTATTCCTTCCCTGCGCTCGTGATTCGACCTTAATTTTCTACTGTTTACTTTGCTTTGTACTCACAGAGTATTGGATTTCAGGCTTTCATTACATCTGCATACTTAGCAATATGTATGCATTCATACCTACAAAACATTTTTCATATTTTTTGCATTTGATGCTAGTTGCTCTCATGCCCTCCCCCATATTTTTGTGTATCGCATCGCATACATTTCAATCAGCGCTGGCGCAAAGTCGAAATCGCGAAAATGATAAATTATTTCTTTTATTCAACATTTCTCAAACAAATAACTCTGTAGATTGGGGTGTAGGAAAGTTATATAAGCGCGGAAGGATGGACGTACTTATGCACAAGTAAATGTGCTTATGCGCAAAAAGAAGATAACAGAGTATGTAAGTCGAAACCCTTGGTGATTATTTATGTATGTAAAGCTGATAAGAAGTGCTGTTTTGAATGTATGGCAAAAAAAAAAATGCGGAGAATAAATTCCACGCATTCTTTAGCAAAGTAAATTGATTTATCCAGGCACTCGTAAGTATGCTACATATATTAAGCTTAAAGTGGTTATTATCAGTGAAAGTGAAATATTTCCTTTTCCATTGTATTATAACATTACAATATGGTTCGTTTCAAAACTCAAACTCAAAATATGCCTAGGTATAGCAGAACAGAAGAGACAAGGTCGTTTGTTACTTTAAAGAGAGTCTCTAACCTAGTATGCGAATTTCTTATAACAAAGGGTTCAGCCATTGTGGAAAAGAACAACTTTTTTTGGGTACAAAAACGAATATCCTTGAAAATTTGTAATATTTATTTTTGAAAAAATATACGTTAAGAACTAATATATTGACGACCAGATCCTCAAATCTCGTTCTTCTAACTTTATTAGTTAAGCTGTTCGTCATTGAACGAAAAAAGACTTTTTTTAATTCTACGAAATTTTACTTTTATTTGATACCCCTATTGTTTTTCTAAGTTGCACAAAATTTTTAATACAATTTTTTGAAATAATAATTTCTCTGAAATTTCAATTTCAAATCAAAAAGTTTTAAATTTTTATTTTTTTTTGTTATTAATATATTTTTCTTTTGTCACAGAGTGTTGTTAGAGAGCATTTGGGGATATGAGGTTTTGCCAAAGTACCGTTGATATGTAGCTTTGAATCTATGAATCCAGAAATGTTCGTGGTAAAACACAAAAAATTGTCTATAATACCGAAAAGTCTCTAAAAAATAAGGAAAATCCTTAAAAATTCAAAATAAAACCTCTGAAAACTTTCAAAAAATTTGCATGTATTTTGAGAAACTTCCCGGAATCACCAATAAATTCCGAAACATCCCGAAAGTTCTGAAAAAATTTATAATATTTATCTCGAAAAATTCGAATGAAAATTTGGAAGAAAAACGTTTATAGAGAATTCAAAACAAAAAAAAACACGAAAAATACCTTTATAAAAAAAACCGATATGTCCGAAAAATTCCGAATATCCAGAAAAATTGGGAAAATGTCTAAACGTAATCTGGTAATTTACACGAGAAATACTTGAAAAAATCAGGAAGTATTGCGAAAAATATCGAAGAAGTCCTGAAAGTTACGAATTGGTTTCGAAACGCCCCAAAAACTTTAAAAGAAAATCAAGAAAAAGTCCATGAATTCATTAAAAATTAAGAAAAACTTTCACAAATCCACAGTAAATCGAAAAATTCCAAAAGTCTTGAAAGAATAAGTAAAATCACGAATACATTGAAATAAAATTTTAGAGACGTTATGTAGAGATCTCGAAAAACAATCTAATTAAAAACCTAGTTGTCTGAAAAGTATCCCGAATGTAAAAAAAATCCTAAAAATCGCGAAAATGTCAAAAAAAAAAGATTTCAAAAAATCCGAAGGTTCGCAAAAATATTGAAAACAAGAAAAAAAACTTAAAAAGTGTGCAGTTTATTTAAAATATTAAAACAAAGTCAAAAAGTATCGAAAAATCCTGAAATTCCCGAAAAAATTGCGAAAACTTTTATAAATAATTTCAGGAACTACTATGCAAGACTGCTCTTCACTCAGAAACGGCTGCATGGTTTTAGATAACATATGGCACTCAGATCTCTTATAACTCTGACTAACACTTTGCATATTTTTTAAGTTTTTGAAATTCAATTTTTGGCGTTTTAACGCCACGCAGGTTCACTAGTAATTTTTGTTTTTGCTCTCGCGAAGGCTACGCGATAAAAAAGTTATAATGGTGCGTTACATTGTTGATGATTCCTTATAATGTTTTTAGTTCGATCCGTCTTTTTTGAATATCCCGATAATCCGTATATTCGAATTTTCGAAGATCTGATTAAAAATCCGATTATCCGGATATGGGAATACTTACCGGATAACCGGATAGAAAAATCTGATGACAAAAGAGAACCGATATATGGATTTTATCCGTTGGCCCGAATATCCGAACGTATATCCTGACAGCCGAATACGCGAATTATCCCAGACCTGTTGTTTAATAAGTTGAAGATAATCTTTTATTAAAAACTCATGAATTCTACATATTTGTTTGTCCAAATATTGCAGCACAGTGTAATCTTATTATCATTCAAGCCAATTTAAAAAGGGCTCAATTATCTTTAGAAATATTTTCATTGTGCTGAGTTAAAGTATTCGCATGCACATAATTTACTTTACATATTTACTAAACATCTCAATCACATTAATGCTCCCTTCAGGCAACATGCGCACATGATTAGGCACATAGAAAAGTGGATAAATAAAGGAGTTGGCGAATTTGGGTTACGAGTAAATATATTTACAACATTTTATTCGTTTGGTGAAATACAACAATGCGACAGTAAAAATCCAAAATAACACTTAGAATATTTTTTTTTGTCAAGGTCAGCTTTGGGCTAAATACAATAAGCTGATAACTTTTTTTTCTTCCTATTCGGCCTTAGAAGCGTTTTTCACTTTAGGTCGATATTTATAGCATGCAAAGCAAAAAATTTCTTCGACATAAAGACGCAAGTCGCAAGTACCGAAAATTGTCAGAGATGCGTAAAATGTGGCACGTTCGCCAAATAAATTGCCCTTAAAACGTGCGCACATATGTACTTACATATGTATGTTCTATGAGAGAAGTAAGGAAATAACAAGCACCATAAGTCAGTTAGACTTCTTTCGCCATATTTTCGCTTTTATTTGCTTGCATTTAACTGGGTGGAACGGTTGTAAATAGATACTTATATAACACAAACATATAAGTATGTATGCAGGGTTATAACTTTTCTAGGAAGCAGTAAAGCAGCATCAATAAACTCATATTTTCGACATAAGAAAATTACGCAAAAATGTGCAGCACGCTATTGAAACCATAAAATTGCTATAGCTTCATTGAAGCCATAATTTGGTGAACAATATTTTGCCAACCTCTGTTTGTTTGCTTAGTCAAAATGAGCAAAGACATAAACATAAAATTGTACACTGTGTGGGAGTAATGATTTGGTGCAAATCATAAGGCGAATAAAAACCTTTATAAAATGACAATATGGGCGTCCAAAAATAAAGCTGAGCAGAAATTTAGAAAAGTCAAATTATTTACTACTCTTTTCTAGGAAATATGTGTAAGATTCCGAACCGCTGTAGACTAAGCTATTTAGGTGGTCTGCATCCGCACTCGGTGGTCACAGAGACCCATCGAAATACTGTGTATGCCTACAGATTAGTCCACCGGCTCTTAGTGACTGGTCCTAACCATCTCTATGCCTTATGCGAGCAGCAGTCCCGTAGCAGAATGTATGCTTGAACTCAGTGCCCTCAGTCTTGTAGCAAAATCGCGCGTTTGTTCGCTTCTTCGTTTCCTTAATACCACTGTGCGTTGATACGCAGTCCACTTGGATTTACCGAAATTCACAATAAAATCTAAATTTTTAACTTTGCTCCTAAAAATTACCACGCCCATTTCTAGAAGATTCGTCGATTAGAAAAAAGTTGCAGAACAAGTGCTATGCGTTTATCACCTAAAGAAAAATCTGCCGGAGCAAATATTTTTACTGAATGAATATTCTACCGGAATCAACAATAAAATGTATGCACATTTTTACAAAAGCACGATTTTTGACATCTCTTTTTGGATGATCGAATCTTTTGTTTCCTACAAAACCATTTAGTTGTCTGTACTTTCTCCTTTTCACACATACATATGTATGTATTTATGCCTGTATGCAAAGGAGCTACAGATTAATATAAATTTATTGCAGTACTAAAATACAGCACCACGTACCCACTGCCGACATCACACCCCTTAAATCACAGTTTGCCGCAAATCACTCATAACGGATGCTAACCTGTTTTTTATTGCTTATGATTTACTACATACATATGTACATATGTATGTATATACACGTATCCGTTTCATGCTTCCAACGCCCTACTCTCCCTGGGGATTTGTGAGAAGCGGTGGCGTATGAGTGATATTCAACCTGGCATGGTTGGCATTTAACACCACTGTGACAGGCACAAGGACGAGAAAGCATAACAACAAAATATATATGCATTTTTCACAAGAATGTGTGTACATTAGGACGGGTATATTTTTTTTTTACTATGCGCGTATCGCATAGGAGTATTCTACGTGTAATTCTAAGCAAATTTGCCGAAGAAACCATGGGTCTAAAATCAATTTGGAGTTTACCAAATTGCGAAAATATGTTTCGAAGAAATTGAGAAAATTTTCACGGCTGCGCCCTCTAGTGGAAGTTTTACGAAAAACATAAGTGCAGCAATGGATTCCGTATACCAAAATCACCCCCATAGCATGTTTTTATACAAAATTTAACCTTTTTTTTGGCAATTCGGCAAACTCCAAAATGATTTTAGACTTATGGTTTCTTTGGAAAATTTGCTTAGAATTACACGTGCATAGATTCTTTCTGTGCTATACGCACATAGCCGAAAAAATGTATCAAAAAAATTGACCCGCCCTAGTGTAAATATATGAAAACCTACAAGCATGCGTGCAGAAATATGTGATTACTTTATTTGTGTGTTTAAATATACATACTTATTCCACTCACCTGCTGTTAAGTGTTTATTGTATACAAATTTTTATTGTACGAGTAACACCTTTGCGGCAGTTGGTGTTAATTTTTTGGGTGTTCGCAACCACTTATTTGAAAAGTGTGCTTTAATTTATTCTTTACTTGTTGTGATTGTGGGTCTAAGAGCTAATATAAAAGATTGTACTTCTGTAAGGCTGATCTACTTATATGTGAACTTGCTTCCTTTGAGAATTTATCGCGTCTTTTAATCGACATTAAAATGATTTGTGCTTTTGTTATGTTGGTTCTTTGTTCAGGAAATCGCTTTTTCAGTTATCTTGATAAGCTTGTGCACTTGTGAAAAATTAATTTAATGTTAGATAATTTAGTGAAGACATGTTTTACAAATGTATAAGCACATATGTATGTAGAAGATTTACCTGCGAATATTTGCCTTATTTAATACCAATTTGTTAAAATTAATTGAATGGAAAAGTATGATTTTAATAGAGATAAGGTTTCATAAATATTTGCCGGATAGATACGTTTACAAGGGAGCCCCGCATGTTGGAGTTTTGTCTCCCCTTCTTTGGGTTATGGTAATTAGGAATTTCTGCATGGCCTGGAAGAGGGGGTAGCCTTAAAGGTGATTGCGGATGCTGACGACCTTGCGGTGGTTGTAAGTGGGAAATTTCCACAAACTATGTGTGGCAGCATGCAGGTAAAACTAAGGTTAGTGGAAAGATGGACCAAGGAGAAAAGTCCGGGAGTAAACCCAAACGGAATGAGCAAAATATCGAGGTTTGATGCAGGACGAAAAGCTAAGTTTAGAATATACAAGTGCATACCGAGAAAGCAAAAGTGGCCGTCTACAGCTGTAAGGAATCGATTGGATTGGGGAGAGCCCCAGGTCGCAAAAAAATCCTACATTAACGCTGCAGCGTGGGTGTTAGGCCTATCCTTCTCTACGGAATGAAATCAACAACACAAGCACTTCAAGAAGTGAAAAGAACAGCGTGGAGCCCTCCGCACAACTCCTTCGGAGGCAATGTGCATCTTACTAAACATTAATTCACGAGGTGTGCTGCCTTGCGGCTGCGGAAATTAATAGGATGGGAGTCGTTAAGCGATTCTAAAAATGTGGACCTACCGTACACGGACTACCACGGTAAACCGTGCATCATGTCTAAATTTAGCAAAGAGACATACAACTTCTATTCCACATAGAGTTTTGGTAAGAGCGCCTCTGAAGAAAACAGATTACTCCATTTATACACGAACGGTTCAAAACTGCGAAAAATTGTAGGAAAAAACATAAATTACCCAGTCGGGGATGCTCTATCGTTTGGCCGTATTACCAACTGCCAGTCTCGACCGGAAATGGGTTAAACAGACCGGAAGTGCATTTTTTAACCGGCAGTCCATTCCAGAAAAACCTTTCCAACAAAAGTGGTGTGTGTTTTATTATGAATCCGAATCTGTGGTAAACACATGTATGTCCTATTTCAAAAAGTGGATTTCGGGTCAGTATAACCCACTTCCGGTTGAAACCGCAAGTCGGTAATTCCACCAAAAGATAGAGCATCCTCGATTTGGTAGGTCATATTTTTGCATTTTTCAATTTCACTCCATTTTAGAGGGGATGGACTGTGTTCTAGAACACCCTGCATTTAAAGATAATTAATTTTTTTCTATTAATTTACAAAATTATACCTCTTTTTGTATAGTGGTGGTAAGGTTTGCGTTGCCACAAGTGCTTCTTTTGCTCAAAATAATAATGGCAAAATCTATAACATATGAAAAAAAAACAGCTTATAAAACTTTTTCATCAGGTACCTTGATTTCAAAATCTAAATAGTTCTTTTGTTTACAGTCTCTGGTAAACAGCGATTCTTAAAATAGGCAGGTAGGACGTTTCGAACCAGGCGCCCCTTTTTATAAGCATCAGAGAATTTGGATCTAATTGATAAATCTACATATTTTTCGTTAAATCTATGGCATCAAAAGTAAGTTATTAGCGAATAATTATAATGAAAATAAGCTAAATTTACGAACCTCGAAATAGTACGGCATGTCAGGTGCAAGTAAGAAAATCTCAGCATAATACGAAGCACAAAAATACATCTTCATTATAATATTCACATTTTCGTATTATTCCCCTTGCTAGTTAGGCACTCTTCACGTCGGTCCAGTCAAATACCTTATGTAAGTTCATTTTCATGATTCATGAACTTCGCAATCTACCTTGGCAACGTTGGTTGATGCGGAAAGCTGTCGACATCGCGGCATTTGAATAGTTCGAGTGATGCACAAAATAGAGCCAGCGGGAATAAAGTGCGCGCCGACCAAAGAACAATGCTAATCGCAAAGGCATCACAAGTGCCAGAGCAACTATTGCACGAATGGCTAACTCGGCGGTATTTAGCGCTTTTGAATTCGAAAGTGTGAAAGGCATTTTGCATTTGACGCAAAAAAGTTTAAATTAAGAATTCAAAAAGTAGTAATTACATGCAAAGCGTGGAAAATCGCAGCAATGTAGCGGAGGGAAATTTGCGTAGGAACATCAAAGGTAGAATCAGCAAGTGAATATGGGATGGTGCAAAATGGAAAGCGCAGAGTTTTCGCGCGAAACTACAGAGAAATAAACTGCCAAAAGTGGGTCAATGCTAAGAGCAAGAAACTGCCAAAATAATAACTAACTGTCTAAAACTACGTTCGTTGTTTGTGCACTAGATGCAATTGAGTGGGTTGTCTGAAATTATGCTTTGAAAACTCTATGTGTACGTATGTACATATGTCCTGGTTTAAATTACCAAAAATTTATGTCCTGGTTTAAAATGGCCAAAATTGTATGTCCACGTTTTAAATTATGCCCCAAGAAAATGCTCAGTTTTTAAATGGCTCTAACTTTATAGCCAGTTTTTAAATGACCAAAAATGTATCTACAATTTTTAATAGGTAAATATGTGAAAGCTTATTCCATAAAAATCCTTGGGATTGCGGAAAAAAATTTTGCATTTTTTTTTAAAGAGACGTCAACAGTATTTATTGCTCAAAGATAAAGAACATAAGAGTACATGTGTTCATCTGTTAACATTATCTTTCTAACACGGAGCACAGAAGATACTATCAAAATTAATTGAAGAAGCTACACACAGTGGGACGGTCTCATATAACCGTCCTACAAATTCGCTGAAATTTCATATATGTATGTCCTATTAGGCACTTAGGAATGAAGAAATGTGCAAAATGATAAAAGTCGACGCATTGCCACGCCCACAGCTCTTGTGGTGGAAATCGTAAATGTTATTCGATTTTGATGAAATTCAGAATCAATGCTGGTTTTAACTTGAAAAGCGCAACCCCATAGCAACGTCAAAATCAGTTAATATTATCGCCCACCAACTGTAAAAAAAAAATAGGCGAAAATGTTAGAAAACTATATTTTGGTGAAATTTGATGTACCCGCTCGTTTACCTAAAAAAATTTAAAATTTTAACGATAATGAACTATGAATTACGGCCACCTCCATGAATATAATTTTATGAATTTTGGGGAAAATGAACAAAAACATTTATTTTATTTGTAAAGCAGTTACTACATATTTATTCATCTTCCAAAATGAAAAAAGCAATTGCAATACCTGCATGCTAAATTATGTGCATGGAATGGACTTGCTTGCATTGTTCACAAAATATTTTTTACATTGCACTCATATGTTCTTTAAGCTCGTTTCGAGACTTCAAATATACACTTTCATAAAAAATTCTTTTTCACTTGGGTTAGTTGGATATTTTGCTACGAATCTACATACATAATTGATTTTTAAGAAATTGCCTAGTACAGTGCGTTTTTTTATTACTGTCCGCTGTAGTTCCATTGTGCGGCAGCGACACAATTTAGAGAAAAAGTAGAACAAAGGAAAAAATAAATCGCTATCACGTGCCACAGTCAGCAGCCAAGTGATTCTACAGCAACAGTTGAAATGGCTGTCAAGCGCAGTGCCATCAAACGCCTTCATCTACCAAACATACATACATAGCATACGTGTATGCGCTTTAAAAAAAAAACAAAGGAGAGAGTGCTCAATCACACACACCTACACAAATTGTACAACTGTCTAAATTACAGCGAGAGAGGAAAAGAAAATGTGTGACACAACTAATCTAATCTACTCTAATGGCAGTAGTTGCAATTGGTAAATACTTCTGGGGTAAAGGATAAATAAGGCTAGAAACAGGGATGCCAACTTGGCGAGAATTCAAACATTTTTATGGAATTGTGGTACTTTGTGGGGAATAGGGGAATGGCTTAAAATTTTTGGGGAAACCAATAAATAGGCTATTTATTTGGACCAACATTTTCTGGTGTGACAAATGTCAATTGTAATAAATATTTAATTCTAGTAAAAACATATCATAACCATGGTAGATAAAAAAAAAATACTTATCACATGTCATATTATGCATATGCATTATGTACATTCTTAGCATAAGCATATTTTGTTTTTTATGAAATACCAAATATGTTATATGTTATCCAGCCCGAAATTTTGCTAACATTTTGCGAAAGTATACACATCCAGTAATAAAACGCTCGATGTATTTACTAAAGTTTGCTCACATTTTCATTTTATAGCCTACTAAGGTTTACAGGCCCCGGCTGAAGTAGTTCTCAAACAGGTGCAAAAAATTGTCAAAATCTGAGCAAAATCAAAGGTTAAGACATGTATAGTAAAATTGCATGAGAAATATTTTCGTAGAACATTTTAACCCATTAGCTCCCGCCTGAAATAATCGTTTTGACATTTACTTCAAAACCCACCAAAAAGCAAATTTGGAAAATCGTGATAGCATTAAAATATCTAGTGAACTACTCTTCGGAAAATTTTACTAGGGATCTTCTCATGTATAATCTTCATGTCACCAACATAAAAGTCTCTAAAAATTTAAACTAAAAAAAAACTATTTCAAGAGGGAAAAACAACAAAACCTGATTTTAGCAAACCGTTTGTATGAAAAAAAAGTTCAAGTTTTTTGCCTACATCAGCAGGAATGGGTCTAGTAGTGGCACCATTTTCTTCTATCAACTGACACAGTGGGCTAAATTGCCACTTTTTGCCGGGGAAGGGTGAGTAAAGAAAAAATGTATATTAAGAATTTCTCAAAGTACGCAAGTAATGGTAATTTCAAATAATAAGAATCTTGAATAACTATGTTAATGTGTGGCCGAAGTTTACCTGAACTGATCAACGTTTTTTAAACATAGTTCCAGCCGGCCTAAGCTCATTGCCACTTTAAAACTTTCGATTTTCCTCTAAGTCAATTGCATTTTTTTACGCCAATTTTATTCGAATCGTCTTTGATCTGCATCTTTTGATTCTAAGAGACAAAGCTTTACTTCTGTGATAAAAATTTAGTTTTAAAGAGATTGTAGCATAACTATATTTTTAGGGGTTTGTTTATTAAAAAAGAGAATAGAATGCCTTGAATATTGATAGAATGTCACTAGGGGGAGTACCATAAAAAATTTGGGAATTTTTTCCAAAATTTAGGAAAATTGGTCTTGATAGAGTTGGCAACCCTAGCAAAACTACACATTCTATGTATTCACTTACATATGCACATTAGACTGTGTTAAATTAAAGCGAATATTTTTATTCGGTCCCATATGAAAATTTCATTGTCGGTGACTAACAAATAAATGTGCCAAAATTTCAGCCTTCTGTTTTCTTTTTTGCAGTCAGCGCTTGCAACAATAAAATTTTTTAAAGAAACAATAAAAAGTTTTGATTGAAGAACATTTTTTCCAATTTCTTGCGCGTCAGTTTGTATGAATTTTCGTTCTTCTTGAGAGCTGCAAACAGCCCCTAATGAATGCAGCTTTGAAGTAGTAGGGCCCTGATTTTTGGAAATTTTCTTTTCGGCTAAAATTTTTCCCCCAATTATTTTTTGTGACCGACAACGAAATTTTTATATGCATCCGAAAGAAAAAAGATGTCGTTTTATTTGACACAGTCTAATCCAACTGCATACATACATATGTGCTGTCACATGACTTTGTTGTTGTGATTTCTTTTGTGCTTGCCACGGTTGTGGGTGATCATTAGTGTTTGATGTTTACTTACAATTCTTTTTTTGCGCTGTGTCTCCCGCTTTTTTATGCCGTTTCCATCAGAGGTCGGGACTGGTGATTACAGTGATTACGCTTACAATATATTTTATGCATATGTATGTACATGTATCTCCCCATAGTCAACTCGTACTAGTATTGCTTGTGTATGTACTTGCTTTGGCTTTAAAGCAATTTTGCAGAACAAATGGAGTTTATGAAGCGAAACACTGTCTTCGCTGGCTGATTGATGAAGCATAGCAGAAAAGCAGCAAGTTGTAGAGAAAATTTCAATTACTGCTACAAAATTCATGGTTTCCTTAAAACAAAAAAAAAGAGTATGAGCATACATACATGCATGCCAGTTTTAAACCCTCCGATTTTGGAACACCTTGCTTGGGCGGTAAACACTTTCGTGACCATCAAGTAGATGGAACTCGACTGCATAATTCTTGTGCAGTTTCAAAGTGTTTGGAGAGTATTCAAGGTGACTTTTTTACCAAAGACCGACATAAGCTCTCGCATATGTCCCTAGAACTTTAGACCAATCACTCTCTCTTAGTGTCTCTTTCGAAAAAAGATTTCTTGTGATGACCTGTGAGGAGTTCAATAATCGTACGTCAAAAATGGAGACTGATTCGGGCCTCTTGAAGGCGACAGATGAAGCATTTATATATAAAGACTTCAGTGTAGGTCCTTTCTCTATTAAGGGGTAAACTTGGGTCCGAAATCGACTCAGTTTAGCTCATATCCCGCAAGCTCTGTGTTAAGCGATAGGAGGCAGTCGTGGAGGGGTGGATCTGTTAGGGCAGCTGGACAGCACAGGCTGCCGGGTGATTGTTGCACTTATTGTGATGGGTACATTTCTGAATATCCTCTAATATTTGATCCAAGGGTAAAAGATATCAGGTGACTGAATGACTCGTTGTAAATCCTAAATAGTAAAAATGAGCTTGTGCTGGGTGCTACAAGTATTTATAAATATCCCCAATTTGGAAGCATTTGCCCAGCGCTTTCTATAAGTTTCAAATACTTGGGCTTGCTTCTAGATGGAAAGTTGTTGTGGCAGCTTAACTTTGAGGAAAATATGAAGTAGGCATCATATGGCTCTTTACTGAAGGAAGCAACAGGAACCAAATTTTAGGCAATATAGTTTTACGGAGTCCTGGTTAGGTGCGATACCCTGAAAGCAGCTGCAGCACGCCGTCCTCACTAAAATCAGTGGGCATTTGGGATCACTTCCACTCTGGCACTTAACGCTAGGCAAGGACTTAGTATCAGTGCGTGCTGGCTTAAGATTGAGATACTCTAATATTGTTGGAGACTTAATCGTGGATAATTCGTATTCACCAGTTCGTGCCTAGACTGATACCAATGAACTATTTCTCCACTCCCATGCTCTCTTGGAGTGAGTGAACGGTAAGCAGAAGTTGGAAAGATACACTGGTTAAGCTTTACACAGATAGCTCTTGGATTTATGTAAGGGTCGTTGAAGGGATACTTTGCAGGAAACACTCCATCAGCGTTAAATTGAGACTGCTGGGTCACTGTAATGCTTTCAGGGCAAAGGTGGCTGCCATTAAGAAGGTAGGCGATTGGTTGCTCAATCGTGCGACATCAGTAACGGAGGTTAACTTCTTTCTATTCTGATAGCCAAGGCGCAATCGGAGCAGTCGCCACGCTTACGGTGTGCTCAAAGCTGGATAGGCTAGAGTAGTGTCTGGCATCTCTTTCAGTTGCGTAAGATTATTTTCTCGTCTGCATGAAACTGCCCTCCGGATGAATTGCCCAGAAAGGAAGAGTGATTGTATCCTTGACGTATTTTATGGGACGATGAGTTGATGACAACTCAACGCTTCCTCTTAAACTGAGCACTCCGGGCCTGGCATTTGTCACCTGCGCACAGGGTTTTTTCGCTTTTTATATAGATCCTCTTTCGTGAATATTTGAAATTAATTGTGGCTGATGGCAAGCGTGAAAGTGTATACTTTATTACACTTAATTTTAAACTGAATGATGGATCAAGGTTAATTGAAATAATTGCATTTTTCTGAGAACATTTTATTTAATATTCGACAAAGCGGATATGTGGTTTTAATTTGGTATGTAATTAAAATAAATGTATTATTAAATAAGTGTAAACACGTGTATGCATATGTTAGTATGTGTGTGTGAAAACACAAACACTTGAATTGCAAGTGTGCATACATATTTTTTTTTATGTACGGGGATAAACACATCACAATAATAATCTCATTGCATTAAAACGAATGCTTAATGAATGATGGCGATAAATGTCAGCCAGAGGTAAAATGTAAATAAGCCTACATACAAGTTCGCAGATACTGGATGTAGGAGAAGCGCATTTAAATGTGAATTAAAGCCATTTAAAATGACTAAATATTTTTTGATTTTAAAATAAAAAATTGGGGGATAATTTTTTCGATATAAAACAATCCTAGGGGGTGAGAGCATTACAATTCCGACTTTACTGTTTTTGGACCACCCTTATGCTTACACTACGGTCCTGTCATCCCTCTGTGACCATTTGTCTTCACTTCCCGTTCTGGAATGTTTTTCGAATTTGATTAAATTTGTAGCCAACACATATTTCTTGCAGTCAGAAAACTTCCAACTTTTCAGCACCAGGATTTTTCCCAAAGATTTTTGTTTTCTTTTAAAGAGTTCATCTTAAAGGCAACTTTAAAGCCGTAGTTATCCAAGCATGAAGTCCTCAAATTTAAATTGTAGCTATTCTTAGCATATCGCCAATGGTAACTCTTCAATCCATGCAAATTTCAATGATTCGTGGGTGGGTGAAACACAGAACTAACCACGCATCACATTCATCAACAAAACCACATGTTTACATGTTTTGCTTATACATATGTACATATGCCCACGCTATTGCTGTTGTCTTGGTCCTCTTATCAAACACGCAAGCAAGTCGACTGACAGCTTGTTTATTGTGCCATCACAACAGTATTATAATTGCATATGCGAAAATGTGCGCAAATACAAACACACATATTTACGGAAGAGTATATTTGTGTATGGGTAAGTATTTGTGAATCACCTCTGCTAAAAATGCCACCGGATGTCCAGTAGTACACGAAACGACATACGAATAGTACCAGTTCAGGTCGCTTTGTATGGAATAAGTACTTATATCACATTATGATGATAATTGTAGCCGTTTATAACCCAAGGTACGAAAAGAGACACTTTTAAAATAAAATAAAATAAAAACTGTTGCCAAATGAAACGTGAATTTTGTCGTTGGATGCATTGTCGTTAATATTCACCCGGCGCTAAAGATTATTTTGGATGCAGAGCCCAATAGTTTTCCGTCAGTCTAATCTAGGTGTAGTCTCTTTAGGAACAGTTTCACAATTTTTTGCAAGGCTCCAGTCTTGCGCCTACAGTAATTGAGATATACACTATAGTGCAAAACTGAGTACATGGTGGATTTTGTGAAATATTTTTAAGGTTTTTAAAGCTAAACTTTTTTTTCTTATTTTGTTTTAAAACTATGGTTCATGCTTTAACTAAATCAAAATCAAACTTTCAATTTGTATACAGAGCTAAGAAAGATTCAACAAACTTTCATAAAAATTTTGAAATATTTAATCTGAAGTTTCAGAATTTGTTTTTCCAAATATGCATACACTTCTTATGGAACAAAATTCGCCAAAAAATTTGCACAGAAAGTTTTAAAAATTAACGCCATATTTTAGAAATTGTACTTGGTTTATGAAAAAAACCGCAAAAGCCGTCACCAAAAAAAAAATATTAAAAATCTAGGCGATCTTTTAGCCGGTTGAAGCTTGCACTTCATCCGACCAAAATTGCAAGGGCTATAAAACTGCATGCGTGAAAAATCCTAAAAAATCAGTTTAAATAGTTGAAAATTTTTATGAACATTTGTTGAATTTTTTTAAGCTTTGTATAAAAATTTATTTACGTACATACATACTATATGGTTTTGGTTAAAGCATTCACCATATTTTTATAAGCAAGTAATTTTTAAGCAAAAAACAAAACCGACTTTAATTCTCATATAAAAATTTTAAGAGTACCGTCTTCTTCTTTATCCAATGATCGATTCTAAACCAAATTAGTATGGAAACACCTCGGAGGTACCACCTTTCCTAAAAAAAAAAAATAGAAACCGGTTAACGTGGTGCTAAGTTATGCGGAAACATATTTAAAAAAAAATATTATAACCTTCTAATTTTTTGAAGTCGTTTAAAAAATAACAAAAATTTTAACATAAAAATCTTGCAAATATTCAGCAAGGACCACCGTGCACTGTGTTTTGTACTATAGTGTTTATACATACATACATACACGTCTACTTGCATACTTATTTTAACATGGTACTCGTGTCTACGTGAAGATGTACACATGTACTGTTGTTGCTACCGATGTGCCGCTCGGTTACTTATTTGAAGGTTGGATTCTTTTGGCGTTGCTGCCTGTGGGCTGCCTTTCGTTATTATTCTGTGTCTGTTTGTAGTACGTGTGTTTGTAAGCGCCTTCATCATTCCTCTATCGAATTCATCGCGGTGCAGATTAAGTTGGCTCACATCTCTTTCGCTTTCTCAATGGCTGTCATACGCAAGGATGTACAGTTGTACTCTCTTTCTGTGACTTCTGTCAGTTCGTATTGTCGCTGACAAAAAATAATACAGATATATGAGCATATGTATATTATGTACTTACATATGTGTATTGTGTATTGTGGTATATCGCGTGGCGGCGTAAATATAATCAGATGCGGCTTTATGCTTCAGTGGCACAAATCCATAACACACGCCCGCAATCACAAGCGATAAATCGTAAATTTCTCCTTTCCCGCAACAGCTGCTTTGGTAACCACAAAATACATATGTAAATATGTACTTTGTGGGATCTGCTTTCTGCTCGATTGCTTGCCTTTTTGATAAAGTTTGTGTCAACGACATTTGGTGCTTCGCGGTGCCGACTCTTGACGACAATGGCGGCGTATTACATTCCTTTTACACAAATTTGATTTGTTTTCTGGCCTGATGTTTGCTCTTTTTTTGCTTATTTATCACTTAGTTATCTGAGAAGAAATATGTATTGAAGAATGTGGGTGAAGATTTATGTACATATGTATGTATGCTTGAATCGTATTTTAACTCACTTACTAACTTTAGGTAATATGTATGTATGTATGTATATAAGTATGTACCTTCATTTGTATAAAATGTAGATAAAAAGAGTCAGGACAGCCACTGAGCACTAACTATAATCGATTGAACCATACATGTCTATCCGTCCATCCATTTACCACTCTGCTGAGATAACTTAACAAGATAGATTGGTAAATATTGAAAACGGTTAAGGGCCATTTTCTCAAGTAACCTGTAACTTTAAATCTCATTTTATATTTAAAGGTAGCATTAAAATTTATAATTATAAATTAAGTTACAACCAGGAAATATGCATATGTCAAAAACCGATAATATAAATGCTTAACTTTGGGCATAGCTTTATTTTTAATTCAACCCTTAAATATAAAGTGAGCTTTAAAGTTAAAAGTTACTTCAGAAAACTGCCGTAGATCCTAAAAACCCGCCTCGCATAACAGTGTTTTGAAATTGCTAACAACTGAAATCTCACAAGTCTGCGAAATTTCGAAAGTGCTAAAAGTGCCTAGATAAGTCGAAATCTAATAATAATCATGCCCATCTCCAGGGTATTTGCGAAAGCTGAAATTAATTTAATTAAACTCATATATTCATATTCATAAAGCATGCCGTTTGCCCTTAAATTTAACCTTCCAAACTTTAAACTGTTTATATTCGCTTTGCCAAAGAAAATTTATGCGTACTCACAAGTTATGAATAATATATAAATTGGGGCGCTTTTTTATTACAGTTGCCGCTAAATTTAAATTCTTTTGCTAAACCAATACAGTAATTTTTCATTCATACTCTGGTGAGCGGTCAAAAGATTATTTATATAAGTACGAGGTATGTAGATATATCACGAGGCAGCTCAAAATACAAACATAAGTACTTTTACTCCTACGCCTTTTGCGTATACAGTGGCCCAGCAAACCAAAGCCAATAGCTAGGTTAAAGCGAATATTCTTATTATGTATACTAAAGTGTGAAAGCTTTTAAAAGCATACAACTTTAACCAAATCTTAACTTTATGATAGATAAGCGAATCATTGACTTTTGTCGTATATTAAATTGAAGTTAAGTTTTCATGCAAGTAATATGAGGAACATCAGAAATCGTAATATATTTTGAATATATTCGTTATGAAGTCATTACGTCTATTCAGAAATTTGTACTGAAAACATAACGAAAGCTAAGGCAGAAGGGTTCCTCCGACTCAAGCTTTTCAAGACAGTGAAGGCAAATAGGGTTGCCATGTTTGCCGATCAAAGTCTGGTGCTAATGCCATGAAAAATGTCCAGTCAACAATGTCATAAGTCGTCTGCAATCCCATCTACTCAATGAGAGATAATTCCTAGCTAGACCTTCCCAAATTGAGGACAACGAACAACAGCGAAGATGGGAGTGCTATAATTGGTTGCTGCACCAGGGCCCAGCTAGCTTTGCGAGACCTTTTTGTATTAGCCCTGCCTTCGCTTTATCGACACAAAAGTGGAATTGACCTTCTCCATGTCATCATCATCATTTTATAATGGCGCGTATGTATGTATAATATGGCGTCTATGTATTAAAACACCCCCCGTGGATCCGCCACTGACTGGCACGTAGTTTAACGCCTAACCTAACCTACTGCTTTTTCTTTTTTATTTCTCGCGAGGAGATTTAGATGGTCTTGCATCTCGAAAGGGGCCAACGTGAATGTAACTGCTGGAACTTTGGTCCCTTATGCGACGCAGCAGTAGGAGGGCTATCGCAAACCACAAAGGAGGTATTTTTCTGCCTGTATTTCACCGCTTGTGTCCACTTCCTTTCCCACTGCTTCTAGATAACTGAAGCCAGGTTTGCAATATCACGCGGCAGTGGACTTGTAATAATTTTAAGCGGTTGAACCGGTTTCGATCCGGAAGGAGCGGAACGGCCACAACCCCTCCCCTCAAACTCGAGTTGCGCTCCCTCTCGTAAACGTGTGATGACTGGACGCTCCGGAAGTCCTGACGCTGCTTCTGCATGGGAGGTAGTACCAAACCACCTCTTGCAAAGCGTTACAAAGGGATTCAGACAAAAAATTCCAGAGTTCATTTATATCCGGGTGATAAAGAATTGCTTCAATAAGCAGGATTGAGAGCCAGCCACGAATCCGTGTGCGGATGGATTACCAGTAGGGCGCGTAGCACGTGGAAAATGATCAGCTTAACCAGAATTTTCGTCATCCTCTTGTCAAGTTTAGTAAGGAGACAAACTTGTTTCAACGAAGTTCTTAAAAATCTCGAAACATCCCGATTAATAAAAAACTGAGAATCCCATGCCGAAAAATGCAAAAAGGCCGCACCAGTTTTTGTATAAAATCTCGAAAAGCCTTTAATTTTAGTTAATTTTATGTTGCTCCGAATACTTTTAAAAATCTACGATGTCGGGTTTTCATACAAGAAATTTATCTCCATTACCATTCCCTATTTCGCTTTTTATATCAATTAAATTAATGAATATTATCCAAAGTACCCAAAAAAGTATTTCAGCCCTCTACTTCTATAGGAATAGATAAAAAAAGGGTGCTCAAGCTGTATGCCGCTAGGTTAGTCATTATTTTGAACCTACACTGTTTTGAATTTTACCCTAATTGTTTAATATTTGTTGTGTTGTCATTAATCACGCGCCTGTGCTGTTTCGCGTTGCGTATACGCACCGTTGTTCTCATTATGATGAAGTGGCTCGCAGCAACATTTGTCATTATTGTTTGGCAGCAGCAGCGAGAGAGAGAATACAGCAGGCACTGGTCATGCGGCACCTGAGACAAGCTATGATGTCTGTTCAAATAAATGTTAAGTGAACCCGGAGCTTGTTATGGATTCAATTGTGCTGTTGTTTGTTAACGGCGCAGTGTTCTTGTTAAACTAATTCTATTCATAGCCCCATTATACATACGTACATATGTATTTAGGCACATAAAAGTTAAGGCACCATATTTTAATTCAAATTTTAGCTTTGCACTCAATGTCCATTAATTTTTGTCGGTTGTTAGGCTTTTGTATGGGCGGGTCGAAGATGCTCCTTCGGGTGTGCTTATGCGAAATTAAGTAGGATTGTGCTTCCCCTTTCGCTATTTTGAATATATTTTAATGGAAGAATTTTGTGCTTCGTAATATGAAAAATCAGTCGCTTGTTATGGGCCTTAGATAGGGCACGCTTCTGTAGAACGTAACTTTTATTTTAAACACCGATTTAAAAATATTTCAATTATGCATACATAAATCAAGTTTTAGTTAAAATACACTCAACCCAAAAAGGTAAAACACTGGTGGTAGACTATTGTCAAGAGAAAGACAATTATAATACATACAAATTTTCAATCGCATATCAAAGAAAACCACTCCTTACACGTCGATGTAGCTTAATTTGCTGACTGACAGATTAACTTTGCAAAAATTTGTAAAACATATTTTTCAGGTTTTCGATTTAAAACTTTGTCCACGACAATCCTTACTGCAAAACTAGCATTTCTGAGCTTATAAAACGTGAATAAGTGGGCTGAACTAAAAACAATGGTGGTATTCACCAAAGTGAGCAAGTGGCCTGGCAGTCTGGCAAAAGAGCAAATCAGCTCAAGGAACGACTGTTGCTAACGCTCGTTGCTTGAGCTCATCTGCTCTTCTGCCAGAGTGCCAGGCCACTTGCTCAATTTGGTGAATACCACTAATATATTTCAGGCCAGCATAAACGTACACACGCATGCACATATCGGCAGGCATTTGCATGAAGGCATTAACGTCAGGCCGGATAAGTGTCCGCAGGAATTGGCAGCAGCTGCTGCACTATTAACACATTGACATATTTCCAGTGGTGTTTTTATTACTCAGAGCAGTCGTCATTATCACTGAAATCTGCGTATTATTACCAAAAATGTCTGATGCTTTCAATAGGCATTGAATTTTGATGATTGCAAATTGGTTTTAAAACTCGAAACTCCAACTAAAATGCGATGCCATCGTGCCAGTAATGTCTATTATATTCACTAAGCAGACTGCGATAAAAATTGTCTGGCAATCAGTTAGTTTATGGTTAACCATATCAATCAATTGACAATTCGGGTGAGGCTGATGTCAGTTCTGCGAACGTGGGGTGAAAACTCGTAAACATTTTTGGCTTAATGGACATAATCCCACTTACCACATTTGGAGTGAAGAAAATTTCCGAAAAATACACGATGTACCGCTGCATTTACAAAAACTCACGTGGTATGCTTGAAGAGCCGATAGAATCGTTGGTCTTTCAATACTTAATTAAAAATGAGAGCGTCGAGTACATAGCCGTAACTGAGGCATTGAGATCCTGCCCTTCAGAAGTACTGAATGTCGTCCTCAATATGATTCTGCTTGATCTATGCCTAAAGGAAATCGCGACGTACTCAGCTTTAAGACTCAGGGAGTCTGGGCTGTGGAAAACGAGGACCTTTGGGCACAGCTAAAACTTAAGTATTGGTCCGATAGAAAATAAAACTACGGACTACATGGTATCAAGCCAGGAGCTTGACTTAAATGTGGTGGTACGGTTTCCATCCAGAAAGGAATGGAAAAGGGGCCAAGCAGATGATAAGGAAGCAGTCTGCATCTACACAGACGGATCCAAGATGGACTGCGGTGTGGGGCAGGAGTATATTCCGAGGAGCTTGGTGCGAATCTGTCCCTGCGGCTGGCGAACCATGCTAGCATATTTCAGGGCAGAAGTCCTGGGTATATGTGAGGCCTGTAGGTTACTATACAATAGTGCTACTAGAAAAGTAAAATCAGTGATTTACTCAAACAGCCAGGCGGCGATGCAGATACCAAGTCTAAGCTAGTCAAAGAATACAAGATGGAGCTACGCCCAGCGTCTCAGTCAATGTCTGCCTCTCTTGTCTGGGTTCCCGGCCATAAAAATATAGAAGGCAACGAGAGAGCAGACGAATTGGCCAAGTTGGGAGCTTGTTTGGATGAATCGATAGCGGTGGTACTGGGATACCCCTTCAGGCAAGTACAAGCAGAGGTACACTTGCACTTTCTGAAACTGGCAAGGATGAGGTGGTCAGAGATTTAGACTTGCAAGATAGCACGTGAGCTTTGGCCTGACTAGAGCAGGAAAAGAACAACAGAGCTGCTAAGTAGGTCGAGGGTAGATGTATTTAGGATTGTAGCGAATATAACCGGCCACTGACCGCTAGGAGAGCATGCCTATCGAATAGGACTCCCATAAAACGATACCTACATGCCGCAGCTGCCGGTTAGAGGGCAGCGAGGAAACGGTATTCCATTTCCTGTGTGAATGCCCAGGGCCGGCTTCCTTAAGGCACAAAGCTTTCGGGAAACATACAATCCGGGAGTTAGCGGATTTATCTAGGGCTAAAATAAGCGATATGCACAAATTTATAAACGGGTCAAAGTGGTTTGTTTGAACTGTAAAAATGCTTGATAGGTAGGCTACGGTAGAATAAAATTGTCCGGGAGAAGTGCAACGAAATGGTGCTACTATGCGCGAATTGATTCCGGAGGACAACTTGGGAGGCACTACAACCAACCAACATAGCCGTCAACTGCGAACGCCACGGAGCCACAATTGGCAATTATTTCATGCCCGAATTGAATTAAATGTTGGCTGAATAACTGTAACTTGCAATAGAGCGACTTTTTGAAATAAATATTTGGTGAACGTACGATTTCACGCCCCTACGGGATTACGCAGTCCTATTGGTTTATGCAAATAAACCGCCAACTTAAATATGAAAATATGGTCGAAAATTGGATTTCCAGAATACGCCACATCCACCCGTCGCAGTTGACATCGCCGAGATGGCTGATACCACAATTACCGACCTGGGCGCGCAGAAAATCGCATGTGGCAAGGGCTGTGTAGCATTCCTGCCCAAACCAAAGATCGTCCGAGTCCATGCCTTCAATTTCGGGCCACAAACAATCGTTTATAATGTCCCTGTAGCGCTTACCGTTAACCGAAATGCCAATGATGGCACCGTTCCAAAATCTGCACCAAACTGTCACTATCTGAGGATGCATTGGCTTCTCGACGATCACGTGATTTCACGGGTTTCCGGTCCACGGTGTGAAAACCAACTTTGCATGGGAGGGTTAAAATCACTCAACCCAGTTATGGTTCAATTGGTTTGGTTTTTGTGATTTAAATTTGATTCGCAAAAATAAAAATAAATGGTTGAACGAATTAAGAAAGGAAGCTTTGTTTTTATGTACGTATGTAAATATAAAAATATTAAACAACAGCTAACAAGTCGTGTTTAGTGTTTGGCCGAACTTCTCCTCCAATTTCCGGTTTCCGTCTTGATGATGCCACACAAATAAAGGAACCTTATACGGCTTAAGAACGGTAGGTAGGTGTTTTTTGTTGTAAGTGGTTTCGAAACTTGGGTACTACCGAGTGACAGAACGCACATTTAACCGATCGACTACAGCAGCCACAAATACTCGTAGATTTACGCGTACATGAATTTCCTTTTTCACTTGACTTAGTACTCTTCATTAAATTAATTACGGTCTGCGGCTTTAGGTCGACAGACTTCAAAAGAACAAAATGACCAACTGCTGTCGTTCCAATGACCGCAAAGTTTTTTGATCTTTAAATTTGAATAAATAGGTAAAAAACAATGCTCTAAAGAAAGGTCAGCGTAATTTTGCTATTAATATTATACACATTTGTTTTGTTTAAAAAGGAAAGAAAATTAAACAGAAATGACACAATGGTGGTTATTCATTTTGTTACACCACAGGATGTGCGAGTTGTAAAAGCAGTAAAAGACTTAAATAAAGTATTTAATAAAAATTAATGCTGCAGAAATTCTTTTGAAAATTATGACATGAGAGATGTGAGTGATGTCTCTTTTCTTCGCATATTTATACAGAAATTAAAATTATTGACATACACATACGCCCCTTAACCCTATTAGAACCAAAAACATACAAATATAAACTCAAGATTTGAATTGTAGAATGTGAGTTATTGATGTCTAAGTAAACGAATTCTTATATAAAAAAATCAATGTAAAAAATAATTTTCTCTTAAATATTTTCCTTAATTTAAACTAAAAACTATCTTTTTTCAACTATTTTATTCTACAACTTTTTTCTTTAATCTCATAATTTTTCCTAGAAAACAATAAAATTTTGGGGGGTTTTTTTAAAGTAGAGTTTTCGAAAAAAATATTTTACAAAATTATTTTTGCTTACACTATTTCTTTCTTAAGGCATCTTAAATTTGTTTTTCCCAAAAAATAATTTTTTGGAAAAAATTACTTATTAGATACCCTCACATTTTTATACTAAAAATATTTCTATTTTAAATTTTATTCCCAATTTTTTTTCCGAAATAAATAACTTTTACTCAAAAAATATTTTCCAAAATATTTCGAATGTTTGGAAAATTACGTTTTTTCCGTAAAATTATTTATTCAAAAAAAATTCTTAAAAACAAATATTTTCTAAAACATTAAACTTTTCTAACAAAATTAAGTTAAATCGTTTTTCTAACATTGATTGAAAAAATTTTCATAAATTTCTGGATCATTATACCTAAATTAATATCAGGCACATTCAAAAAGTAAACAAATATAAAACTTCTAAAATTTTACACGATTTTCCTACAAATAGGTGGGAAATATGTTTCTCTTGGAGCTGAAAGGGTTAAAAAAATAGCAGTAGCTTTATTATATTTTCTTACACTATTGAATTCTACTTACTTGACAAATTTCTTTGTTTTTTTTCTTAATTCTATTGCAGGTAATTGAGACGCACTTCTAAAATCTGGAAAACGGCTTGCCGGCCACATATGTATAGGCTATCAAATACTATTATATATATATAATTATATATTAACAAACAAGTTAAGATGAAAGTTAAACTTGTAAAATTAGTAGTTAAACTTAAGTATAAACTAATAGATTTGTGTCAGTGAATTTTAGTAGATAAGATATAATTGCAAAAGAGTTTGAAAAGCAACACAGTTAGCTTGGAATCGCTAATTTTGTAACTAATCCTAAAAGTATGCCTAAAATTTTGTATTATATAAAAACGCAAAGGCGCAAGGTATTTCCAAAACATCACACTCTTTCGCCATAGTTTGAAATATTTGAGAAATTATTTTTTTTTTTAAGTACACACCCAAATCAGCCAAGCTTTTCGCTTCCTTGCCGCTTTTTTTTACTTTTTGCTTCAAGCTGGTGCGTATAACCTAACCGTTGCTGTCTAAATTTTAAACTTCTACCTCCTTTAAAGTTGTTTTAAGTACTCGCAGCAACTTATATTTTTACGTTTTCCTGAAAGTCGCGCAAAAATGGTTTCTAGTGGCATACAGTTTAAGTCTCATTCTAGCGCCTAAAATTATGTTTCTGTATTTTTCTTTGTTTCTGTCATTTTTCAATTATTTTTCGCACTTCACAAGGCAAGCAATCAACCCTTCTTGACGCATGAGGGCGCACGTACTTTTCAATTGTGACAGGTTTAATTGCTTTGCCACAGCACTCTTGCCACCGCCGCCTATGCATATGCTACAAATGTGACAAGCGCGCAATTGCGAAATTTAAAACATGAGTACAATACAAACACACGCGCATTCAAGTGAAGTAGTATTTGCAGAGCAATTACGCTAAGAGGAAGGGAGAAAAAAACGTATGAGAACAATTAAAAAATACATATGTATTTTACAAAAGCTACAAACAAATACAATTATTTGAGTACTGTACTCGTTGCTTTAAGTGCATGCACGCTTGCATACTTTTCGGGGTGTACGTTACGTGCGATATTATTCTTTTTTATTTGTTAACCAGCAATTGTCAAATATTTTGCTGTCTAATTCAATGAACTGTGTTGCATATGCTGAAATGAAATGAAATGCAATGGAAATGCAAAAAAGTACACAATATTTTAATGGTAAACAAAATCTATTTTTAAGCGTAATATTAAGTAGCAGCGAAATATGTGTAAAATTGTGTATTTTAAATGTGTTCGCTTGTAGCCGAAATGTATTGGAAAGCGTACATTTAATATGACTGTAGTTAGATTTCTACCAAATACATTGAAAACTTTGGCGCGCGTGCAGCCTAAAAGTTGCAAAATAGCGTACAAAATGAGCCCCAACTTTGGTGGTTTAAAATAAATGCATAATACAAAAATTTACAAAAAACAACCTAATTCATACTGCAAATCAAACTGAAAATCCACAAAATAAAAATTGTGCGCAACTGGTCCTGGTCACACTTGAATGCATTCAATATTAAGCTGCCAAATTATTAACGTACATATATTTGCATACTTTTAGGCTTCGGCGTATATGAATATGTACTATATGTATGCACTTGTAAATATGCAACAGTCATGGATGTAACTAAACTTATTTTAGCTGGAGTTAGTTAATTAGTGATACATTATAATGTTTATATATAAATATTCGCGAGTAGAAATTTGTGTATTTTGGAAAAGTCAATACTCATGAAGCATTAGCATAAATTATTAAAATAATATGTATGCTTAGAAAAGCTTTTAGGCGCAACAAAATGCATTATGGTTTTAATTGTGAACTTAGCTTATTTATAAGGGTTTCATATATCGATAAATTAGAAATTAAAAATGGCTGTTATGTAAACAAAATGCATGGAAATACATCAGATTTAAGCCGCTAATTTAATAATAGTGCAATTAAGCAGTAAGTATAGCTTGCTTGTGTGGTGATGTGAGGCAGCATTTTAGGCGTACACACATGTATTTTATACAAATATTGGCGGCGAACTTTAATGCACATGATAATGATCATAGACATGTTTGTGATGTGAGAAAAAACTTAGTTTACAAAATAAAATTGAAAACGTTGCCCAAAAGTAGGCAATACCTTTATGCGGTACTTTCAGTTGTTCGTTCAAGCAAGAAATATAGGGGAGCTGCAGAGTAGGCATTTAAAGATAATGCTTGGAAAATGTGTTTATGGGATTTTTATATAAAGTGTAAGCCGAAAAGTAGGCTTCAAAATATTTAGATATTAAAATAATTTTTGCTTTTGCTGTTATAATTCTGTTTTTACTTTAATAAAAAATATATAATAAAAAACGAAACTGACTTTAATTTTGCGCCAATAAATTATGCTTGTTTTTTTTTTAAATATCATTATATATAATAGTTGCATACATTTACGCTGACTGTGGTTTTATATTTATGACAAAAAAATGCTGTTTAGTATAGACTTAAGCGCAGTTTTTAATATAAAACATCTTCAGCAGAGTGCGAGCGCCTAAATGTATGTAGTAGCTCTTGGAAGTAAAAACTGCAATTTATGTGAGATTTAGTACGAGTTGGTGCACCGTGCGACAAAAACAAAAAAATTTCGAAACACACGAAGTAATCAATGTGCTCACGAAACTGTGGGCCAAATATAGTAAAACTGCGTTTTTAGTTTTTCTCTTTGACGCCAGCATTTTTTTGAAGGACTTTCTGATTTCAAATATATGATTAATTCCAAAAATTATTTAAAAAATTTAATGGGTTCCAAATGAAAGCAAAAATTCTGTAGGATTAAAAAAAGTTAAATACAAATAGGTATTGAAAATGCCTTTTTAATTAATTATTAACTATTTTTTAAGCCTATAAAGTTAGAAGGATGAGATTCGAGGATGTGGTCGAGTGTACATATATTAATCCTTAACATAAATATAATTTATTAAAAAAAAAAAAAATTATTGCAAACCATCAAGGTAATTCAAAAATCAATCGCCGTTAATTCTACTGAGTTTTCTCTTTAATTTGTCTGATACCCATACTTTCTACAATGCACTGAATTTTTTAAAATAATTTTTTTAAATAATATTATTAAAAATTTCAAAGTCTTTAAAAAAACCCTGATGTCATAGTGAAAAACTAAAAACGAATTTTTACTTTATTTGGCCGCTGGTTTCGCGCTTATATGGATTTTTTGTGTGTAAAATTTACTGTCGTCCGTTGGTATCAAACTTGGTAGGTGCATGTACTTGAGGTACTGTATAATTTTAGTAGTAGTAGTAGTAGTAAACATAATCTAATGAATTTAAAAACTGTAAATAAACAACACAAGTTGTCGTGCGTTTGAAGCTAGTGCTAGCTAACAAAATATTCGTAAGTAGCTAAGAGTTGTAGCTGTAGCTTGAGACAATTTCTAATATTAGAAGTTTATGGACATAAGTAAGTAAATCCATAGTAGATATAACTATTTGCATGTGTTTGAAAAACTGTTTAGAAACAAAAATCAACAAAATTTATACTTAGAAGTGCAAAAAGCTGTGGCAAAATTTTACTAAAATACATACATACATACATATATATATGTATATAGCTTGTTAAACTTTTTTAAGTTACCAAATTATAATTGCATACGCTTAGGTATGTACATATGTAATAAAATTTAGTATTTTAAAATGTTTTCTATGTAAATGAGAAACAAAAAGAAATATTTAATAAATAACTAAAAGTAGTGTAATGGCTAAATAAGTATGAACTAGAACATATTTCAAACTGCAATTAAGTCTGAGTGTTTGTATTGTGGTTTTAGATACGCTAATTGTATATGAATAATTGTGGCATACACAATCATACGTAAAAGTGTAAAGAAATAAAAATTTGTAAAAGTTGAGGTTAGATATTTGTGAAAAATTACAAATTGATAGAAAGCAAAATATTGTAAAAATCAAGAATACATATAACAGAAATAAATGAATGTTGAATAAAAAAAAAAACAATTATGTTATCTTGTACTTTTTTCCATTGGAATCTATCAGAAGTCATCCATCTCAATCAACCTGAGAACACCTTGAACAGGAAAATAAAGGTAAGGCGGGACGTGCAAGTTTAGTGCGCGCAAGGTGGGTCGAAAATTTAAGTGCTGCATTTAAGTAGACATACAGTGACTCAAACAAATGACCACGTGTTGATTCCGGTTAAATATTCGTAATGTTTTTCGAGCTAAAATTTTTTTGGTTATTTTTCTATAAAAATGTCGTTCATGCTTTAACCGAAAACATACAGATAAGAGTTTCAAACTGTATACAAAATTTGGAAAAATTTAACAAATTTTTTTTAAAATTTTCAACTTTTTAATCTTAATCTATAGAGCACTTTTGGGTATGCATTTTTATAGCCCATACAATTTGAGTCCAATGAAATTCAAGTTTCAACTGGCTAACAAATTTTTTAGATATTTTTTAGATATTTTTTTTTTGATACTGCATTTCGAATATTTAAACAAAAAAAAAAAATCAACACGTGGTCATTTGTTTGAGTCACTGCTCTTAGAAGAAAGTTCACTCATTTATTCTTTTAACCTTCATGTGCTCGAAAGTCTATATTTGTAGCATTTTTGCCGGAAAATAGAAAAAACAAAATATTTTCAACACAACCGAATCCGAGGTTTTCAATAGCTTCCTGAAAATCTATTTTAGGTAGTTGCGGCTATTAAGAGTAGATACAAACAAATTAAGTATGTCCCATCTCCTGGCCGGTAGTTTACAAATGCAGTCACCAATTTAGAGTGTACGTGTAAATTTTACCCACACAAAAATCAAAATAACTCCAAATGTGAAGGTCGAAAAAGCTAATGCATCCGCAGTATGCCAATATTGTTGCGCATTTTGCGCTGGGGCCATGATTGGACTATAGTTTTTGAAAATCAAGAAGATTTCGAAGAAACAGCGCCTATTTTCCAGCAAAGCCGTGGAACTCATTTGTCCGGTGTACTAAATGTTCCAAACATAACCCCATGTATTTAATGTTAATTGTTTTTTTAAACAACTGTGCTTTCTATTTAATTAAAATTTCTCGTAAATTATGGGTAACATCCTTTACTTGTATACCTTTAGCTCCAGCAACGCATTTCAATCGTTATCGGCTGGTAGGTACATAGTTCAAATATCATTTGAATTTTTATTTCTTATTTTACTTTCCCATTTTCACTGCCATTCAATTCGACTGCAGTTAGCCCAATTTCTGAACTGAATTGTGGGGTTTTTCTCTTTTTTTGTGCTTTTATAGAGTAATGCATTTTTCATGTTTGGAGTATTTTCGCCCAGAAAAAGCCTGTTGACATTGTTGCAAAGTATGAGCGAATATTTACAGCCATTGTAAAGGCTCTAGGGTATATGATTTTATGAATATATATGTACATACATATGTATGTGTGTACACATGGATATGTATATGCATCTATAGGACTCCATCTATATGTTTCTGGCCCTTAATACTCAAAGGATCAAATGTCGCATTGTGTACTTTTCTGGTCAAGTTATCGGTTAACAAGTAGAACAAAGTGACTGAGTATGGCATACAAAAGACCTACAATGTATGACACACAAACACACACACAAACCCATTGAACAAAAATTAAAGAGAAGAAGCATAACACGAGTAGGGTTTACAAATAATACAAAATGAATTACGCAAAGAATTACAATAGGGCTCAATGTTTTCGCATACAAGTTCCAAGAAAAATTAGAAAACACAATGCAGTACGGGCTTAACTGTGAGAGTGGCGTAGTAGTTCATTTTGGCATTCACTGTAGTAATAAGAGTAAATTAAATCCTTTTTATTCAAATACTCTTAGTACTGATAGTAGAGTAGATACTGACTAATAGCTCAGTTGGCGTTGCATGAGAATGAGCTTTGCGTGTAAGCGGTTACCCAACGCACAGCATTACAAATGTAGCAGTCTGTTGGGTTTTGATTTCAACGTAAAAATGGCATAGCAGTGCAAAGTATGCATAACTGAGTTATAACGCTTCATAGTGTATGTAATGTAAGTTTGAATACAGAAGTGGGCAAGGAAAATTTGAATAGAATACGGAATATACCCAGCTAATGAAGAGACATCCAGAAATAGCAGATATATACGAGTGTTCAACTTAGCAAGTCCTACGTTAACATTGCTAACGAGCACAAAAATCTACGCAAAATGATTATGCTTTAATATTTTGAAGAAAAACCCATGCTACTTATAGACGAAGAGGTCCAATCTCATAACTAACAAAGTACGCCTAAATTAAGGGCGTAAATAGAGAAAGGTGTGACACCAAGAAATTATTTGATCACAAAGTTTAAAAAGAGTACCAGACTATTAAGGCCATGTCACACCTTCGGTACATTTTTACATACAGAAATGTAATTTTTTATACATTTCATGACCATGATTTTGTTTATAAATTTGGTCCGATGTTTGTAAGTACCCGCATAAGAAGCGATAGACCCATGCAAAATGTACTCAACAAAGTGTGATTGAATTTGACATTGATCTCAGAAGAACCAGCCTATAAACTCAAATTAAAAATATTTTTATGAATTTTGAATTGCTTGTTTATAGTTTTTGGCATAATAACTTACCTTAAAAGAGAGCCTACCTGAGTTGTCAATCATACATTGTTTAATACACCTTGGATCCATGGTGAAATTATAAACAGGTGAAGTAATAAAGCAGCTTTCTCGCTCGAAATTCTCTAAGGCATATTTTCAAATAAGATAGTGCCAAGTCTTTCTTCTTTTATTACTTCGCCTGGTATAATTGCACCATGAGATATACCCATGAAAAAGTAAGTATGTCAAAATGATCAGAACGTCGAGCTGAGTCGATTTGCATTTGCTAAGCGTACGGACGGCCTTCCAATGTTTGTCACTCAAAAGCGAGGCGCCCATGAACGAACGAATAAAGATCCACCCAAGTCGGCGTGCGGTGCAGTGACTTCATTTTTTCGCCGCCATGTGAATGAAACGGAATGCATTTATTTCTGAGCAAAGGAATTTGGGGCAAAAAGGGGCTATATCTAAAGTTTGAAAGTTTTTTAAGATACTTAACTCTACATTCATGTAATTGACATTGCAAAAGGATATGGTTTCCGTGACCGCATAGTGTTCATAGTTTTGGTACAACAAAGAACGTCGAAAAGTTAATCAAGTCAAGGCATTAACTCAAAATTGGTAAACTTGCACATTCATGCTTTTAGCATAAAGGCGACGTTGTAGTAAATATTACACATAAATACATAAGTGAGAGAAAAATGGAGCGACTGCTGGCGATGGCAGTAAAAAGCACATATCGCACACCGTCTTCAAAAGAGTCACAACTCAAAATAATACGTTTGTCAGAAAATGCGGAAAGCTATTTCTTAGCACATGATAATCATATGGACAAGGGCGACCTTACCATAGGTTTTTCTTTTTAACAAATTATAACAAAAATTTGCTCCAGCTTCTGCTGAAAGGTAAATAAAAGCTCTGCGCACATTTTTAGCGCATAATCTCAAAAATGCCAGATTTTGAGTTGTGACTCTTTTGAAAACGGTGTGCGATATTTTTGGAACATCGTAAAAATTATACAGAATTTAATAGCCTCTTATAAAAAAAATCATTAATTAAAAGGTTACATTCACCACTTTAGTGGAATGTTCTCCAAAGGATACTGAAGCCCAAGTGGTGGCGAAAAAACGTATACTTATACGCGCAAAATATGGTAATGATTACATAGTAAGGCCGAGTTTCTTCAGCAATATGCATAATTAAATACTCTTAAGGACTTACATGCGTATGCATAAATATAAGCATTAATGTACGCATATTAAATGTTGTGCCTATACTTATCCATATTTATGTATGTATGTATATGCCCATTGCAGATTCAAGTATGCAGCATCAACTACACTCAGTAGAAATACGAGATTGCATTTCATTCCATCGGTTTAAGTGGCTTAATGCAAAAATCTGAATAAATATCTTATACAAGTATGCTTTGTCATATTCGAGTATTTAACGGTTAATGAGCAAACGCAATATAATACATATAAACGTACTGAAAAATTATGCATTTGAAGACGTAAATGTGTAAGTGTGTGTGCACACGAGAAACTTAAGCAATGTTTGCGTTCATAATCCGCCACGTAGAAAGCACTTTTAGTGAATAAGGAAAATAAAGCACCGGATGGAGTGCTCCGATTTGAGGTGCGTCTGCCCAGCTGGTTGATGTCCTCGTAAGGACAAAAGCTGACATCATCGCCATCCAAAAAATTCGGTGGACGGGGCAAGGCGAAAAATGTCTGCCATGTAAAGGAGCGCAAATTTGGTGTTGGCTTTGTGGTGGTGGCAGACTCCGTCCACACCACATCTAGCCACAATCCGCATCAAAGCGAGATTCTTCAAAATCTCGCTCATCTGCACCAATGCCTCGACGGAAGAGAAGGACGAGTCGTCCAAGGATAAGCGGTTGGAAGGTACATACGAGCGTTGCCCCCATCACGATATCAAAATCGTGCTTGGCGATTTCAATGGACGGAGACTTATCGACTTCGCCTTGGCCCGAAATATGTTGGTAACTAAATATTATCTACTAGGTACAATCATAAAAAGATCCAATAAATTTGCTACGTCGGTGTCTCCATATCGAAAAACGAGAAACCGATTCGATCATGCGAATCGCAGCGACTCGGAAGACTTTATTTTTGCAGTCAAGATACGCACCCGCCTCGCAACAATGGAAGGAAAGTTCAAAAGTTGCAATAGCAACAGAAGGCCTATGCAACCGCCACTCGACTCTCACACCTGCTCCCGCTTCTTCAGTAACACCGCCGAAGAAATAATAGAATTCCAGCAAGCTCGAAAAAACAACTGATGAGGAATGTCACGAAACGGCAGCGCTGCTTACAGGTACACGCTGCGATAGGGCGCTGGAATTCAAGTGTCACGGCCTAATCCACAAGAAAGGCGATACAGTAAAGACTAGGTATTCACAATACGCCAAATCTTGGAAAAGACCCGCAATAAAAGCATCGACACTCCCTTCTATTTGTCGACTTCAAAGCCATTTTCGACAGCACTAAAACGAGTTGCCTTTACGCCACCAAATCTGAATTTGGTATCCCCGCGGAACTGAGATATCTCCGAGCCATTTGCTACCAAAGCTGCAGAACTAAACTGCTCAGGCACAATACTTGAGCGTACAATTGCTGGCGTATGCCGACATCGGTATCATCGGTATCAAAAACCGCGAAGTCTGTTCTGCCTTTTCCAAATTGGACAATGAAGAAAAGCGAAGGGGTGTTATGGTAAACGAGGACAAAAGGAAGTATCTTCTGTCATCAGAAAAATAGGCAGAGCATCTTGGCCCCCATGTCACTGTTGGTTACAAGTTTTAAAAAGTAGACGACTTCGTTTATTTAGTAACCAACATTAACATATACAGTTCAGAAGTAAAGTCTTTTATCGGCGTAAAAATACCTCTACATATAAACCACTCATCATGCCCGTGTTGGTATACATATGTCGCAGAAGCATGGACAATTACAGCACCCGATGAGACGGCTCATGGAGTATTCGAGAAAAATATCGTTCGGATATGATTAACGCAGACGATGGAAGGATGAGCCATGTAGTTCGAATGGACATCGATGCTGTAGCTCTGAAAGTATTCAACTCAGAACCCGCTGGTAGTAGCAGAAGGACTTGGCTTCAATTAGCATTGCCAATTAGCATAGAAGAGATGCGACTGGCGAGCTTTGTTGAACTTGGCCAAAATCGTTGTGGCGGTTACAGCGCCCAATGAGTATAAAAGAAGATGGCCTGGCCCTGATCCTAGCAAACCCAAATTTTAGCATAAATATAAAGCAGCGATTCCGATTCAGAAGGAAATAGAGAACAGGTTAAGTTGCTGATAAGGGATCCATGTCTATCTACACTATCAGGTCCAAGATGGACTGCGGTGTAAGAAATTCCCTATTCCGTTACCAGTAGAAGTCAAGCAATTATTTTTCATGACAGCCGGGTCACGCCCTTAGCTACAACACCTACAGAAACCCAGTTAATATAAATTTCTCTTGTTTCCTGCCATTGGAAAGTAAATGGCGCCGAAGTAAAGAACAAATCAGTTTGTTTTTATGAATCTTTAGCGGTGGTTCTGGGATATCCACTCTGTGAAATACAAACAGAATTATAACTGCTCTTTCTGACAGAACCGCGGTGGAGATAGGTGGTAAGCGAGCCTTGGCCTGACTGTAGCAGAAGAACAGTGTAACTGAACTGAACTGGTCAAAGCAACATCGCAAAAAAATTTAGAAAAAGGGGTTTTTCTTAACAGCGGTCGCCCCTCGGCAGGCAATGGCAAACCTCCGAGTTTATTTGTGCCATGGAAAACAGCTTCTCATAAAAATACAATCGCCGTTCGGAGTCGGCGTAAAACTGTAGGTCCCTCCGCTTTGTGTGACAACATCAAGGCGCACGCCACAAATCGGAGGAGAAGCTCGGCCAAACACTAACATATGTGTAGGCGCCAATCTATTATTATTATTGAAGGGCCCAAACCTATAATAGATTTCGGTTCTAAACAAAAAGAAGAAGCACTCCAGGGTAATACTGAATTAACCCACGCGTAAGTCAAATTTTCCTTAGTGTTCTTATACAGAGTTGTATTAATTTGGGTCTTCTTGCCTTCTACGGCTTATCCCCTTCAATTATTTCAGTTGGCGGTGGCACTTTAATAGTGCCATTGGTCGCCACAACTTTACCGCAGCTTGATTTGTTGCTAAATTCATGCATATTTCATTATTTTCCCTCCTTTTTTTGCTTACTCGCTTTCACTTACTTGTCTCATTTGCATATGCAAAAGTTTGTCTCTTTACCGAAACCCCCATTTTCTTTTGATTTATATTTCCTTTTATTACTTTGAATTGCTTTAAGTCCCCAGTTGATGTAGTACTTATGTATTTTGCTAGTTATTGCAGTATACCTTTGCTGGCTGTTGTCACTGATTTCCCAGCAGGTAACGATGATGTTTGCATTTCCCTATATCCATGTCTATTGATGCCAATGTCCATGTCTATTGGTGCCAAGAAAATTTGTGAATGTGATTTAATACATTTATATGACTAGTATATATTATTAAAACTGAGTACTCTTCTTCGTTAGCTAGTTTAAAAAAATTTTCAGTCTACATGAAATTCTTGCGTATTTGTTGGTAGCAGCATTAGCCAGTGATTAGCGAAGTATGTAACTGGCGCTTTTAGCACCATGCGATGCTGGCAACAGAGGAAGAGGATGGAAAGGCCAGGTGGAGAAGGACTTAGCTTCAGTAAGCATTTAAAATTGGTGTCAGTTGGCACACAAGAGAAATAGTTGGCGTACTTCGGTAGACTCGGCCAATCAAGAAGAAGAATAAGTGCCAAAAGTGCTGTAGGCTTTTTCTACACTTTTACAAATTTAGTTTTAGTCCTTATTCTCAACAGAATATACAGATGATAGAACAAGTTTTTTGCAACAGCTGACGCCTCGATAGGCAACGTCAAATATTTCCCAAGTCGCCCCTCTCTCTTAGCAAAGTTACGACAGTTATTCACGAGTTCTAAGTGCGAAAAGATCCTTTCATTATGTTCCACTTGGCCTAGGCCAATAGTATTTTCGAAACCGCTGTATTTCTATGCGTAAAAAATCGTTCAGCCTGTCATTCCGGTAGCCATCATTAATGAGATCACGCCTATAGATATTGCTTAGAGTCGCATTGATGAAATCGCAGGAAAAATAATGAATCTTTCTTAAGTCCCGTTTGGTCTCGAACTTCGAAGAGAGTTCCGTCCTAATTCTAGAGGAGTAACAGGTTGTGTTTAAATTCCGTTCACATCTACCATGGAGAAAGTGGCTTGCTAAGGACTGCGCCGAAAAAATTGACCGTCATACCTTTTTCGCATAGATCTACTGAAATACTAAAACATTTTTTTTTTTTTTAATGTCAGAAAATAGTCACTAATTTAACGTGAAATATGCAAGAAAATCGGAGTAATGAGAAAATTGATTTTTAAAATTTTCAGAAGCATCCTGATTGGTCTTTCAAAAATTTATTCGAAAGGTGGAATTTACCGCAAAAAAAGGCTTATGGGTTGTTAAACGTTTCAAAGCCGACCTATCCAAACATTTCAAGAAGGAAATCGGCAAGTAAGGTAAACTTCTTAGCAGCATTTTGGCCTGGAACTAATATAAAAAACAAGACTGAAGGTTTACAAGAGTACAAAAGTTCCAGAAAGCAAACTTTGTCAAGAAGGATACCGTAATTTTTATTTTGTATTCGTATATTTCGTATACTGAACGGCGAAAAGTACCACTAGGAGATTTTTTCCAACAAATTTAGCAGAAAAACTGAAAGCAAAAAAAGTGACAAAAACTCCAAGGTAATATTTGCTTGGCAGCTCTTCCGTACTTGTGGCAAAAACGTAGGAAGTAATGTTTGCACTGCCCAGTTTCCATACGCATTGTAGCCCTTCCGGCCATGAGCTTCGGAACAGCCACGTTCTAAACTTTTACTGTGAACAGATCAAAAAATCACCAATAGCTTTCTCAAAATATGAATGTTGGCCTCAACAACGCTTTCCCATTTCTAATTCATGTGCGTATTCAATAAATATATATCTACATATGTATGTATGTGTGCACATAATGGGATATCTTTACATAAAATTCCATCTTAATCCTCATACTAATGTACCCTCATTCAACGTCATTCCGAAAACATATTTGCAATAACTGTCTCTCGGTTTGCCGTCGCCCATAGTGCAGTGGCTAGCCTACTACGCATTGTACGACTGGCTATTATCGACATGCATTAGTCAATGCCAGCAAAACCAATAATCGACGTGATTTTGTTGCACTCAGTCACTGGACACTCACTCTACACTCATTCTAAATACGTTTGGCAAAAGACTTTTTAGAGGATAGCTATGTACTGATTTCCTCACTGTTGTATGTACGTATTTTATAGTCTTCACATCATTATGGCCAAACTTTGCACAAATATGCAGGTTTCGACAGATAACTAAGTGCCACCTGCCACTGGCAGTAACAATAACTCTGTGAAAATCATCAATGTTCCATGGATAATTGACAATAACAAATGTATAGGATGTGTCCAAAAGATTGAGCTTGGGCTGACTTTGGAGATTGTAGAACAAGTGACTGAATATACATACATATGTTTAGTACTTACATACTTATATGCTAAAGCAAGTTTCGTTATTGTTGACTTCCTGTTTCTCCCCAAAGATGGTAAGTATATTGTGTTAGTAGTTATTTACTTATAGTTATACTATGCGGGTATGTTTACACATATGTATGTACTTGTCCGTACACATGTCTTTTTGGACTTGAGTATTTCTTAAATGCTACGCCATGTTACACGCATTTTTAATGATTTGCGATGAACAGTTTGCTGTCCCTACTGATCTTTTGTTGTTATTGCTTGTCATTGTTGTTTTGATTTCTGTCACTTAAGCTATTGGTGCTGAGTTGTTTTTTTTTCTTTTAGGAGCTATCGATATTGCATAAACAATATACTGATACCCAGTCTGATAGCTGATATTGATAGTCGCGCTTAAGATGTTTTTTGTACATTGAAAGTAGATTAGAAATTTGAGAGCACATCGGTTTATTCGGCACAATTTTAGCTCCCTGAAGTTCTTATTTAATGGCAATTTAAATAATAAAAATTTTCTGCTCTGTAAATTTTGCTAAAAACATGTATGTAAATATTTAGTAGTCATCTCTTCAGATAAAGTCAGCAGTCCACTATCAATATCTGTGGAACCCAAAAACCGTATATACTTTTATCTTATGCCATAATTTAGTGCTTATTAAATGTTATCGACTAATCCTACAAAGAATGAAATCGGACATTGCTTAGGAGCTGAACTCGGCATTGATGATGGGCAGCGTTTACGCCGAATTTCCACCAGGCATTTAAATGACAATAAATATTATAAGCCATTTAAAAAATGCCATGTGGAACTGGATTTTTAATGCCCAGCATTGTTATTAAAAATATTTTCATTTCATACCTAGTGGACATTCAGCATTAGTTACTACGGAAAATCTAATTCCATCACTAAGAACTACTTCGTCCCTAATTACATACGTTTAATAAAGTGATCAGCCCGGATCTAAATCCTATAAAGAACCTTTGGCAATTTGATGTCAACAAAAAAAAAAAACCAAATTTCGTATGAAATAATACTGAGGATATGCTTTGATTTATATACACTTGCGGTCAGCTGATTAAGTAAAGTGAAATTTTGAGCAGTTTTGATCATTTAATGTTTATAATATTTTTATAAAAGTCTAGCACGTTAAAACACCATAAAAACATGCATTTCAAACTTCGTACAAAAAATATAAAAATTCAACAAACTTTAAAAGTTGCACCCAAAAATGTCAAACTTTTTATTCATAACCTTTAGAATAATTTTAGGTATGTATGTATACAGTTTCATAGTCCATTAAATTTTAGTAGGCTAACGGGCGAATTTCCAGAAGCTAGGAAATCGCGTTGATTTTTAATAACTAATTTGACTGACGGTGTTATGCTCGACAATTACTTCTTGCAGAGAGAAGCAGACTTTTCCGAAAAGAAAAATATTGATTTTTAAGAATTCTATACCATTTATACGAAGCTTTTTTTCCCCAAATAAAATACATGGAAAACTTTGAGCGCTTTGAGTGACCTCTAAATATTTTTTGATTTCAAAGTAAAAAAATAGGGATATATTTTTTTCGGTGCAGGACAATCTTAGGAAGCGAGAGCATAAAAATAAATTCCGATTTTCCGATAATTTTCACATGCATTTTTGGACCACCCTAGTGTACATACATACAAAATTCATATTAAACTGAACACATTCCTCCTTTACTAAGTGATACAAATACATTTTTGAAAGTGAAAACTGATTATTTTTTCAATTACCATAGTTTACATGTTTCCACTGGGACATGTTACTAGTATGTATTAATGCAAATCTCCTAGCTCGAATTCGGTACATACGAGTACGTACTATGTACATAAGTAAATACTTTCGAAACAACGCAGGCGAAATTATCCTGTGCGGCGGTGCATTCAAATCACTTGTGTTGCTGATTATTGACACATGCATACTTGGTCTGGAAAACATGTTTGTGCGTGCATTATGCCTAAGCATACCTACATACATATGCATGTAGTTATATATGTATGTAAAATTAGGTACCTACGATGGATTAAAATTATGTGTGTTGGATGTATGCTTTTCACGGCATCTAACGTTGTGTTGTTAATACGAGGATATACTTTTTGTTTTGCATTTTTTTTTCGTTTTTGCTATTGTCAGAGTTAATTACAGTTCGTTGCATTTGAATTGTATACAACAATTTTGTCAACCATAGCTTATTTGCGTTATGCTCTCGTTTGTTTACAAGTGTTATTTAGCGAAGCGAAATACGCCATCGAGTGGGAGGAAAAATTGAGTAAAGTGTAAATTATGAATTGTGAGCTGTGGAGCACAGAGCAATGAGTAAGTATGTTGTACCTACGTATAGTGTAGTGAGCTGAACGGCATTGGCAGGGATTTTATAAATGTAATTTTAAAGGATATTTTGTAGAAGCATTCGAATTGGATGTTAGCTACTGAAAATTATAGTACATATACTGTATATAGTCGAAATAGTTATAGCCGCACCACATTTTGGCAAGTTTTTACATATTATTATTGTTGTTATTTAATTTTAGTTATTTTTTTTATAAAAATAAAGTTCATTCTTTAACAAAGTTCCGAGTTTTAAATTAAAATTAATGCAAAATTAAAAAAAGAAAATTCAACAAACTTTCGTAAAAATTTCTAGCTTTTTCAATTAGATTCCCAAAAAGATTCTGAGTATGCAGTTTTGTAGCCCATTGAATTCTAGTAGAAAAAAAGTACAAGTTTGGCTAAAAATTACGGTTGTTTTTCGCTTTTTTTGTCCCATTCGTTTCCATGTAACGAATACACACAATTTATTTTTGTATGGAAGAAAACCGTAACTGAAACCTGTAGCGCCGTCTTAGCATCCCTATGCACAACTGTAGGGTTATTAACACAGAGCCAACACATTGGGCAACAATGCAAGTTCTCCTACTTATAAACAACGAAAGCTTGGACGCACTCGTAAAAACCCTATATAAAGTGAACTACGGCCTCGGAAAGATTTCACTCAAAGCTAACAAAACGGACACCGAAGTCTTATTAAACCTGACGGCCTGTGTGGAGGCCGACGACCCACCAAGCGACAAAGAGAGCTGAGTGGGTACACCTCATCCAGCTCGAAAGCACGCGAGGCTTTAAGGAGGCTGTATGAAGAGCGTGAGCTTCTCATTGACGACGAAGCCCACACGACGGTAGCCGAGAGCCGAGATTCGGGTGATAAGGCTTGATTTGGCAATTTTTATTGTTGATGGTGTTGATAATTTTCTCCATATAAAAGAAATTGTTAAACATACTTTGTATGGAAAAGCTGTGTGGTCCTGTCAGCAAAAAAAATTTTAAAAATCAACCCAATTTTTCAGCAGCTTATGCTTGCACTTTATAGTATTAAAATTTAATGGGCTGCAAAACCTAAAGCTTCTGGGGATGACCATAAATATTTTCAATGTGTTCATGTTACGCCACTTTTCCGCAATATTAGAATTTCGAAATCGAAAAATTGATTTGTTCGCTCCATCCTAATATGCGTTAGATATTCGTTTACAAATTCACACATTTAACAGGGGAACTAAATTGACAAGCCTCAAACTCGCAGATGCCTTAGAATGTATGTTCTGAATGTTATGTAGATGGAACAAGCAGATGCAAGAACACGAACAAATATTTGTATAATCTATGCTATGTTAATGAGGGTAAACCAAAGTGCATATGCTCGCAAGTGTGCATTTAAATGCACGTATGTTTGTGCATATTAGGCATATATGTCCTATGCCTGTCAACATTGACCTAAGGCGAAACGTTCCACCGCAAAGCGAGGAAACAAATTCAAGATATAAAACAAAATCGCTGTGGCAATTGAATGTGCTTGTTTATAGGCACGCCTTTTCAAATTTACATATGTATATCTGGCTATATAAACATACATTTGCATATACGCACATATGTATATTTGAAAGCTGAGGGTTCTTAGAGAATGTTAGATGCACATAAATGTGGATTTGGCGATGGTCCTCTGCAATAACGACACAATTCAAAATTCAAAAACCAAAAACTGTTACTACTGTTAAGTGGCTGATGTCTCTAATCCTTGTGGAATCCATATCTAATCTTTTGTACTTACTTTAGTAGTCCCTACTGCTAACTTTAGTAAGCGATGGAAATAGATGAGACAAGGATTAGAGACAAGAGCCACTTAAGAGTAGTAACAGTTTTTGGTTTTTGAATTTTGAATTGTGTCGTTATTGCACAGCACCATCGATGTATGCTGCGAAATTTAACCGGCGTGAAAAGTAGCTATTCACTTTTACAGAGTTTAGTCAGTTGTTTAAGTTGACTTGGTTTAAAAGACTTGTGGAAATTAGCATTTTAATATGTAATGCGACGTACATGCCCACTGGCAAGAATTCAAGCAAACATTTCAAGGAAATTTTCTTTTAAATCTCTTTAATTGAAAATTGAAAAAATGTGTGTCAAATACATAAGAAAAAGTTACGGTGAAATGATTTACAATTAATTAATATTTAAGGGAGGAGTGCCTATTGAGCTTCTCATTAAGACTCGAGTAAGTTGAAGATTTTAGAAGAGAAAAAAACTGAAGTTGCTCATACGCCCTGTTGGTGCACTCATGCTTGCACGCAAAGATTAATTGGAAGTAATTTTCATTTAATATTTGAACAATCTGATACAGGCTAAAAAGCTTAAAGGCTTAAACACTTCATAGCTTTTAAATGTAAATTATTAAATATTAGGAAAAAAGTACTCTAAAGTCTAAAGCGCATCGTATTACACCTCTTTCCTCTACAACTACAACGAATAATTTTTTTCACTTGTTTTCATTTGAATGTACATACATACATACATACATATGTAGAGATGGAAAGACAAAATTGCTTGATATTATTCAACACTCGTAGCTGTTTACTAAATTATGAATCAATGGTAGTTTAGGCAAAGTAAGTAATGTATAGGCGCCCATGATATTCTAATCCGGGTTTGAGGTTTCTGTCGACGGGCCTGTCTACGTCCAGACCTACGTAAACGATGTGGCCTGCCTCATTACAGGCCCTTCTTTAAAGACCCACGCAATCGATTGTTGTCAAGTTTCGGGTTCATTTGCATAGATCCATGACTCATCGCCCGTCGATGCAATTTAATTTATTGCCACTAATCGACACGAGCTTCTTTTTTTTCAGCAATTGTCAGTGCTTATCTGCTTATTTGTTGTAGTATTTATGATGATTTTCTCTATTTCTAAATACCTACATAAATCCGATATCTCAACTTGCTCAGTAATTGAGTGCTGGATTGTTACGTAGTTCGCAATCAATTAAATTAGTCAAGCCGGTAACAGTTAACCAATGGGTTTGCTAATTTCTTAATTTACTTACAACGACTACGCTTTAAACTAAAATCTTGTTACAATATAAAATGCATTCTAATATTTTTCCAACCACCAGCATCAAAAACCACAAACAAATGCAATTTTAGTTGCAAAACTTAAACCAAATTACAAAGAATATGTACTTGCAAACGTAACCAGAATGATCTGTATGTAACTGCAACTGGCAGGTGAATGAATTAAAAATCATGGGTGACCACTGAAGAAATGAGTGAATAAATAAATGGAAATAGAAAGCAAAATTTTCAATTACCACTGGCAAAGCGACATGCAAAAATAAAAACAAAATCTGAATTCACTGTAACGGAAAGCAATCCTTAGGAAAAGTGTGTTAAATAGGTAGCCGCGCAAACATATTTTGTACTTTCAGAATATATGTATGAGTCCGAACGGATTGCTATACATGTACATACATGTATATAAATCCTTTAGGGCTCTTTTGTGATCTAAATTATGAGTCGGCACTTTATTTTTTACAATACAAATTCAGAATATTTATCTAATGATGATAGCGGCAAATGGATTTACGAGAAGATTTTTCAAGACAGAAATGCATCCGGATCGCTGTAAGAGAAAATTTTTTCTAATTTAGATATTGCTCGGACCCGGGATCGAACCCTGGGCTTACGGAATAGCGGTGCGAACTTTTAACAAACCACTCAGCCATAGCGACCGATTTCGATTCAAAGTCAATTAAAATATGTGAGTTCATTAATGCAAATTGTGTTTATATTCGAACGTAAAAATACCAGCTGCAATTGATGATTAAAATAATTAAGTCTATCAATTTAGTGGTTGCGCAACATTATCACCTATATATCGAGCTTAAATAAAACATACATACCATGGTGAAATAAATATAAGGTGATGCCACTTACATAACCTCACTTTTTCTGCATGCCAATTGCGACCATGTATTTTGGGGTAGTAGAAAAAGGGGAAAAAGATAAGGATTATCTTTACTACTTTTTGGATACTATTTCCAATACATACATACATCAGTGGACCCCACACCGGTTAAATGACTCTTGCATCAATAAAATATTTTTTCTGTAATCCAGTGTAATTACGGTTAAATTTTTTCGCTGAAAAGAAATTATTATTACTTAATTTTTATTTTTTTGATCAATTATATTGATTTCAATAATTATTATTCAGTTATATTTTTCTACCTTAAAATTATTATTGGTAAAACTGAAAGGCCACACGGTCGTACCACACACATATGATGATGGTTAAAACTTAAAAAAAATACGGACTATTTTCCGTCTTTCATTTATTCATATTAAAACAAAGTAAATTATACCATTATCTTGATTTAATTATTCTTAAATTCTACTAAAAATAACATATTAGCCCGTATGGTTTTTTATTATTTTTTTATTGTAGTTGTTCCTTAAGTTCTGAAGTACATGTATATGCGTACTTAGTTTTTAAATATTTTAACTTTAAAGGAAATTTTATTACCTTTATTTTCGTTAACATTTTAAAATTACATTACTGAATTCTATCAGTTAAAATTATAAAATAGTTATGCGTTTAATTTGTTAGACCAAAGTGCACTAACGTAGCCAACCGAAGCACTGCTCCAATAATCAGTTGGATATATACAGTATATATTTTAACAAAAATTTACTTACAAAATCACAATTATTGGAACTTATTGCTTAGATTTCCCAATGAATTTGAAACGAAAAGTCAAAGCAAAAGCGAAACAAAGAAACAGTTACTACGTTTATACGTAAGCTATTTGCAAATAAAAATGTTTATTCGATGGTGAAAAATTCTTTTTTAATATTGCCTGATATAAAAAAAGGCAATAATATCGAAAATTAAAATAAAATTAAAAATGGCAACGTTTCGATTATTAAAAGGCAAAAGACGACGATCGAAAAAGAAAATAAACCCAAGAATGGCGGCGTCTTGCGCTTATTTGCAAATAGTACCACTAATCTATTCCTATTTGCGTGATTTAGTTATTTGCAAATAAAAAATTAGCACAGCGTTTATTCCGCAGTTTACCATTTTGCAAATTGTTATTTGCAAATAATACGTGCGAATAAACGTAGTAAGTGATACCTACGCATACTTTTTTCACAAAATTGTCTGCTCCATTTTTGTTCCATTTTGCCCAGAAATGAAATGGGAATGCATAGAGTAGGCATTACTGTAACGCTGGTATGCCGAAATTGCCAAAATTACAAACAACCACCCCGTAAGTGACAACACCTTATTATTATTTCACCATGATACGTACTATATACATATATAGTACGCATTATTTAATATTCGAGTTTTTGTTGTAGTTGCATTTGTTATAGAGTTCATTAAGTGATAAATTTCGATTACAGGAAGGATTAGGAACAACAACAATCAGGACAACACTGCTTGTGTAACACCACAAATACAGCTCAATTTGCGCAAAATAAGCGAATACAAACATGCATGTATGTATGTATGTATGTGTTTACAAGTAATTATATGTATAATCAATCGCAATTGTATGACTGGTTAATAACTGACATTGTGAAAACTGCGTGCTATGTAAAAAATTTAATTTATAAAGTAAAGCCCTATATATTTACGTATATATGTACATATTTAAAATTATATACATACCATATATGTGTGTACATATTAGAGGGCTGCATGAATTCATTCAAAACGGCTTATGAATTATTCATATACAAAACGATTGAATGATTTTGGCTTTTCATTTATTCGTTCACATTCTTCCATTTGAAGATAGAAAATTTAAAACAAAATGAATATTCGTAACTTACAAAACTCCAAACGCTGAGTATTTTTTATATGAAGTAGAATATTCAAATCAACTTTGCTCTGTTTGGCTAGAAGTTTAAATGACTTCATGCAGCCCTCTAGTACATATATGTATGTATTAGGGCAATTAAGTGTGAATTACATACAGAGTAAATATAAGCTTAGATTGCTGGCCATTACAAATTTGGTTATCAAAGTCAATGAAGTGTGGTGTGAGATAACTGTAAGCCACAGACAGCAAGTAAACTAGTGCTACGCTTCTACGAAATAGTTCATTTGGACCACTTTAACCGCGTGGATACATGGCGTATGAGTAATATAATTTCCTGCAAACAAAACAGAAACTAGAGACCGTAATCATTATAAGAAAAATAATTTAAATCAGCATTTAGTCATTATTTTAAGATTTTTATTTTTTCGGTTTATACATTTAAATCTAAAATGTACTTAGAAATATTTTTCTTAATATAACGGAGTTGAAAAAGTAAAATATCTCCACATGAGTTTGGGTTTTAATTCATCTTGCTTCACGAATTCCATCAAAAGTTGAATGCTCTTTGCTCTAATTTTCGTTTAGCAGACCTCCAGCTGATAGGTAGAATATTATTCTTCAATTTTAGTAAATTATTTATTAAAACGAACATTTAACTGCCATTAAAATTTCGCTAAAATACTTAAACACGCCACGCTAAGTGCCAAAACTTTCACCTGGCGCTAATTTGCCAAACAACTGTAGGATACTCGAAAGCGTAAATAAATTTTCACTGGTCAAAGATGAAATAAAATTTTAACAAATTCAACCACAAACAATTACTTCAAGCAACGAAATATGTTTGTCTGCAAAATAGCCATAAAACCCAACAAAGTGGCAAACCGTGAAATAAAATCCCATGTAATTAAAATTGTATGCTAAATGTAAGCAAAAAGCAACAATAGCAAAAAGGTAAGGGCAGCAACGTAAAAGTATACGCAGCACAATACTAAAAACCCCACAACAGCAACAAGTAAACAAGCAGAAATAACAACAATAGAACAGGCAACAACGGAAATCCGCAAAATTTAACAAAACCAAAACTAAATCCGCTCTCAAACTGAAATATCTGAGGGGGGGCCGAAATGTAGTTTAGTGACAGCTTCAGCTGGACGCGCAACCCACTACAAAATGACGGATCACGGTTGAAAGTTTGCATTTACTTTAGTTAGTTTAGCTTTATTGTTAAATACGAGTACGCTGGCTAGGAATTGTGGCAAGTTTATGGATGCTTGCGATTTTAGAGTTGCCACAAGCTGCCTTAAAGTTAACACTTTGTCATGCGGTTAGCTACAACCGCTTTTCACGTTCAGCTTTTTAGCTTTTTAGCTTTACTTGACATGTATGACGTAATTTTAATTAGTCAAAACGAGGAAGGAAATCGCTTCATACCTTTCTTGAATAAAATAAAAAGTAACTCGAACCTTTTATTTATTATATTTGGAATCAATTGGTTGGGAGCTATACATTATACTAAATTAATCTTAAGTATTCTCACTCTGAACTTATGATAAGCAAACGAAATACACAATAGAGGGCTGCATGAATTCATTCAAAACGGCTTATGAACTATTCATATACAAAACGAATGAATGATTTTTGCTTTACATTTTTTGAATTTTAGTGAATACCTGCTCTGGTATATAAACAAAATGGATATTCATAACTTACGATATTCCAAACGCTGAGTGTTTTTTATGTGAAGTGGAATATTCAAATCAACTGTACTCTGTTTGGCTAGAAGTTTGAATGAATTCATGCAGCCCTCTAGTACACAATCTTACGGCCACCTTTTGATGGTTAAAATATTTGCAATTGAATGGTTGATGAATGTCGTTTGTAGAAGGAGCAAAGTATGATATTGTAAAGTCATTGAATCTGATCAGCTCTCTGAATTATGCTGACGTCGATGCTTTTCTCATCGATTAGAATTGACACATATTGAGTGCCGCAGATTAATCCATACGCACCTTCCCTGAGTCAGAGTCGCCGTTTTCGATATTGCGATCCCTCAAAAACTGGCTCGCTTCGTCAATATCTGCCATGTTGTCTACATCAAATGTGGATTTCGGTCACCGCTTTTGACAAGGCCTTGAGAGACTTTTCGCAAGTCGTCAACCAGGGCTGCCACTTTTTTTTACCAAAATCGATAGACTAAATTTGGGTTGGTAAAAGCGTAATTTTTTTCATCTTAGTACATTTTTGTTAAAGTATTTTGTTTATAAAGCAAATAAAACTTTCCATTCCCACTTTATTTTCCGCAGTGTTATATTTATATTATAAATTGCTTTCCAAAAGTGTAGTCCATTTTATTGCATTAAATTTTTAACGCTTTTGTGCACACTTTTTATATACATTGAGCCGTAAGCCCTGGCAGCTAGTGCTCCTTTTTCTGTGTAATAATAATTGTATTATTATTATACCTTTCATGAGCATGAAATGGTATTATAACTTTGGTCCGATGTTTGTAAGTACCAGAACAAAAAGAGATAGACCCATTAAAATGTATACTTATATGATCAGAACGTCGAACTGAGTTGATTTATCCATGTCCGTCTGTCCGTCTGTCCGTCTGTCTGTCTGTTTGTATGCAATCTAGTCTCTCAGTTTTCGAGATATCCGGATCAAATTTGGTAGGTGGGTGTATTTTTATAATGTATTAATCATTTGTCGGAACCGGAAGAATCGGACCACTATAACATATAGCTCCCATACAACTGATTGTTCAGATATGAGATTTTTCGTTATAACTTCTCCATTTATGCAGCTACGAACATGAAATTTTGCAGCACTTGCACCCATTATCAACAGAATGCTTACAGTGAAAATTACAAAGATCGGGTCACTATAACCTATAGCTCCCATACAACTGATTGTTCAGATATAAAATTTTCCGTTATAACTCCTCCATTTATAAAGCTGGGAACAGGAAATTCCGCACTGTTTTCAATAATTATCAACAGAAGACTTAGAATGAAAATAACGAAGATCGGGTCACTATAACCTGCAGCCCCCATACAACTGATTGTTCAGATATGAGGTCTTTTATCATATCTCCTCCATTTATGCAGCTAGGAACATGAAATTTCGCACCATTTTCACTCATTATTAACAGAATACTTACAGTGGAAATAACAAGGATCAAGTGACTATAACATATATGTATCTTCCATATATCTGATTGTTCAGATATGGGATTTTACTGTTAAACTCCTTTATTTGAACGGCTAAAGCTATTGAAACAGCTACGATAAATTTCGTAAGATATTTCATAAATAATAATACAAAGTCTACTGAGAAAATCGTCAAAATCTATGCTGTATAAGCTTTATCTCCTATAGCACTGATTGTTCAGATACCAGTTTTTGCGATATATCTCCTTTATGTAGGAAACTAAACCCAATAAATTGTGTTACCGGTTTACATACCGATCGCATAGCAGTGAAAATCACTTAGATTGGTGCCATATAAAGTATATCTTCCATACCTCTGATTGTTTAGATGCGATTTTTTAAATAAGTATGTAACTCCTCTATCGATGTATGCAGATGTATTCAAAATCAGTAATCTGTCAAACTGAAATTTGCAGATGTTCATGAAAGGTATGAAGCCTTCGGCATAGCCGAAGACAGCGCTGCTCTTACTTGTTTTTCATTTAATAAACAAATAAAATTTGTATATACATGCATACGTAAATTAAAAGAAATTTACAGTTATGTAGTTACACACTATGATTATTCGCAAAAACAAGAATTGAACAAATCAACGCCAGCTTTTAGAAATGGTAATTGCTAAATGAAAAAAAACACACACACACAAAAGACCGGCGGCAAATCAAAAAAAAAAAAAAATCAATAGAAATTTTACGCTGCACATTGTTGGTTATACTAAAAATTCCATGGGCTATAAAACTGCATAAGCAAAAGTTCTAAAAATTGAGAGTAAAAACTTCCAAATTTAAATAAAATAAATAAATTTAAACACATTATCAGATAACCTGATCAACAGACAGGTGTGAACACCCACAATACTTAATTTTTTTAATAAGTTGCAGAGCAAAGCTACCTTGCATTGACAGTAAAAAGAAATTGAAAGTGTCAAAATAGGTATTTGCAAAAAATAAAATTATCCATAAAAATATTTAGAAATTAAAGTACAGACTTTTTAAATGCAAAACTCTTAAAGGAGCGCAGGCTCTACCTATGGTTTCTTCTACACTTTATCTTAGAATTATCGGTAGTATCCGAAAATACCATACGATTTAGTAAAAATCGAATGGCCCACACTAATGTACATATACACCGTGCCAAAAAAAAAATAAACACATTACCTCTCATATTAGCAAAAGCAAGCCTATAAACAGATGTATAAATGTAACAATCTTAAAAAACATAACTTAAAATTTAAATTTGGATCATCTGAAATAATTACCTTCTTTCCAGTCATCCACAGTCCATGATTGGTGGGGTTTGTCCCTGGCTCTGGCCAAAAGAAGTTTCTTTCTGCAGGTCGGTGGCAAATAATCCCAATTAGTTAAGCCTACAGTGCTAGTGCTAATTTTTATCGAGTGAGGATCTTCGAGTTTCTTCTCAGTTATCTCGCATCTTTTCTTCAAACATAGTTCCAAACTCCGATCCTCACGCACAGTAGTTTTTTCTTTCTCTCTTCTTTCTTTTTTGTTTGAATTTTTTTGGTGAGCTTGAACTAAAAAAAAAACGACCTACTGAGCTTAGTTAAATCCACGTTTATCTTGGAGTTCAAACTGTAGCTTTACTTTAAATAATTCACTTATAAATGGCTTATCGTTTGCTAAAATTTTAAAACTACTTAGTCTTAATGTGGACTCAGGCAAGAGGTATTTGAAAAATTTGATTTGATGTTATTGTTCTGATTCTGTAGTTTGGGAACTTTGTTGCAAAGTATATGAAAAGTTCGTGCATCTGAAATTGTGACTCACCTTTAAGAAAGATCCAAATCAAACAAAAGACAACTTATTTTCTGTCCTACTCTCATATGCATACAAAGTACAAAAATATCTATAGTTATATGCGCACGATTAGAAAATCAACATTGCAATGAATCCAATTCATATTGCATTTCCATGTCTAGATATGCATGCAATCGATTGAATTGTTACGCAGCTCTATTTGCCGACTGCAAATTAAGTATGTTTTCTTTACATAAGCACAAAAGCGCATACACATCCAGAAACAAATTGGAAAAGTTTTAAAATATTTCTATTTCATAAAAATGTAAATGAGACAACGATAAAGTGAAAGTGGCTTGGAAACAGATGCAATTGGCAATATAAAACCACAGGTGCAATAAAATGTGATTGCTTTTTTACGCATGCACTGACTGACATTTTTATGAAGGAAGTATGTTTGCATGGTTGCTGTTGCATTTACACGCAAAACTGATAGATGTATATACATGCATGTAGTGTTTAGTATGTATGTATGCTTACAAATCTTGAGTGTGTAGGTGGGTTATTCTACATAGAATAATAACTACGTACATAAGATACGTAGGAGATCAATAATACGTTAATTTCTTTTTATTTAAACAGAGTTACACGTTCGCAGAAGCCAAAATGGTAATGGAAATTGTAATGGTACTGGTACTGGTAATGGTAATGGTAATGGTAATGGTAATTTAAATGGTACTGCTTCTGGTGATGGTAATGGTAATAGAAATGGCCATGGAACTGGTAATGGTAATAGTAACGGTAACGGTAATGGCAATAATAATGACAGTGGTAATGGTAATGTAAAGGTTAATTTTAATGGAAATAATAACGGTAATGGCAATAGCAATGGTAGTGGGAATGATTATGATACTGGTAATGGTAATGCAAATTTCAATGGTAATAGTAAATGTTATGATAATAGTAACTGTAGTGGCAATGGTAATGGTAATGGGAGTGGAAATTATAATGGTACTGGTTATGATATTGCTCATGGTAATAGTAATGATAATCGCAATGGTAATGGTAATGAAAATGATAATAGTAATGGTAATGCTTATGCTAATCATTAGCGGTAATGGGAGCGGAAATGGTTGAATGCTGTCGTCTGTCTTGGAGAAAATTCAAATCTCAAACGTAACTTAGATAATTACTTTTAATGAAAAACGGTATTTGTTTGCTGAGTTTCTAAAAGACTATCTAACCATCAAAGAACAATAAATTTATATGCGTGTGTATGTACTTAAATACTACGACGCTACAACACTCATCAGCGGTTCAGCTCAATAAGTGACTACATACGTACATATTTATGTTATCATTTACAAATTTCTTCGCTGCGTCAAAAATCATTTACAGCAAAATTCACAAAAGCAATTTAAGTGAAAAATGATTTTAATTTTTTGAATTTAAATCATTTTTCACTTAAATAGCTTTCGTAAAATTGGCTGCTAATATCCAAAATTTTTCTTCAAACAATTTCATACGCTCGAAGGCATTGTTATTGAAGTTCTTAACGCTTGTAACTATAACTGTAAAAAGCTAATGGATGCCTCACTTCATTTTAAGTAAAAGCTTTTGGTGTGTATTTATTTAACTACTTAAATAAAAGTACGTGCCAACGCTTCTTTTCAAGCATAATTCAGAAAAGCAGGCAAGAAAAAATTACGACGTCACAAAAGTACTTGTCATACATACATACATACATATCTAGCTACACGACAGTTGTCACATCCATGCAAAACAATGTTAAAATGTTGTCAATAAACCAGCAGGCATGTTTCAAAAACAAACAAAAGTTACAAACGAGTAAATGAATGAATAAAATATAAATTTAGCAGTTACTCATGCGACACGTAGGCCTTCAGTGTCTTTTGCATGCATGTCTATTTCTGTGTCTTCAGCGTTGGCGATGTTAAATGTCAACAACAGCAGACAGGCACACAATACAAACACGTACATAAGTGAAATGCCATGACAGGCAGGCAAATGCATAAATAGATGTGTGGAAGAATAGACACATATGTACGTATGTAGATGTCTCCTTAATTGTCTGAAGATGAAAACCGATTGTGCACGCAATTGTTGACATGATGTATGGATTCTATATCTTAAAAAATACCTCGTTTTATTTCTTGTTAGAACATCGACAGATAACTTTATTTTGTGTAAATATTTTCTTGGTTATTTAAATATTGTGAGAAAACCATGCCGGCGTGTTGGTGGCGTTAAGGTTTAAATTTATAAATGTAGATATGTACGAACAGTCAGTGCCAAATGTAAGTGTACATCATGTTCTAATATAATATTAACACTTATTTTCAAGAAAAAATTGTTTCATTAATTATTTATGAAAATATAGATTATTCTATAACATTAAAAATAAATTTTGATCACGCGTTATATGGAAGAAAACGCGCAATACCCTCCACAAAAAAAATCTAAAAAATCAACGAAATCGAAAATTTTCTAGAAATTCTCAATAAAAATTTTGATGAAAATGTTTGAATTTTTGTGAACTTTATATAAAGTGTGAAACTTTGATTTATATGATGTATGTTATAGAATAATCTATATTTTCATAAATAATGAATGAAAAAATTTTGTTAGAACAAGGTGTGCACTTACATTTGGCACTGACTGTGTATCTGTATGTACGGTGGCAAGAATGTAAATATGAAAAATACATTATTTTAGCAAGTTTTGGCAACTTTTCTTTGTTTAAAAAAAGTTTATTATTTTTTTGTGAAAATATAGCCTATTATCTAAAAAAAACACAATTTACATCAAGTACATTTTGTAGGCTATTAAATTTTAGTACAATAAAATACAAGTTTCATTGAACTGGGACTTAGCGTTGATGTTTGGCAATTGTTTGTACAAAATATGCTCGGCAATTTTTTTACATGGAGAAAATGAGCAACACCTTCCACAAAGAGAAAAAAAAAATTGCCAAAAATCAACGGTCAGTCCTAGCTACTAAAATTTGCACTTTGTTGCACTAAAATTTAATGGGCTACAAAACTCCATACTCAGATTGTTTCTAAGAAACCTAGTTAAAACGCTACAGATTTAGAAACTTTGTCGAATTTTTCTAATATTTTACTTACAAGACTAAGACAAATAGGAATACAAAAATGAACCGAAATTCATAGAAAAACATACGAAGACCAAAATGAAGATGAAGACAAATACGAAGATTCCCTGCATGACTTTTTTGTAATAAAATTTTACAAAAACATTACTCTTGTTGATTTTTCATCACTCCCCATTCTCTACTCATTGGTATGTACATATGTATATATAATCTTTAAAAAAGACAAACCGCAAAAAGGATGTAAACGACTTTTTTTAAGTTTTCCTTTTGATGCAGAAATGTTCCTACAGGATCTAGATGCATTTCTACATAAAAAAATAAAATAAATTAAAAAATTGTTGCTTACGTCTTTTTGGCAGTTAAGTCTCGACTGGCCTAATGTACACAAAATTTTTTTATTACGATTTTTTAAATTCAGTTCAATGCGGCCCATAAATAAAAACTAAGCAATTGCTTTTTCTTAAAATTTCTGAACTTTTGCTCGTTTTTTGCAAATAAATTTATGTAAAAGGTCTACATTTTAAGAAAAAGTAGTTACTTAGTTTTTATTCGTAAGGCCCAATAGGAATGAAACGAATATTTCTGATATGTACATTAGGCTGTATCACGATATATGGGCCGAACAATTTTAATTTTTTTCAGGTCATTTTGAACACTCACAAGGAGAGTACATATATTGTTTTTTCTTTCTTTAACATTTTTATTTGATATCCGGTTTCTATAAATGATACATCGTTGCAAAGGTATTACGAAAATCTACCTACAGTTGTAAGGGGTGATATATCTAGAACTTCTTTTTTTCTAAATAAAATACTTACACCATAACTGGATGTCTGAATTGTTATTATTACCCGAAAGAACAATCTCCGACATTTACTTTTTGTAAACAATTTCATTCCAATGCTGGCCGCAGACAGCACATAACCGTCAATGGCGAGCGCTACCGCACCACGATAACGAACTTTTTGTTGCCTGGAATTGAAGCCCGTGATGTCGACAATATTTGTGGTTTCAGCATGTTATCGTGCCATACACACCTTTGGATCTTTTTTCTCCGGGGTTCTGATTTTAGTTTGACGCTGCAAATCTCTAGCTCAGCGCGAACTCGGTTAAAAATGTATTGCAAGATTTGTTTACACAAAAGTGAATGCTACTAAAAGCTTGTAAAATACAGTGCCTTAAAAATACCTTTCCTGTTCAAAACTTGCAAATCGCCAACATGGAAAAACCAAAAAAGACTGTTTATAAAAATTAAATTACTTTTTTCTTGGTGCAAGCATGTGTGGCAAGTTGGAATAAAATTCTCTGAGAGTCTGACTTTCTACTATAGCTACTAAGTTTAAGCTACGATAGCAAACAAATATTTTTCTTTTGGATAACTTTTAAGTATAATTTTAAACAAATTGGTTGCTCAATAGTTTCATATTTCTACCAGCTGTGACTTTCAAACAAAAGTTGGATTTTAAGCAGCTCAAAATTATTTATAACACAGCCAAGAACATTCTTATCAACGCACACGTATCATGCCAGAAGATTTATGTTTTCGGTTATGTCTAAGCAAATCTGATTTGATGTGTTGCCACCGATTTCTATGATCATAATTTCCAGTCACGTTTCATAAGTACATACAACAGAATTGAGATGGTAAAATTTCACACGCAAAATACCACCGCTGGCAGAGATTGGCATCGTAAACGCTTGCAATAACAAAGCATGCATGCAATAAATTCTTCAAAACCTGACACAGCCAGGTGAGCTAAGTATATTTCGAAGCGTATGGCGGAGGCGTTGTAAGCTGAGCCAGCATTAATTATGGCACGAGTACAATAAGAGTTGGGCTGTAAACTGCCTGTTTAGTGTTAACATACGTGCTGGCGCCTGTAAGTATACCTTTTCAGGGCAATACATTAAAACCAAATACACTTTAAGCATTCCCGCAGTATGCCGGTAATTTATAATGTGTCTGCAAGTAAGCCAAGAAAATGTTGGCAATATGATGCGGGCGCAGCAGTGTAATCATTAAAAACAACTGCAGCAGCATCGAATTTCTTTACGTATACACACATACATATGTATTTATGTGTATGTTTAGTATATGTACGTGCATGTGTGGGCGTATATGTTTTTCGGTATGTTATCAAATCCTGTCGTGCATAAATTACACAAT
>NW_023458559.1:76610164-76683404 GCF_013731165.1 Rhagoletis pomonella | reverse complement strand
ACCCCCTGACAAGGGTTGAGTTTTGAATTTTCATACAAAATTGAGATGTACATATATTCTATGATTTTTGGAGTGCTTTAACCCGAACATAATCGCAAAATATAACCAGATGAGCTGATAACCAGGCAAGCGTGAACAGCCATAATGTCTACTCCTCGATCACCCTCCCATTTGATTTTTGAACAAGAAATTTTTAAAATTGCTAAAAAAAACCAATCGCTCTTATTTAAAATATTTTATGTGTAATTTTGCTCCTCGACTGGGGCGGAGTATGCAGTTTAACTTAACCTTTTTTCAACCGATTGCAGGAATGGATGCGCAATAAATACTTTTTGTGTGGTTTTGTTGATAGTTCCTATGATTATCAAAATATATTTTAAATCGTATAACATGCATATGCATAAGTATAAATATATGTATAATTATGAGTCAATATAAAAATTTATGTACATAAATTTTCCCTTTTGACACGAGTATATCTTACACTTAAGTATTTGGCGCTGAAGTCAAAATTATTTTTATAATTTTTTTACCTGGTGCTTTGCAATAAATGCCAATAAAAATATATACATGTATGCCACTTTTATTTTTGATTTGAGCGGCAACGGATTAAGTAAAACACTTCTGCTTAATCTGTTTGCCATGTTGTCATATTTATAAAATGTCATAGAAACAAACAGATAAATCAGTTTGCGCTTACTTATGCTAACATGCACAGTACACATATTGTAACTGCGCACTTCCTTATACAGTTTTTTTTTTACTTAAATATGTACTTCCATTTTTCACACAATTCAAAGTCATATCCGCTTTGAGTCGATTTCCGCTGACGAATGTGCGTTTTGAGTTTAAGCAAGTTTGCATTTTGTTCGTATATATGCAAACATATTCACACACGATTGAGCTAAATGGCAGTAGGTACTTATGTTAACAGTATTCTCATCGCAATATGACATGGCGGATACGTAACCAAAATGGAAAGTTGAAGGAAAAACCAGGTTAGCAGGCCTATTCTGCGTTGGTAACAAAAATTTTGTTACCGGTAAATAAAGTTTCTCGTAATTTTTAAACCCTTTTCGCATTCTGAGCACTGGTAAATTTTGTTACCATAGCATAATCAAATTTTCGGTAAAACGCAGGATAGGCCTGTAAGGGTACTCATCTACACGCGTAAATTTTGTATTTTTGGACAACTGGGCAACTTTGCAATTTCTTACAGTTATTTATTAGTTTATTGAAATGCCTTTATTAAAAAAGTTTAACAATTTAAACTCAAATTTAGGTAAATATTTAAGTTTTGATCTCGTTCATTTCGGATGAGCGTAGAGCACAAATCAAAATTAAGTAAACAAAATATGTTGTGGTTTGGAAAGTTTTTATTGAGCTGAACTAATTATTTCTACACAACGTTGCTGTGTGATGGTTAAAATGCACAAATCTGTAGAAATGTACAAATCGTGTGATCCCTGCTGAACAGAAACCACTTATATAAAAGGTTCAAAGATTGCACAAAGTTCACAAAAATTTACCGAACTTCAAAAAATTTCCATAAAAATTTCCACCTCTTTATTCGGTATGCAGTTTTGTAGTCCATTCAATTTTAGTCAGATAAAGTGTAAGTTTCAAGGTACTATAAATTACCGTGGTTTTATAAGATTTTTTTTGGTCGAGGGTGTTCAGCATTTTCTTCCGAATAGCGTATAAGCAATATTATATATATATATTTTTTTTTTATTGTACATACATATCTGTGGCATTTTATTAAAGCAACTTATCACGAGATAACCCATCTTCCCTTAAATGCAATTTTTCATTAGGACTCCAAACAATATCTCGAAGATTAACTAGGGATGCCCTTTCACTATTAACTTAATAAAAATAAGAAACTTTTCAAGCGAAACTTATTATTTTTTAATTCAAAGTCAATCCTTCTAAAGTCACTTAAGTAGATTTAAAAAATGCAATAGATGGTTATGTATGTATATACTCTTTTGTATGTGCACATGTATGAGCATTTTTCTGCACTTCACTCGGAGAAAGAATTGCCCAATGTGAGTGTCCTCTTTATGTGAGTATCAGGAGTAGACACGTATCTATAATCGAAAGAGTAGCTTCAAGTCCTTATTCTACGGAGCTATCTGCATAACAGGGAACAATTACCATCCTGATATTAAGCTTCATTTTCATCTCTATCTTCATTTTCAACGTTTTCTTAACCTTAACACATTTTTCATGGATTTAGTTCTATGTTTGATTTTAAATAAGCAAAAAGCATACATTACATGTGTTAATCTTAATTTAAAAATTAATCTTAATCTTAATTTTATTCTAATACTCATTCAAAGAGTCAATGGTTATCAACTTAACTTTAATTTCCTAAAACAAATGGAAAGACGCAACCTTCCGCTTTTCAAGGAACAGAAGATTATCAGAATCCATTGAAACCATCCAATTTCAAACCTGTTCTACTACTTCTATATTATGACGTAAAAACTACATGCAATCATTTTTTTATAGACCATGTAATGGCTATATATTTTTTGTCAATTTTTTTTTAACAAAACACTTATTTATTCATTAAATTTTTATTAAAGTTCAGCTCCTTATCTAACCATAACCATATATGTAAGTGCAAGTTTCAAACTTTGTACGAAAATGTTAAAAATTGCAAACACTTTTCATCTTAATTCTAGGTATTTTAACTAGAATTTCTAAATTAGTTTTTGGTTTATTAAAATCTGGTATAATAAAGTAAAAAAGTAAAGTAAAGTTTTCCATATAAAAAATTATTTGTATGGAAGCAAATGCGTGATACCGTCAGCCAAAAATTATCAAAAATCAACGCGGTTTTTGGCAACTTCAAACTCGCACTTTATTGTACTAAAATTTAATAAGCTATAAATCTGCGTACCAAAAAATTGTACAGAAATTAAAATTAAAATGTTTGGGATTAATAATTTGGGGATTTTTTTTTTGTATTTTTGTACATAGTCTGAAATCTGGATTTATATGGCATTTGTTGGATAAAGAACTATACTTTATACTTCAAAACTGTTCAAAATGTTGAGGTGCTAACGTTTTCTCGTGGGCTATAGCATCTCTACCTGTAGTAAATGTATCGTCCTACACTGGCGTTGTTTAACGTTTACTTATGAACATGCAGGCAATATGCGCAAGTGAACATTTTTAAGGCAACAGTTTCACTATTTCACATTTTTCTCGCATATCCTTTACAGTGGAGGGTGGTAATATAGTACATAAATAGTACATTCGCATACAGCGTAAAAATGCGAAGCATGGCTTTCTGCTGTTTACATTCGTTGTTTGATATTTTTGTGTATTTTTTTAACTTTATTTATTTTACAACTCGCTATCTGACTTTTCCATGCAACTGCATTTTTTCCTCGAAGTTTAAATAAAAACAAAAAATACGCATGTATGAACGCATGCCCTTTTTGACTTTTTCTAGCTCTTTTTATACGCTGCAATCGCAGCTGCAAAATGGCGCGTAAAACACACTCGAATGAGTAGTAACAATTTTTTTTTTTTAATTTTCATATTTTTAAGTTTGCAAGACATGTATGTACATAAGTATTTATTTATTGTTATGTAAATAAATTTGTAGGTTAAAAAGTTAGTTTTTATTTTTGTTTGTTATCAAACCCAAGCATTGGTGATTGTTTAAGAGTTCAGCCATATTGAACAAACAGGTTTACTATCTACAATGGCACCTAAATTTCAAGGCAGATATACATATGTCTAGTATATGGTAATAAACCCGATTTTTTTAACTAAAATGCCTAAGCGCGTAACAAATCGAAGTAAATTGGTTTTATTTAATTTTTGCACGCCGTTCAGGCATATTTTTCGACGCTGCTATGGTTTTCTAAATTTATCTATCCTTTGAACACAAATTTTGTTCTGCAAAAATGTATTTGAAGGGCAGATAAATTTGAAAAAAAACCTACTCGAGTAAATAAGAAATTTTAAATAATATGTCAGCATAGCTAATCTACTGTGTTGTCTAGTTCTACAGCAGTTGTAATCTCTTTTGCTTTACTACTATTTGGGTTACCTGACGATAGTTAGCCTGATAAATTTAGGCCATATAGTTCTTCTCAGAATCCGAAATAGGGAAAAGGTAGTGGGTTTAGCACGAATGCTGAAGAGTATCCAACAATGATCCGACATGGATGTTGCACTGGATACTCTCCAGTCAACGACGGCAAACCATCTGTTGCTAGGGTTAAGTCCAGTACCACTTCCGATGTCAGGAAAATGTTTTGGTGCCCTTTCCTCTCCACCTTCACCACGATTAAGTCTGATATGCTGTCCTTTGGACAGAGAAATGCATTGATACCTTTTTGGATTAGAATCCACGCTCTCGGGTTACCTGTGTTAGCACTATAAAAGAGTTTATGTGTGCTGCTGTTAAATCCGTGAATCTGATCACCTCTGACCCACGTTTCCTGTATTAGGTTGGCGTCGATGCTTCGCTCTTCACGAAGGATTGGCAAATTACCTGTCGCTCATATTGAGTGCTGCAGATTAATCTGTACACAATTCACCTTGGTCGGGGGCGGCACCGGTGATGTTGACATCCTTCAGCAACCGGCTCGCATCGTCGATCTTCTCAGTATCCTTGAAAGGATCCAGAGGAATCAAACTCCGGATGGGGACCCGCCGGGTTAACGAGGACGTAGTCCATAACGAGACTCGATAGCTTGACGTCGATCTCCACCCAGTGTTTCTGCCTAGATACCGGCGTCTTCGAGTTTTCGTCTACTTTGGCCATCAACACACAGTCTTTGGTAATGTCAATGAAATGTCGTTGCAGTGGGTTGGGGTCAGACGAAGTAGCCTGTTTAGGCTTATTGCACTCTCTGCCGGTAGTGCTGTCGTTGGTGGAACGATTTTCCTTTTGAGATTCGCCCTTTTTCTTTATGTTAGGTGGATTGGGTTTGACGACTGATTCTCTTGCAAAGAGCTCTCATATTTCTCAAGATCGTTTTTTGAGTACTCAGCCCCCGCCAACTCATAGGAGCCGCTTGGAGCCGAATTGCTGGATATTTTACGCAGCATGTAGACTGCTCTCTGGTAGCGGTTTTCCCTGATTTGATTCAGGGACTTTTTATGCTTCTTCTTCCGCTCTGTCCCCACCGTCGTTGTACTATGGTTGATTCTGCCGGCAGCTTTGGAGGAAGATGGAAGGTGTTAGTTGGTAGGGATGCTTGGTTTGTCATCCTTAGGCACAGGTTGTTGTGCTGCTTGTGTTTCTGGTGTACTATAGTTGGTATAACCGGGAACACCTTTGATTTCCTCCTGGCTGGGGGCAAGAAGGGTGTCCTCACCAGACTCCGTACCGACGGATCCCCGGTTCCGATAAAGAAGTGCCAAAGTCAATTGTCCAGTTTTCACCGCAATGTTCGTTCTCAGTTTAGGTTCTGTTGGGGTTTGCTGGTTTTATTTTTTGTTATTGTCATTCATATTTTGGTCCCACGAGTATGCACGGAAAGGGATCGCCACTCGTCCGCAGAGCCGGCGTATGTAGAGCAGGTACTTATACCTCCGACCTTGCCCGTCCGTCGGAGGGGACCGTTCGCAGCCGGCTATTCAATATACACCCGCTGACCATTTAGCCATCAACACCTTGGCTTAGGGTCTTGCTGGTGCGGCTATCTCCACATGCTTTCCAACCGGGAATTTTGTTCACATACCAGTTTGGTTTATTAGCTTTCCTCTCCATCGCAAAGTATATGAAGCTTTCCTCTTAGTTCATCGTAATCTGGGAGATCCTTCTGGGGATTCCCATGTCGTCATTGAAAACTTTTCGCCACGGCAAGACGACCAGCATTGAAGGAGATTAACAGTTGAACTTGGCCAAATATTTTTTAAGGCCGAAAGAAAAGTCCTTTAGTAATAATAAACAAACCGCTTATCGAAATTTAACAAATTTGGTGCCAAACGAAAGACGGCTGAAACAACTTTCATACAGAAATATCTAAATGACCATTACCACCTATTTATATATAATTTTTTATTATTCAATACAAAATAAATTCATATACTTGACCCAAGGTTTGTTCTATTATCATTAATAAATAATTTTAATTGAAATATTTTTTTTTATAGAAGGTGGTATTCCTCGTTAAGACATTTCAGTTTGAAAGCTAGTAGTTAATTTACTACTCCTAATTAGCCGGAATGGGAGAGACAGAAAGGTACTCGAACTAATGGTTGGAAAGCGCGTAAAAAGAGACAGATATATTTGCACCAGCTGTAATGTATCCTTTTTCCATTCACTCCGGCTGCCGGCAATTTTACACATATCTGAAATCTATTGTGCCCGCAAAGTGATGAATCTTCTAAACGAATTCCCAACTAATAACTACCACGCGTCACGCCTGTACTGTTACCTTCATTATTATCTGGCATTGTTTACTCGAAAATGTACATTTGAATCAAACAAGCTTCTCTATCTTGAATAATTGAGAAGCCTGTTCTTACAAATACGCATTTAAATTCAAAATAGCACCCAGCACTTACCCTGCATCATCGTGAGGTCAGTTGTTATCCCAGTTCAATGCCGTAGCCATGCTACAGATCAAAGCCTATGACATAATCGTACATAATGGGTTCGCCTTATTTTGAAAACAATGAAATTTGTATGCGAGACTACAACTGACAGGTATTGGCCATGTTGTGGCAATATGGGTCGTAATGCCTGCATAATATATGTACATACATAAGTACATATGTACATTAGACAGCACCACATTGCAAGCAAACAAAAAAAATTCAAAAAATTACCATACACCCCTCAGTCTAAATTAGTTTTAGAAGGCAATAGAGAAAAAATGTTTGCCGATCGAGGGTTCCGCTGATACCTACATACATTCGACAATCATTTTATCTTTAAATAATCCTACTAGCATAATCAAAATATTTCCTTAAAAAAGGTTTCAGATTTTTAGCGAGGTTTAATTTACCGATATTACGGTGGTAAGTTAGGGTGATAAGAACTGAGCAAGTAAATACTAGAACTTGAGATTAAAGAACTTGCGAATAGAGATGGCGCGGGACTAAACAAACAATCGCGATCCCGCGCACCGCGACTTTCAATTTTTATGCCCCGAACCTGAAACCGTGGGTGCCGATATATATCACAAAAAATAATTCACATAGCTCTGTAATTAATTTTACATAATTAGTCATTCTGAAATATCGGCATCTTCTGGTTATTCCATTAAGGCCTGTTTCCAGGTCCCAAGAAAAAGAAAAAATGCATATAAAATGACGCAAAAGAAATGGAAAAGAACTTTTCTTCTATCAAAATTTCTTAAATCAGTTTGCAGCTCTCAAGAAAAAAATGTTCGTTTATATATTTCTTCAAGAAAATTTACAGCAAAAGCAAAGTGCTTTTTTAAGCAACAGAAATAAGATTTCTGTATTTTTGGAAGTTTCGCGTTTTATCGGGAGTGTCGGGAAATGATTTCTCCCCCGTCCCGCTCACAAAATTTTAAATACCTTCCCGCGGAACCAAAAAAAAAAAGCTTTCTCGAGGCAAAAACCGTAATATATGTATATGTAACATGGTTTAAGATCCGACTGTAAATGCCGAAGATATTCCGAAAAATGTAAAAGGGGCGAGCATTCGTTAGGCCAAAAATAAATTTAAAAACATTGTTTCGAAATTGCTTTGCACGAATAATTTAGACTCAGACGCGTAGGCAAACTTTGTTTTCCGGTACGGTCTAATGTACATACTTACTTATGAACTACATATCGTCGTTTAAAGTACAAAACCGCGTATCAAGATAATTCAAAACCTCGTATGTGAGGTTGCATAAGTTATTTTCTAGAGAGTAAAAACACTCATATTTCAAAATGATTATCTTTTTTATAAAGCAATCCCATTTCTGGCTAGTATATTTTAGGACAAATGGATAAGGATTGAGCCAAGAGCTAATGTGAGCAAATCCAATTTTTGGCAGCCAATGTCAGTTACGCGGTTTTGCAGAATGACGATACGCGATACTTCACTCACCATCACCTGGCCTCTTGAACTTATTAGCCATACGGATTCTCATTATGTTAGTTAAGATAAACAGACGCTGGCGGCAAAAGTAGCAGGATGGTCCTTGCTCATATGCGCATAATCGAATAGAATAACAGCCAATTGAGTAGATGAATTTACCTAAGTAGATGAAAATGGATACATCAATGCATATGTGAGGTAAACTCCCTCCATACTTACTGCTTATTTTAACATGCATCATCCTTAAAGACACGATGAAGCCCTTAGACACTTGTACTTACTTGCATACATACGTGTAGAAATGCACTACTCTTCACATTTGTAGACGTAAAGTCGGTCTGTCCTTAATGCTAACATCCCATATTATGCATATCACGTAGATATGTACATTCAATAAATAGCAATGTGCATATTATTGAATTTCTATTGTTTTTCTGGCAGCTAAAGCCATGCATAGAACCAAAATTAGTACATTTAAATGATGTTGGCATATAAAGGCTGCATACAAAATTTGTATTTTATCACTGTACGGACGCTAAAATGACACACAAAAACGCCGAGGCACGTAATCTTAGTTTTGGGTCGTAGATTACTTAACTGTATACCGTTTTTCTCGATCAGGTAATTTACCCGAATATATTTTCAATTCAAGTTTGTATTGCGATTAAAAAAAAATTTAAACTTTATCAAAGAAAATGTTACCCATACGCCATTTACATGCACGGCTATGTACGATATGGCGTATGAGTAATATTAGGTTCTTTCCCTAACAATCCGGACCGGATCCAGTAATTAGAGAATAAGCGAAAAGTTTGCTCTCAAAAGTGGAACATAGTCCAGACGTACGGGAACGCAAAAAACCACATTTCGTGCCCAGAATTTGAGAAACAGCTGATTCACGTTATTTTGGTTTTTGTCACTTCAATTCAAAAACTTTAAAAATTGAATTTTTATTTCACAAATTTGATTTTAAGTATATAAAAATTGAAAATACATCAACATGTAAACACAAAACAGCTGATATGCACTTTGACACTTTATCCATTTTTAGTCGGAGAAAAAGTCCGGGCTGTTTCGGGCAGGAAGAAGAAGACACTTACGATCCAATATGTTCCAATTTCGGGAATGATTTTCTGCCCGCGTTGCATACGGCAAAGAACCTATTATTTCCCTACAAGAAACAAGTAGGGGCAGTGCTGTCTTCGGCTATACCGGAACCTTTCATCGAAATTTCTCGGTTTTAGCCGTCGAAATGAAGGAATTTTAAAGTAAAACCCTATATATGAACAATCGGTTGTATGGAGCCACTTCCCCTCTGCAGGCTACCTTGCATAGCTAAGAATCTGACTCTTTCTAGTTCTGGATTTAAGGGCGTTTGCTATCCAGCGGAATGTGGTTTCAACAACCCCTTCGCGCCGGACGCAATTGTCGTTAGAAAGTGTGCCGTTTGATCGAAAAGGCCCTCAACTTCTAAGTGACATCTATGCACAGAGTTCCCGGTAAGCAAACTATCACTGATATGCCTGTCTACGATTCTTACCATGGAATTCGGTACGATTATTTATTATAAGTTTAAAAATTTTAAACCTGAAACCTGACCTGAAACCAAACCTGAGAGCTAGTGGCTTTTCATGTACATACATATGTTAGAATTTTAGAGGTTCCATTAATACATTGAATACAGTAACAAAAATTTCGAATTTTATCAATATCATAATTTTTTCTCTAATCGGTGCTTACATGCGTAGAGCGTAATTTTAAATGTTATATGAAGCCTTATTTAGCAATCATATTCCCGTAGTAACACATATAAATAATTACTTATTATACCATGGTAGCTTTTTGTAGGGAATCCACTTCAGCCGAGAAAAACACAAAAAAAAACACTCCTACACTAATTCCAGTAAGACGGTGTTCACATGAGGCGATTTCCAGGCAATTTTAGAGGCGATTAGTTGAAACAAAAGTTGGCTGCAACCCAATTTCATTGGAAGCGATTAGTTGAAAGGCCGTTCACACCAAGCGATAGTTGCTTTCAACTAAAAGTAGCCTATAATATCGCCTCATGTGAACGCCGTTTAACCGAGTGAACGTTGAGAAAACTAAAAGTGGCATGTGGGCAAACAATAATGGCGCAACGCATGGCAACACATCTTGCACACTCGCATATTGTGCAAATAATAACAATTTATGTACACAAACACAAACAAAGTGGACATTTGCGGTAACAAATGCTCAGCGAAATCATATAAAACTTAACAAAGCGGAAAGTAAACCCTGCAAATGCAATAAAAGCATAAACGAAAATTTTAAAAAATAATAAGTACAGGGGAAATATAATAAGTATAAGGGAAAGAAAAAAAGCACAGAAATACAACAAAAGAAGGAAGCATCCAGATTTAATAGGAAGTAGTTTGTAGAAAATAAAACGCAATTTAATCAAAAGTGAAATAAAAATGCGCCAATTCATGAGAAAAGAAAAACACTTAAATGAATAGAACAAACTTTCGTATGTATTTAGAAACAGTATCATGTCGACATATGTACTTATATAAATAAGTTAAGCAAAAGCTAATAGAGAACCTGGAGCAAAAAAAAAGCAGGAAAATACCCATGTACATTTGGGCATTTCCTGCGTTACGGACGATCCATGCGGAGGCACATTTTACACCCTAACGCACTTGCGCAGCCTAAAGGAATCAAGGTATATGTATCTATCAAAATACTGTCCGTACGCCATTTCGTCTGTCCATTTTGTCCGTGCACGCGGTAACTCGAGTAAGACATGAGACATTTCAACAAAATTTAGTGTGTATGTATGATGGTTGGATATCAGTAACCGCTTCACCAACCCCCACCAAGCTCGTGCACTATAACGGTAAATTCCAAAGATACAAAAGCTCCGATATTTCAATAACTAAGGAAGCTAATTTACTCAAAGTTAATATACTTACAGCAATCTCTTAACAAGAAACAGGATAAGGATTGATTTTACGAAAATGGGCATAGCACCGCCCACTTATGACTACATAAGTTTTTTATTTCGAAAAGCGCTTTATCGCGATATATAGTACTTGCGCGGGGTACATAGAGTTCGGATTTGCATGTACTTGTACTTTATTAATTGTCTTTGCTTTTGGTTGACTCTTTTCAGGAAATGCCCACATATGTATACTCATCTTAAATGCAATCTGAATTAGATTCTTGTTTGGTATCTTTGTCAGACATCGTCATATTTTATATTATTTAATGTACTATTCTTTACCTCAAAAATGGAATTGCGTCTTGAATTTCATTCATTTACTAAAAATACCAAAAGAATGGCACAGGAATTTTTTAATTATGAGTCGATTCTATAAATAAATGAGTAATCCTGAAAAGAAAAGCCATTTTTGGGAATAAATACCGACAATTTTTCCTTTTAAATGTTGCGCTTAAGAAGTATAAGATTTTGTCGAGCAAGGTAGTGCAATGCGGCTTCCTAATTTCTCTTTTTGGGACAAAATAGAATTATGTTAGTGAAAGTATATGGCACAAAAACTTGTATTTCAGCAATCAGCACTGATTCTTTTAATTAAAATTTTGCTAGAAAAAAAATTGTTATCGTTCTTGGCCAGCATGCAAAATTCACGTGAAAGAAATCGTTAAATGAATGCACAAAAGATAATTAGGTAGCACTTAATACCAAGTATCTAATATTAATATAAAAATAATACATATTTACTTAATAATATATACTAAAGTTGGATCAATAAAAATAAATAAAAAAATAAAAATATTGCTGCATGGAAAAATAATCTTGACCTTTTAACTGATTTAATAATCCAATGATTCCCGACTGGAAATATTCTCTGCAGCAGCCTTATGCCATTTATCATCTGTCTAAGTTTTTTCAATTGGAGAGAAATAAGAAATATATCTGTTTGCACTTATTTTAAGAATTAATATTTGACCCAATAAAGCTTGGCCAGCCGCCAGCATCATAAATCTAAATTAAGTGATAATTTCTGGTGTTGGTTTGACTGTTTCCAAATAGCTTTATTCTTCAAGCCTATAGCTGGAGTAAGTACGCAAAATTTAGCTTAGTTGACCCAAGTGAAACTAGCTTAATTATCTTGGGATAGGTTTCTTGGGGATCACCAAGAGCATACGCTTTGAAAGCATTTTGCAGGGAATTGAAATTCCTAGGGTGCAGTGACCATACAATAGTAACTATTTTTTAAGAAATACTACTTATCTTCTTTTCGAGACGACCACCGAAAACAATTATAGACTATGATTTAATGGCATGCACCTAAAATGTGTCCGGACATGAATTTCTTGGATTGAGAAGAAATTCATGTTTTTGTTGTTAATTTTGACCCACGAGGCTTAGAAGTTATTTTAAAGCTTAGGTAATTCTAAACAAAAAAATTAGCATTTTGAATGCAAAAATTTGTCCTCGAAATCCCGATTTTTCAACCTCTGCACTTTTTGTATAAACATATTATTACTTACATTTTTCCCATAACAAAACTTGCTGGTCATGCCAAAGGAATGTTGGTATGCGAGCAATGTTGAGAAGAAGGTGCAGGTTTTATAAGTCTGTAATCAACAGGAATTTCTTGTTAGCATTTACGTAAATATCCGCAGGCACTGGTACAACATTTTTATCAGTCAATTGAGTAGAGAAATGCAAATACATCTTAGCTGCTTGACAGAAGATGAGCAAAGTATTTAAAAGGAAATACCAAAGGAGCGATGGTTTATTTAAACACAGATTTCTTAGTGGAAAATCAGAGTAACGTTTCAAGTAGTTATCTAAGAAAATTTACTGAATAGTTATGCTTTGGTAATGAAAAAAGCTGAGGAAAATGAATTTATGCAAATATAATTGTAGGAAATAAACACAAAAGGACGCGCGCAGAAAATGCAATCAGGATACCTACCGTCCATATCCTGCCGGCTGGGAGTGATAATTTAAACGCTGTACGCCGCATGCTTGCTGAAAAATTGTACTAAATTCTCTTGGTGTAGGAATTCCGAATAGTATTAGTGCAGCTTGGAAATAAGGGGATGCGGATAACTTACCCTTTGAAATACCCATCTGTACCCCTTATGGTTATGGCAAAAATTGTGCAACCCACCTGGACTTGCGGCAGGGGCATGTATAATTTAATAAATTTTGGTCAGGATTAAGTTACTGACATTGGGGTAGTAAGAATTGAGATGTGGTGGTAAGTACTAGGAACGTGGTACTTGAAGTCAATACACTCTGGTACAAAAACAAATTTTTCCTCGAGACAAGAATATCGATACAATCTACTTTAAGATCCGACTGCACACAAATGCCGAATATATTATGAAAAATGTTAAAGGCGACCGCTACGTTCGGCAAAAAATCGAAATTGTCTTCGAATCGAAATACTTCATTAAAGTTGAATGATTTTTGGCGAGCTTTAATTTACTGACATTATGGTGGTACATTAGAGTATTAGGAACTAAAATCTGGTGGGTACGTACTAGAATAGGGTACTTTAAGATCCAACTGTCAATGCCGAAGATATGACGAAAAAAGCCGACCCTAAATTCGAAAAAAAAAATTTGTTTTGAAAACTTATTTTTCTGGTATCTTATCCGAAGCATCAAAGCCGTCGGCAATGTCGCGAATGCTTGTGTTTATACGGAGTTTAAGGGTGCTATTATGGTGAAATGCCTCTGTCAAGTCAACTGGAACTGATTGAGGGCCGTGCTGCAGTGGATCCAGCGTATTAACGGAACAAACCTCGCTGTTTACAGTCAGCGCCAATGAGTTGGTCGTAGAGAGTTTCTTAGTGTCCTCAAGCCATGGTTGTGTTTCCGGCCCCAATTATATAAATAGACAAGAGCAGCTTACCCAATAATCTTCAGAAATCTCAACTTAAATGGCGTATAATGTTGGGTTGCAGAATATGAAAACTCACTGGAACCGAATTTGATCAGAACCCCTTTTTTCTTCCAGAAGACGTGGATTGACGTCTCCAGACAGGTCAGCACCGACATATTGGCTTCCTTGCCAGAAGACTGAGTTTATGTTAACTAAGCTGTTATATCAGAGGAACAAGAAGACAGTTTTAGCAGAGCTTCAATACAATTCTCTGCAGGAACTATCCAAACTCAGTATTAAAAAAACTCCTGAAATTTATCAACCGCGTGGGTTGGTTTATTAAAGTACTTATTCGAAGTCTGTTGTATCAAAATATCACTTAGTTGCTATTTGTGCATCATAACCATCACTGAAGTTCTTTTGTGGGAACCAAGACTATAAAAAAGTACGTTTTATTAGCATTCATAGGTATGTATGTAGCCATACTCAAACAATACGCTTCATTTTCGCACAACTTCGACAATAATACTTGTATCCTTATCCCTTTCATTTGATTCACTGTGAACAGCAGCAATTGCTAAGCTTAGTGAACTGGAAAAAATTAATAACGCTGCTAGTGCGATTTCAAGAGCAATTTCGCTTTACCTTGTGACAGCCGAGCTGCTCATCACCTGAGCTCCAAAGTGTACATAGTAGATATGAAGTCACCAAAGCAATTTGGCATAACTGTTGATACAAGCGAATGAAACCACAACATCCCAAATGATTAGCATAGCATATCCTTGGAAGGAGCTATTGTATAGAACAGAAGGTAAAACGGAGTATGGAAAGTGAATTGGAATTTAGCATACAAATTGGCGCAAAGCCAAAATCAAATGCAGGATAAAGAAACGAATACAAAATTGATGACAAATCGTTTAGTCACTGAGTTAAAGATGCAAATGATGAGGGATCAAGAGCGGCATGAAGCATAGAAATTGCAGTCACAAAATGCACAACTAATAGTGAATTGAGGAGAGCAATGAAAGCTTAGAAAGAGTGTGAGTTGTAGGTATGCAAATTTAAATGAGAAAAATACTAACCGAATCCACCGAAGATTTGAATAAGTATATAAGTAAGTCCAATGAGTAGTTATGTATGGATACATACAATACAAGTACTTACGGCATTTTCATTTGTAAGGAAGTGAGAGTGCAGCTGTTATGTATGTATGTACATAGATATCAACTAAATCGACATTGATTGAGTGCATTTGCGCACGATTTGCATTTCCGTTACTCGAATAATGCTGAAAATGCAAAGTAGTACTCGTATATATGTATATGGGAGAAGAAATATTACAACGATGCATTCTGCTAACTTTAGTTTAAATTTTATTTATTTTATAGCGGCATACGCTTTTTTAAGGCAGTATTCGAATTAAAAAAATTTTATGGAACTTTGTTATTTGGATATTTTATTAAGAAATTCAAACTTTAACAGGGAAAATATTTAAAAAATAACATATTTTTTGTAAATTATTTCGTTTGTATTAAAGCCTTTCTCTATATGAAAAAACCAAGCTACTAACGAAGAAAATCGGTGAATAAATAAAAGAAATTATTTTTTTGGTTGATAAATATATGAGCAGGAAAGACGACAATATGTCGTGTGGCATACTCGTAGTACATGACAGATGAGTAACATTTTCCGCCATTTCGAATTTTGAAAATATAATATCAAATTCATAATCAGTAACTCTGAAAACCCTTGGATTCCAATTTTCAGTTTTTTTATTCGTCCGCCATATTGATCTTACATTATGAATTTCGAAAACTTAATGTAATATTCGTAACCAGTGACCTCGAATACCCCTATGTACGAAGTTTCATTGAAATCAGTCAAATACATATGAAATAAACACATTTGTTGTCCTAAATTCTCAATTCGTCCCAGTATGCGAGCTAAGTTTATGCGAGCTGTTTAATGAAGGGGGAAACGGGTGGGACGAGTTCTTGCTATTTTTATACCCGAGCGCACTTGTGCACAAGGGTATATTAATTTTGTTCACATAACGGTTGTTTGTAACAGCCAAAACGAATCGAGATAGATATAGACAAATGTATACATAAATGATCAGAATGAAAAGAGAAATCGATTAAGCAATGTCTGTCCGTCTGTCCGTCCGCCCGTGTACACGATAACTCGAGCAAAAATTGAGATATCTCAACGAAATTATGTATGTAGATTTCCATTAATCCAAGGTAGGTTGGTATTGAAAATGGGCGAAATCGGACTGTAACCACGCCCACTTCCCATATAACGGTAATTTTCAGAAATACGAAAACTCAAAATTGATATTTACCATAAGTTTAAGACGAAAAATAATAATATTATAAATTTTCGGAAAATGGGCGTAGCCACGCCCACTTATGGTTACATGTGTATATCTTGGTAACCGCTGCACCAATTTCTTCCAAACTTGGCACAGTTGTTGGCCTTCGCACAACATACCAAATGGTCGAAAATTTTTAAAGTCGGACAATAACCACGCCCACATCCCATGTAACGGTAATTTAGAGAAATACAAAATCTTCGATAAATCAGTAATTATTGAAGCTAATTTATTCAAAATTGATGCTTGCAACAACTCTTAACCAAGAAATATGTTTGTGATAAAATTTTGGAAAATGGGCGTGGCACCGCCCACTTATGATCACATATATGTATCTCGGTAATCGTTCTATCAATTTGTAAATTTGTAATTTTGTGCTTTTCATATAACGGTAAATTTCAGAACTGCTTGAAACTGTAGCGGTAGCTTTCGGAAAGGTGGAAAACATATATTTAATACGTGCGCCGGGTATTTAATGTTCGGCTTCGCCCGAACTTAGACTTTCTTACTTGTTATATTGGCAATTTGTTGGATTTTCACACTATTGAAGAGAAGTCGCTGTACTCTTTGGAACTTTTTTATAACTCTAGTTAATATAAAAATTCAAAATTTTATTTCGTTCGGATAACATCTTGCTACCTATGGCATTTTTTGTACTTCTTCATTGCTGGACAAAGGTACTAAATAAATGGCGAATTTCTGAATAATCGGATATCAGTTATTACTTTTTGCCACAGCTTATGTGATGATATGCTTATGTAAATTGTCCAGTCTATGATAGACAAACACAAAGTTTGCAGGTTTAAGCATCTGAACTTGTTTCAGTAGTTTACTCCTTGGCGCAAAATAGTTACGCTCTTCACAAAGTCATTGAAAATCTGAGAGGACTAGCAAAAATCATGAAAACCTATTGAACATGACACTAAAGATGAAAAAAAAAACCAACCAAAACTGCCAAAAATGCCTGTCCTAATTTTTACGTAAAAATACAATTCATAAAACACCGACATCAAGTGCATTTTGAATAGTACTGGTGTCATTTTTCTCCTGAAAAAGCCTTACATCGTGGTATTACGAATGTCTAGAGTCTAGCCTCACTTAGTTCGTCATTTCGAGGCACTTCGCAACTTGGACTTACTACCACTTTCAGACCAGTGTGGGAAGTATCTACTAAGTCAAACAGTCTTTAAAGTTTTTATCGCTTCTCATTTGTACGTACATCTGTTTACTTGGATAAGGTCATAACAGTGTTGTGCGTTGGTCCAGTAGGCTTAACAAAGCTAAGTGGCTCGCTTAATGCTTTATCCAAACTAAAAACCCTACACATAGAACAGAGAACTGATGATTGATGAGCATTCAGCTTATGGACTGATGATAACATACATTCCCAGTTCATTCAAACAAGTGACAACAACTCGCTTAAGAGCTTCTGTTGCATGAAAACATGTCCACCCTATAATTAATGCTAAAATCTTTCGAAACAAATACCAGCATTTAATGACGCAAACGTTTATTTTCAATGCGAACCTAATATTTTATTTATATTCAACTTGTTTCGCTTTTGCTATAAATTAATCTTGCAAATGCAATGTCTTATGTCTTATGTTCCTCTCCTGCCTTTGACAAAAGCAGTCATTCTTAGCCTTCATTCGCATACGCTGAAATTTTCATGCGTGCCATATAAGTGACGTATGTATGTAGGTGCGCACGGGTGCAATTTCAAGGTGGTTACCGAACAAGAGCACGCGATTGATCAAGATTTCCATAGTTTAGCGCTGATTTAAATAGCATGCGATAAACTTGCAAATGTCTTCTCCTGCTGTGTTACGTAGGTACCGTACGTAGATATGTGGGATGGCCCTCAGAGCTTAACTGCATTGCATTTCGTAATACAAAATTTGCATTTGCTGTTAGTTCAGATCTTATTTCTGTAGTTGTCGTATATCAGTTGACGCTGCGTTAAGTAGATTTTAAACTCGTTTGGCATTTGACGTGAATAGTGGGTGGGGGAGAGCTACCCTATGGGAAAAGTAGTAATGCATTACATGCGTGACAAAATAATGTAATGTATTTCTTATGAGTTCTAGATTACATTACTGTTTATTTAATATGTAATCAGCATTCTAATGTCTCCAAAAAGTCGCAAAAATTTCATATGAAATGGCATTTATTTCTGCATTACTGGTAACTTTCGAATGTCAAAACTGCTGTTTTACTGGAGCGCAAGAGAGTTTCTTATACATTCAACACAACTCTCTTGATCATAAATCTGCCACACATACATACATACATAGGTGTGTACTCGCATGTATACTTAGTGCCGAGTGCAAGTATTTCGTGGTAAGCGCTTAACTAAACCTTGCAAAATGTGAGAATTAGCTTACCTAAGATGTGATAACATAACTTTATCTCTTTGCAATAAATCAAGCACCAACAACCTCAAGCTACCTTTTTGCACCACCGAAACAATTTAAGCTTATATCTTTTGTCGACACTGTTAACAAGGAAAAACAGCATCCTGCATGGCAGCGTCGAGAAATATATATATGCACCTGCAAGTAATAGGTACGTACGAACCAAACTTAGATTTATGAACTGAACTTTATGAACTTGTCTACATACCTACATTAGGGTGGTCCAAAGAAAGTAAAATCGGAACTAAAAAGTGGTATTATTCTTTGAAGTCTGCTGAAGGTAAGCATAGTATCCGATTGAAAAATATTGAAGAATTCTATACCGTTTCTACGAAAAATTGTTTCTCCCCTATTTAAAAAACTTGGGCAACTTTGAGCCTTTTAAGCGACCTCTAAATATTTTTTTAATTTCCAAAAAAGCGGTATAATTTTCGATATAGTACAATCCTAACATTAAAATTCCGACTATAATATTCTCGCATGCATTTTTGGACCACCGTAATACTTATACTTAACGACATTGTTTACCGTGCGCACATGCTCATACATATCTACACAGAAACTTAAATGCTTTAACAGTGCTATGTAGCAAAAAAGTAGACGCCATTTAAATTCATGGTACCAAAAATTTCAGGCGATTACCCACTGAAATTTCTTAGATTGCTTACTCTTACCTACACACTTACGAACATAGTTTACTGACCCACTTTAGCAAGTTTAAAAATTTCCCATAGCATAATTTTCCTCAGCAATTTTCGTCACTATTTTGACTGGCTTTTAATTTCCCCAGCTTTGGCATAACTTTGCACAAACTTTTCAAAACTTTGTGCACCACTAATGAGTTTCATGCTCACAGAAAATTATGATAATGTTAAAGCGATTATTAGGAGTTGAAAATTTTGGAATTTGTGATTAAATTTGCATTTTGAATTTTCATTTGCAGAGGAAGATAGGAGTGGAGCGCAACGACAACAATACTTAAATAGTTGCAATACAAAAAATGTTTAATCAAATTTTGGAATTGCAAAAGTAAGCCGATTTTATGATTAAAAAAACACCGAAATATTTTTAATCTTTCAATTAAGGGAATTTTGTTGTAAGTAACTGTGAACCATGATTGAATAAAGTGGAATAATATCATAAAATCATAGGGGGATAAAATAAATATACTGGCCCAGGGAAAAGAAAAAAAGGCGCATAAGAACGCTTAGCGTCGGATGCAATAACGATGTCGGCTCTTCTGGCACAAATTCTGCTAACTTTAGGGCTCGCTGGTTCCGCCCTCCAGTGAAGGCATGCGAGCTTAAAGAAACAATATCTTCAACGCCGAAATGATGAAAATTAAAGGCTTTAAACTCATTCCCGAAGAACGCAGGTACAGGCGTGATTTAAAATGCTTTTTGAATTTAAATCCTCTATTAAAAAGAAATTTATTTGATTTGTGATTTGATTAGTCAACCAAATAAGAAACAAAATGTATGCATGATCTGATTCATTGAAAAAAAAAATATTCGTGATCTGATTTGTGAAACAAATAATAAATTTATATTACTCAAGATCTCATACAACTCTCAATTCGGAAATTAATTTAATTTTTGGATTTAGGATTTGACTAATTCAAAATCACGCAACCCTACACAGGTCTTGGTCTACGTGCATCTCTTTGAGCTATCCATTTATAATTCTTTGTTTCGATGCCAAAAATCTACTGCTCCTGACTAAGGCTTCTGCGTTGTCCAAAACTAAGAGCCTTCCCTAAACTACATTATCAACCAGATGCTTAATACTGATTAAAAACCTCGCTTTTGAAGAATGGCCATCAGAGCTGCCATTGTCTGGGAAAATGATTGCAACCTTCGCCTCAGGCGTTACGTCAACCAACATGAATTTCTTGAATCTCAAGGGCCGTGAGAGAGACACGAGATAATCTGAATTTAGAACCATCATCGCTTAACGATAGGATCCTTCAGAACCCTCAAACCAAATTAGTGTCCAATTTTACGCTGGAAGATCCGAGTTACACACGAGTTCTGGGCTAGGTCTCTTCTTGTCCACTGCTTCTAGTTTGACTCCTCCCAAGCCATAAAGTGCAGGATGTTGGAGTTCATCTGCTTAGCGACTTTGATAAATAATATTGGCGCTTATATTGACCTGGGCTTTTTCTAAAGAGAGTTCTTCTCATCTAGAAGATGCGGTTGCACGTCCAGAAGCTAACGCCGTGGTGCTCTCCGATACGCAGTTTACTATACCTCCCTATTTATGCATTCGTGCTTTCATATCAGATAGTTTATCAACACTCTACCATAGAAATGCAGAGCGCATCGCTCAGGCCTAGCGATCGATATCCTGGTTTCACTATGGGATAACCCTTTGCTCGTACTGCCGATAATTTCCAGCATATCTTCTACGGGAACCGCAGACCGTTCCGCCTTTGGCTCTTTCCCCAGCTGAGCTGCTGGCAATTTCGCCTGAAACTCCTTTCCTTTGATAGGAGGCAGAAGGCACCTACTTATAACCCAATACCGCCAAAGAGGATTCGGTCGGTTTCGCCCCACCTTGCACCCTGCCGAAATAGCAGTAAACCAATTAACCCGGAAGTCGTATGCGCTTACCTTTAGAAGAAGAGACTCGCTCAACATTTATACAACAGTTATACATACATGGGTGTTTGCTTTTGTTGATACTTTGAAAACGAATAACAAAATTTCGTCTCCATCAGATCAACTATACAAACCCGAGATGTGAAATCACTCAGTAAAGAGCTCGAGGAAGTCATGGTGAGGTTTGACGCATGCCTTGTGTGGCAATGCTTTCAAAGCCAGACTGGCCTCAAATATAGAATTTTCGTCTACAGCCGCAGTCATAGTCAGACCCAAACTTTCGTGAGGGGTAGTACATAGTTTGGTGGTAATTGGTAATCGTTAAAAACCTTAACGGAATTCAGAGTGTTGCTGCTGTTAGTTTAACGTCAGCAAAGAGAATCTGTCCAAAGAAAATCTGAACGTACCCGCTCAAATTGGGTTTTGATAGATCTAAACCAACAGCTACCGGCATCACATTCACCGATTCTGCCAATGGTTGCGGCCCAAAGAAAAAAAATCATTTGGACAAAGCGCTTAATATATACATATGTATTATATGAGCTGCCAACCGACCAGATGTATTTTGCCGACGAACTGAAGCAATCATTAGCCTCATATAAAATAACCAGGTCGGATTGAATAAAATCCAGTCGAATAATAATGCACAGAGTACACTCAATACACTTATAGAAAATAAAATTATTATGCCACAAATAACAAAAAAGAGGACACAGCTTTCCTCACCAACGACGCAAAAAAATAAAAATTGCATGGCAGAGACAGGGGTATTTATCGAAAAGCTAAATTCAAGATTATTATTTCGCTTTATAGACTATTTCAGCGGCAATTGCAGTGGTCTACTCTGCTATGATTATATCACAATGTGAATCTGTGCTGAATTTGTGATCGATTCTAAAATACTCTGAGGCAAAATGTGACTTTTCGCCAAACCAAAAATGAAGCTATATAAGGACAACGCGTTTCAGGCAAATGTACATTTCATGTGACCTTCTTAATATAGTCTTGTGTGTTTTCAAATTCGTTTGACGTATGCCTGAGGCATGAACGCTTTCTATGGCCCTAGTATTTTAAAGTAATTTGCACGCTTTCGCAATATTAAATTAATAATAAGTACTTGTGGTGAAGCTAAAATGTTTATTAATTTTAATAACACTAAGTGGTTTTCCTTAGAATAACACACACACGCATACACACATATCATTCTACGGAAACATATTCCCAAGGACGAGTGCGTGCATGGCGCTCCTTCATTGGAAAAATATCTATGCAAATGTGTGAAAATACTTTGTGGGAAATAAGCGTTTCAATGGCTTGTGGCAAAAGTTCAAGTTAAAAGCTAATGAGCTGTACATTTTTGGAAGGACTCAAGGTAAAGAGTTTGTAGTTGGGGTTTGGGGGCGTATGAGTAACCTCTAACGCGAGAGAGAGAGAGATAGCAATTTTGTGGCACTGTGGCCAAATGAACAACATTTGCTTGTTAAGGAAGAGGAGGTGATTAAGTTTTGTTTCTATTACGCTCTTAAGGGAAGTGCTATATTCTTATTAAACGTGCTAAAGAGCTAAACCGCCAAGAGAGCAAAGCTAAAAAGTGTTAAGACTATACTTGGCTCGCGAATTTTAATCGTTATAATAATTGAATCAGTGAGTTCGACAACCATACAGGTCCAAAATCAGTTTTTCGTTGTTGAGAGCAAAAACAGTCCAAGTTCCGTTAACATAAAACAGCTGCTTGATGTTAAAGCTCATTGGTACTAGTCTAGTCATGCAGTTATCGCTGTTATCAGGCATAAAGAAGAAGCTTTAGGACGGGTTCTTTGTGTGTTTCTGACGAACGGGAAAATTTGAGTTAATATCTTATATTTTGTGAAAAATAAGAGGCAAACATTTTTGAAGAAATGCTAAGAAAATAAATAAAAAAAGCTAAATAGAAAATAAAAAATTATAAAATATATAATAAAAATAAAGAAAAAGCTAAATCTGCCCAACACTGATGTACATATGTACGCTAGGGTGGTCCTTAAATGTAAGAAGCAAATTTTTACATCAGATTTCCTAAACTTCAGCCCCTACGTCGATTTACTACTATAGTCGAAGATATCAAATATAAATTTTGGTCCCGATTGGAGTTCGTTAAGGCGTGTCGCACAGGGGTTAAAGTTCAGATTACCCTACGAAGACGTTTTTACTGACTCCAATCGGGACCAAAATTTATGTGGGATATCTTCGACTATGATGGTACCGATTTCGGGTATTAGATGAAAAAAATTTATTTTAATTTTTTGAGTCTCTATAAAGGAATCTGCACTTTTCTCCCTGTGCGACACGCTGCAACCGTCTCCAATCGGGTCCAAAACTTACATATATGTGATATCTGTCAGCGTGGCGTTACCGATAGAGGGGGTGAGACTGAAAAAAAATCTTTCATTTGGTTTTTTAAGGACCGCCCTAATGTACACATATCCCTAGGAAACGGGCGTCAAATTTCACGCGACGTACGAGTAACAGCTGAGCTCGGATGCGAATTGTAGCACATAAAAATGGTTGCTTAAGACTAATTGTTTTTTAAGTACATTTCGCGACCATGAGCCGTAAATTACTTATATTGATCCAAAAAAAATTACGAAATAAAACTTTTCATGCTGGAAGCTCAGATATGGCCAATGAATTAAGAATTAATCCATATAAACATACATACATATAAAGAACAATACACATTTGATAAGCGCTGCTGTAAACCACTTTAAAATGTCAACACATTTTCTATCATATAAAAGGACGTAAGTGTGAAAGAAATCAAAACCAAACTTGATTGATTTGCAAAATCCATCAAAGTCTTAACAGGCTCAACGCATATGAACATCCGCAAAAAAAAGTATGTAAGCTCTGAAAAATAAAGTAAAAACAAAAAAGTTCTAAAACCAGCTTGCAAAGTGACGCATAAGAAATCCGCCAGCCGCATGCGAATGTATAAAGCTGTATAGGCTTAAAAGCAGCCACATGCCGACAGACAGCGGATCAAATCCTAGGCAGCGACGACAAACTGCTACAAATTGCCTTAGGACAGATGGTAAATGGAAAGAAAGTACAAATGGTGCCAAGAGTGGGTATGCGTGTTTGGAAAAAACAGGAAGAAAAAAACATGAACGGAAAAATAGGTCAGCTACCATGTTTCCTTCTTCATTTTTTTCATGTTTGTTTTAGCTACTTTTTTGTGTGATTTTCCTTTTTTTTGAGAAACGGAAATAAGCTGATGTATGTAAGCAATCCATTTGCCACCACATCCTGTGGTCTTTACGCCGCTTTGAGGCATTTACGTATGTACGTACGAATATACTAGGAAAAAGTTAGAGCCTCCTTCACTGCAGCAATGGCTTTGAAATAGCCTTTTTGGTATTCAAATTTACTCGATTTTTTCAAATTGGCCTCAAATTATTTCCAAACACACGGTGGTGCAACAATCCTTCTCACCAAGTCCGCTAAATATTTTTCTGATGTGGCCTGTTACACTGTGCGACAGCTCAAACCAGCCCGGAGTTTTTTAACAGTTTACCTATCCAGTAATAAAACACTCGATGGATTTGCAAAATTTAGCTCGCATTTTTATTTTATGGCCCACCAAAGTTTTCATGCCCGGCACAAGTAGTGTGTGAAAGTTTAAAGAAATGGTCAAAACTAATGTCTAGGCGAAATTAAATGTTTTCGCAGAATATTTTAACCCATCAGTTCCCGCCTAGACCCTCAAAAAACAAATTTTAAAAGTCGCGAGAGGATTAAATTTTCTGGAGAATTATGCTTCTCAGACAAACGAACGTAAAAGTCTAAAAATTAAAATAAAAAAACCTATGCCAGGAAGGAATAGCAACGAAACCAAATTTAAGCAAATGTTTTTCACATAGAAAAGATTCAAGTTTTTTTACTGCCTCAGTGATAGTTAGCTACATATTTAGCTAACCAGAGGACAATGAAATAAGCAGCTCTGTTTAGTTCCCAACACCAAATGCCAAAAACACATTCAGCTTCCCTGCTAAAAAAAAGATTTAAGGGTTATTAGATCGACTGCGACCGAAATTAATGAGCAGACCGAATCCAGCCAATGGTTAGGAGCGAAACTCACAATCCTCCACTTAGAAAAATTTTGGAATCTAACTATATTTCAAAAATACGAAAACTTCGATATTTCAGTAACTAATTTTTCATACCAAAACGCAGGGATGCCTGAATCTCATAGTACTATGTATGTATATCAAACATCAATGTTGCGTTATCACACAGTAGCTGATTTTGGACGTCCTTGAGTGAACTACAACTACGATTCTATTCATTAACTAGTAATCCGGACATCAAAGACACCTGCCATCTAATCGGTAATCCTTATCTTAGGCTGTCTTCTCATTTTGATTTAAACTTATTTTACTCAACATAAAGGAGAAGAGACGTTTAAAGTGTGAAAGCTTTTCACTGAACCCTTAAGCTGATTGCGACGCAGTGTCCCTGCTAAACATTCATTACGTTCGCGCGTGCTGATAACGAAAACTATATTTTTCACGCATAGTTACGCTTTACTGCCTGTTCTTGATGCAGAATAAATATAGTCCATTTTGGCACATAAGTAGACAATGCTTCTACATCATTTCTTGCTCAAAATAAAATAGGGGTTTTCTGCCCAAATAACATAGCAAAGTATACATACATACATATGAAAACTGAGTGAAAAATTGATTCCTCAAAATCAACTAAAATCAATTTAGTTATTCTGCTCCAACAAACCAAAGTCAAACCGAATTACTCACCCCAGCTGGCATGCTCCTTGCAGCGATTGTGGAAAAATTTTGTGAAATTTTACTCCTCCCTTTTATCCTTTCCCTTTCAAAGAATAAAAATTGAATACAAGATATTTTTCCCAACCTACCACCTATCCACTATCATGTTTGCAATTGATAAACCACACATAAAGGAAAAAAAAGGAATGACAACAATGTGTAAAGAATTTTGTCACATGAAATCAAATCAAATCAAATAAAATGAATTTTGTGTGGCCTACTAAAGGTTACTCGATGGCAAACATGCTAGCACAAAACAGGAAATGGAAAAAGGTCATTTTGAAGCAGAATTGACAGTCAATGAAGCAGCAAATCGGAAACAAAATAATAAATGAAGTATAGTGAATAGAGACGTTTGGCATTGTCATACACGTGTCTTCGTTTACATATGAACAAACCTATGTATGTATGTATGTATGTATGTATGTGGGTTATGGCGATGCCTTATTAAACAAAGTAAAAGTTTGTTTGTAGGTTTTAAAACTTGAAAATATTGTTGAAACGGACTCCATTTTTTTATAACCTACTTCCGGTAAAGTACAAGTCTGAATGACTACATATATTCCATCAAAAACAATAAAATATTTTTTAAAATTCTACTCTCAAAAGGAGATCATGTAATAGATTGTCTCATTTTGTAGTAGGGAACCAAATCAATTTACGTAGGAAATGCTTTCAGTGTTTTCTTAAGTTGCCAGAAACATAAAACCTAAGAGGAAATGGCAGATAGTCCATTACGAGTTCAGCTTCCTATTGTCAAAATAGTGGACCGAAATTGAAGATAAACGTTGGCATTAAAGACACTGGGCTACTACTGAGCCTAATTAAGAATAATATCATTTGGATAAGGATACTATCATCTGTTTTAACAGGGCACTGCCTATTTGGCAAGCATGCCTATCGACTAGGCCTACGATTTCATGACTTCTGTAGAAGCTGTTAAGATGAATAGGAGGAGGAAACGGTTCTACACTTGTTGCGCCAGTGCCTTATCCAGACGAAGGCTCTCCACTCTTGGTAGGCAATTATTCGACAACTTGGAGGACCTTAGACGCGTGGGAACGTGGGATTTAGGGATATTCTAAAGTTTCTGCGAAATTTAAAATGGTTTTAGGAGGGATAGGGAGTTGTTAACCCAACATGTTAGTATGTCTTATAGACGACCGCGACAACCTAACCTACGACACCACAAGATAGATTACGAAATTTGCTCTATACACCTGTGTTCAGAAAATTTCAAACAGAAGCATCAATTCTAATGCACAACGTTAAGAATTACGGCTGGAATTTTTCACGACTCGCATGTCTTGTCTCCGATGCCAAGAAGTCCAGAAATAAGCTGGGATGCGCCTATTCGAGTGATTCGCGATGTATGTGTGTGCAGTAAAAAGAATAAGTATGTTTAAGACTCATATGGTGCATATTAACTGAGTCTTTAGACTGCAATATACGTAAATTGTAAGCACGTGTTTAGTTAAGAACATAACTCGCATAATACATAAACCCTAATCAAATTGAAGGACATACGGTTGGTTTTTGTCTCCCCGAATCAAAGCTTTAATCAGAAGTACATAAATATATGTACATACGTACACAGTAAAGTACTATTTTGGAATGTCTATCACTTCTTCCTTTTCACCTTTTCTTTATTTTTTGTTATTGGCTAAACAGTCTGTGAGCAGTATTCACGGTCATTCGTGTGGTGTTGTGTGCAAATAATTGGATATTTAGAATGATTGATTGGATTTTTGTTGTTCGCTGGGTAAGTGGTGTGCCTCGCAATTGTATTGTGTTTTTGTTTTGACAATTGTCGCTGCATTGAGTACGTAATTTATTTGAAAACGAAATTTTGACCGCCGAGGTTAGGTAAGTTTTTTATTCGCTTTCCCTTTTTAGACTTTTATAATTGTTCTATGTCAAATTTATGGATAATACGAGTGAAAATTTAAGAACTGTAAGTTAAAAAAATTAGATAGTCGAAGGAAAGTACATTTTTTTAGTGGTTTTGAAGATATGTACTTCAAATTGTAATTATTAAAATAATATTACTTCCAATTAATTACCTTAACATATTAAAAGCGTTTAGTATTTCAAAATATGTGGTTAAGAAACAAAACCGTGAGGCTGGGTATCTTGTCAACAAATTTGGGTTACTTGGGACAAAACAAAAGCTTTCCCAGCCTTCACTTAGACTCGGCGGTAATAGAATTTCCCTCTTAGCTTTTCAATATGTCGTTGGTTATTCTCATCATTCCCTTAAATGGGGAAGTATAAAAGAGTGATCCCACTAAAACAACCGGAAACCAAATAAACCAAAGGAATAATGTCGCTCGACTACTCTGTTTTCTCCAAGGGTATATAGGTCTTACTACTCCCTTAATTAGTATGCAAACTGTACCCGTATGAATCGAAAAGGCTTCCGTAAAGTGTACAGCATCACTACAGCACTTAACACCGTAAATATCCTGATAACTTGTGGCTTTAACCGAAACTGTTCTAGTAGCTTTGAACTTGTCGTTACTGTTACTCACTCCTCCCCAACAGAAAAAATATATACATCTTTTCCTCTACAAGGACTGTAACTGTGGACACCAAATTATTGACGCGATCTTTAGTAGTAATTTTTTAAAAAGCTTTTAGGGCAAGACAAGAAAACTTTGCACTTCCCTTACAAGGCCGGCTGGAAGTAGGACATAGCGGGCGAAGCTGCCATAAGGAAAATTCAAACAGACACTTGTTGATAGCACCTCTTAGACATATCTGAATGCACCTCTGCGAACAATCAGACGAGATGAAGATCTAATTTAGACCCAACGTTTTACAGATGGACCATAAATGAGATTCACGTAAAGATAATCCAATCGCGTCGTAAAGGTCGTCATTGGAGTTAAACAACCCGCCTATTGAGGACGAAAACCTTCAGGTGCTTCGAGAGAACGTAACTAATTCCTGAATGATTCTAAACTGCTACTTATCCAGATGCGCCCACAACACCTTTCACCTGCTTCCTTAACCCTTTCAGGACGAACGGAAACATATGTGGCAAAAAATTATTCCATTTATAAAGAAACTGTGTGAATTTTTTATACTTAGAATGTGTCTCATATTAAATGAAGAAGTTTTAGAAAAATATTTGTTTATCAAAATTAGTAAAATATATGTATCTAAATAAGATTTTTTAAACAAAATACGAAATTTTCTTTAGAGAAGAAATGATTTTTACAAAAGAAAATAATTAGAGGAAAAAACAGTTTTTTCAAAAAACACAATATGGTTAGTTTAATGAGGAAAAATTTACCAAATACTTGAAACAAAAATTTTTGGGAAAAAATATTTATTAAATTTTTTAATGTGGAACAAAATTATTTTTGTAATTAAAAACTAAAAAATATTATACAGTGAAACCTCCCTTGGGCGGACACTCACCGTCAGTCATTTTTTGTCCGCCCAAGAGAGGTGTCCGCTTAATGGAGGGGAAGCCTATTTTAGAACTTTTTAATGTTTTAATTAATTGAATAGTCACTATTTCTTATTTGAATAAAAGATATTGATATTACATCGTTCAAACAAAAATGTGCATGTATTTTTTCAAAAGTGCACATTTCATTTATGTGCGTAAGTACATATTCAGTAATAACGAAATAAAAATAAATAGTACATTCTAGTCCATAAACTACATAAAATCATAGATTCATTACATAAAAAACTGGGAAATTGTCGATTGACGTAAGTTTTATTTTAAATTTTTTTCAGTGTCAGTACCTTTTTCATCAATAGTTTTCATGTTTTTATCAGTCTCCAAGGGTTTCTGACAATTCAAATAACGAACCTAAACCACTGCGCAAACCAAACTAAATGTGTGCATAACAATCACATTTTGTGCGGGAAGTCCCCTTTTTCCATTTAGTAGTCCGCCTATGAGGAGTTCGCGTCCGCTCAACGGAGGTTTTTGTTTGATTTGTTATGAAAAGAAATCTTAATGTCCGTTGATAAGAGGTTCGCGTCCGCCCAATAGAGTTTTTGTGTCAATTTTATGCAAAATAACTGTCCGCGTCCGGCCAAGAGAGTGTCCGCTTAAGAGAGAGTAATTTGTTCCGAAATTTATACTTAAAACTTGGTATAGGGAAAAATGTCCGCCCAAGGGAGGTGTCCGTCTAATAGAGGTGTCCGTTAGGAGAGGTTTCACTGTACTTTTTAGAAATAAAAATTTTGGGAAATAAATATAAATTTTATTAAGAAAAAACTATTTTTCGAAGATTTCTTACGAAAAATATATCCAATCTAAATTAGAGAAATCTATCAAAATAAAAATTTTTCTTGGAAAATTTAAATAGATAGTTTTGTAACAGAATTTTTTCTGAGAACAAATTATAATAATGAAAAATATTATAAAGGAAACAAAGCAGTTTTTACCAAAAAAAATATGTTAACCGAAATTAGAAAAAATATATCAAACATTAAATAAAATAATTTCTGGGAATAAAATTTTTTTTAAATATCTTTTTCAATAATCCAAGAAAACATCATCTAGGCAAAGCAAATTTTTAGGAAAAAAATATGTTTACGCAAATTAGAAAACAAATAACCAAACAACAGAATTAAAGATTTGTTGGAGAAAAAATAGTTGTGGGGTAAAAATTATTTATTTCGGAAAAAACTTATGCCTACGTGTCATTTTTTTGAGAAATAAATCAATTTAGGAGAAAAAAATTATGTAAACCAAAATTTAAAAAAATTTAATTTATATATGGAAAAAATTATTTATTTGGAAAAAACATTTTCAAGAAAAAAATAAAAAAAAAACAGATTTTGGAAAACAATATGAGGTGAATGAAAATTTCTGACAATTCTTAGTTTTCCAAAAATGCGTTAATAAAAAGCAGTCTCTAGCTCAATAAAATTGGTTAAAAATAAAAAAAAAATAGTTTTTAGTTAAAGTTAATGATCATTTTTAGTGGAAATTATTTTTTGTATTGGATTTTTTAATATGAAAACTTTTTTTATTTAGCCCTCGATGAATAACATTTTACATTCAAATTTTGAGCTTTTCTAATTATAAGCTTATAGTTCGAAGAAGGTTGACCGATTCAGTTAGCATACCTCTCCCAATGGTCCGACCTCGTTCACATTTCCTGGGCCTACCGTTAGTAGATATTAGAGATGGGCACGGGCCGGGCTTTTGGCAGGGGCGCGGCGGACCCCTGCGTAAGCCCGTTGCCTACAAATTTAGATAAGCTTTTGATTTTATACAAAAATATGTAGTATTTAAAACTCTTTTGATAAGATAAAAGCAAAAACATGAAATATTTGGAAACCGGTAGATAAAATAAGATACATAGTAGTTTTGTTTACATATATGTACATAAAATACCTTCCACTTTTTCTACTTCCCAGAAAATGTATTATAAAAATCTTTGATGTAAAAAATTGATTCGCTTAAGTAAATATACATAATAATAATAATAGATTGGCGCTTACACATATGTTAGTGTTTGGCCGAGCTTCTCCTCCGAATTGTGGCGTGCGCCTTAATGTTGTCACACAAAGCGGAGGGACCTACAGTTTTACGCCGACTCCGAACGGCGATTGTATTTTTATGAGAAGCTGTTTTTCATGGCAGAAATACACTCGGAGGTTTGCCATTGCCTGCCGAGGGACGACCGCTGTTAAGAAAAAACTTTTTTCTATTTTTTTTGCGATGTTACTTTGACCAGGGTTTGAACCCAGGCGTTGCGGAGTGGAAGCGCGCACTGCTTACCACTACACCACAGCGGCCGATAAATATACATACATAACAACAAAATTTAAAATATGTACATATGTATACATACAATAAAAGTTGGCTCTTTATTTCCTGGCTGGGACGTGTCCCGTCGTGTCGGGCCGGGCCGGCCCCCGCTGAAATTCCTAACGTGCGGGATCGTGCGTGTTTTTGAAAGCTGATTTTGCACTCGTGCCGGGCCGGGCCTGAAAATTTAGGCCTGTGTCCATCTCTAGTAGATATTGACAAGATGGATTGATGGACTATCCAATTTGGGCAGAAACATGTCTTTTTTGCTTCAAAATCTAAACACAGCTTTTACTTCTCTCCTTCCCTGAGTCTCTGCAAACATTTATTTATTTATTTAAAATTGTCTTCGAATTAATGGTAAACAAGGTAGAATTGCTCTAATTCTACGAATTGAACAGAAATAAAGAAACAATAAATTACACCAACCTGTAATAATTCCAGACCTTGTGGACATTCAAAAAATAAAAGCAAAATTGATGTTAATTGGTGTGAAGTGCAAAAAAAACTTATTTGAAAATCCAATACTGCTATGTACAGCCCGCGACAAAACGTTAGCAATTCAAAATTTAGAACAGTTTTGACTATTCATCTTTTGTTTGTTTAATGTTCATAAATTTTTTATAAAAGTATAGCTCTTTATCTAACAAATACCATATAAACCAAATTTCAGACTTGAAAGCTTGAAGTTGCTGAAAAAACTCCATGCGATTTTTAGCAACGTTAAAATGTCACTTTATTATAGTAAATTTTAATAAGCTATAAAACTGCATACCAAAAATTGATTTAGAAATACGAATTAAAGTACTTGGAATTGGGATGAAAAGTTTATGCAATTTTTTAAATTTTTGTACAAAGTTTGAAATTTGAGCTTATATGGTTTTTGTTAGACAAGGATCTGAACTTTAATAAAAAATTAATTAACCTTAAAAAAGCAAAAGAAAAATAGTCAAAACTGGTAAAAATATTGATGTGCTTGCTTTTGTCGCGGGCTGTATATATGTATTTACAAGTACGTGCTCGCTTACCTTGCCAAACACAAATTCTACGAACCTACAATAAATCTTGCATTTACGCCAATGTCCTTCAAATTTATTGATCTAACAAAGACAAGTTGCTCTGGCAAAAGCCGCAATGAGGTAAATAAAAACGAAATAAGTAAGAGATAGAAAGATAGTACAGTTATGCGAGAGTGAGGGAAGATAGAGAGTGGGCGTATGTTTGCCGGTGTGAAAGTTGCAATGAAACTTTGATAAATTAAAATTGAAATATTGCAAAGACATAAATTTCGATTTGATTGCCACAAGCTGTGTAGCAAGCGAAGAAAGTAAGTAAGGAAAAATACGAAGCAAGAAAAAATGCAATATTGGTAGAGGTAAGTAGTATTTTAACACAGCAGGTGAAACGGTGTGTATGTATATTAGAGTGGTCCAAAATAATAAATTCGGAATTTTAATGCCGCCACCCCTAGGATTGTTCTGAACCGAAAATAAATATACCCCTATTTTTTTATTTTGAAATCAAAAATATTTAGGGAGTGCTCACAGCGCTCAAAGTTTTCCATGTATTTTATATGGGGAAAAAACAAATTTTCGTAAAAATGGTACTAAACTCTTGAAAATCATTATTTTTTAATTGTAAAACTGTGGTTCTCTTCAGGAGACTTGAAATATTAATATCCAATTGTTTATTTAACCATTTTTTATGATTAAAGATTTTTTATTGGTCCCCCCATTGCATTTTCTAGGACCTATAAGATATAGTTACCATGAAAAAATGCTTAAAGGAACAATTATTACTGGGAATCTCCTGAAGATAAGCAAAGATTTCCGATCGAAAAATATTGATTTTCAAGAATTCTACACTATTTCTACGAAAAATTGTTTTTTCCCCATATAAAATACATTGAAAACTTTGAGCGCTTTGAGCACTCCCTTATTATTTTTTTTTTTCAAAATAAAAAATAGGTTTATATATTTTTTTTGGTATAGAACAATGCTAGGGGCTGGCGGCATTAAAAATGTTACCTTTTTTTTACATACATTTTTGGACCACCTTATTGTATATGTTTGTTTCCAGTAGCGCTATGCATCAGTGTACATAAATACATATTTCAGCATGGAAAAGCATACTAATATTCGAGCAAACTTTAGTGGGCAAGATTAACTCGGCACGTTCGCACACAGGTGACAGTTTTAGTTGCAGTTATTTCGAAAAGTTTTACTTTAGTTTATGCTTGTAGAAAATACATACATATATTTCGAAGTTGCCTGCAGAAACTTTTGCTATTTATAAGAAAGGACAAATATGTAAATTTATTACTTTACTTAATTAAATTACGAATTGAATTGAGAAATATTAATAGAAGAAAAGTTAGCAATGCCAATAAACACCGCGACCTCTACCGTGACCTGTTGTGCGTGACCGCCCTATAAAGAGAGACATTTAATGTAGCCTCGCACCACGAAAGGGTTTTTGTTCCAAATAAGATGTATTGGGTGTAGCACCTCTTAAGTGAACTAATCTGCGCCTAGTGAGACCGTCCCATTTACAGAGAATGTGTCTTGGCGTTTCGGTTTGGAATGGCGTCGGAGCCTTGAAATAGTCTGTCAATGAAACTACTATTTGTAAGACAACCTTTTCGACAGTAATTTCTGGGAAAAAGCAAGATTTTTTGGAACGATTTTCCCTTCTAAAAGTTGGCTTCCATGGAAATAGCGTATTAGTAATTTCTTCTACCCCTTCCGGATATGTTATCTGTGGTCGCACCAATGTTTCCAAATTTTAAGTAACCACCTTTCATGTCAGTCCCAATGGTATTCATGTTCACTGCTGCATAGTAAACACTTTTGCGTGCTGATATTTATGCCTTGAGCTTCTTACGTTTTAACTTATACATAGAGAGTTTATCCACATTTGGCCCAACTATTATCTCTTTGGTACACTGAGGGAAATAATGCATAGTAAAAATGAATATTTAAAAATAATATTTTCATACAAAAATTTAGCAGGCACGTATTTGAATGTTTACATCTGAGTACGTATATGTATTATGTAAGTGTAAATACCCTGCAGGAAATGTATGAGTTAACTTGAAGTTGATGAAGCAGGAATTTTCTTTGAGGGAAGCTAACTACATTTCTACGGCGATGGCCGCGAAATACACTAGGATGGTTACCTCTGCATTTGACGTCAACTAACTTGTAACTTTTGTACATAAAATACCAATAAGAAAAATAACATATTTTTTTTTGTTTTTTTTACTTTTTTATTTATTTTATTACATTTCATATTTGCTTACATATCCTGTTGTAGTTGTCCCATATTCGTACTCCGTCAGACATAACTTCAAAATGCTAATACAAAATTTCGAGCTTCCTTTATTTGTCTTCAAATCGAAAAAGTATTTGTGGAGTGCAGCAAGAAAGCGTATTCAAAGTAAAATTTGTATGAGGATATTTACATAGAAACCTTTAATATTTTCCCCCCTCAGTGTAGCTTCGCCAAACCATTATTTTTTAGAATCGGTATGCATCTCTTATGTATCTTCATTTAGGATAAAAAATTTAAATGCACAACACAGATCGACTGATTCAAGAAATTACAGCTCCAAAAAAGGAGGAACCTCTACTTCATTAAAATTTTATCATTACAAAATAACAAATTTTCTTAGCTCTCTTTTCTACCATAAATATGTATATTGAAAATATAAATTTGTTTCCTTAATGCACCTAAGTCCTTTCAAATACCTTAAACAATTTCAGCAGCTGCAATTTCTCATTTGCAGCTTACTTCATATCACATTAAATCCTTCAAAATATCCAGTTGAATTTTCGAATGAAGTTGCTTTGAACTTATGTATGTATGTTTAATTATCTGTTGGTAATTATGCTTGCACTATGAACTGACTATGTACATACGTATAAAGCTTAGCAGCTGATGTACTGAGATTAGATAAGCTGTGTATGTTATGACTTGTGAGAACAAGTATGAAATATCTATCTAAATATACTCGTATGTATATGTATATGTATACGAATACTAGTACAAGCAAAAAAGGAATTCGATCTGTCAGCAGCACTCTCTGAACTTGCAGAAGTAGTAAATTAACGTAATGCTCTTGCGGCTTAAAAGTTCATTAGTTGGCATTCTGTGCTTTAATATGCAAGAGAGATATCTACACAGCAGAAATGGCACACTAGTGGCCTTTAATCAAAACATATTTATTCCTTTACCGCTTGGCTTTTGAGTACATTTATTGAAATACATACATAAGTACTTCTTTTATATTTTCCAACCTTTTCTAGAGTAGATGAACCGGATGAGTCAAGTGAAAGGCTTTGCCTTTTAGTAGCCCAAACAAGACAACCTTTGTACGCGGAGGATAAATATGAAAGGTCTTCAAATTTAAAGTGCGTAAACTTAAGGATTTTATCGGAAGTTGAATACCTACATAAGGGTAACACAGACAAAAAGACAACTTAGAAGACTAGCGTCGGTTTGAAAGCTTTCATACATTTTCGACAGTCATTTTCTAAGACTGGAGGACTGAGCCCATCTTTGGTAGTTTGCGTGTAGAGATATTTAGTCAAACTGTTTCAAATTTCTTCCGAAACATAGAAGAAGGAATATACGAGCCGTAAAAGGACTCACGATAGGGTGAATATATGATTTCCATGGATATCATCGAACGCTGAACATTGTCGGGACATGATAACAAACTTTTAATAGCCTGAATTAGATGGCATAGGCTTGGACAATATGTGCTTCTCATACAACGCTTGAAATAATGGCCTTATTGCCAACGAAGTTCCACGGATGCATTAGCTTACGAAATTATGAGGTCAAATGGCCACCGAGATAAGACATCTTGCGATTTCACACCTTTGAAATTCTTTCTCTGGGGCTAAATGAAAAGCATTACCTATGCCAATAAGCCCGAGATGATTCTAAAGCTGAAGAACGAAATCATACGCGTTCTAAATGGCGGAAAATTTTGATAAGCGCATCCTGTGTTGCCAAAGGAGTCGTTGGTATTTAACGGAGATTTTATTTTTTACCGAAATGCCATACTAAAAAATATGATGAAATAAAAAATAATAATTTGTTGTGTTTCATTTGTAAAAAAAAAGCTGCGATCTTAATGAATCGCCATGCGCATATATGGAATGGAAAGGTAACATTCCTTTCCTCTTGTCTGTGGCCTAGTAACAATTTAAATTCAACAATTTTATTGTGCTTCAGATTATTATTTTTTTATTAATTTATTAAAAAAATATTTTTTTTTTAGGCAATTTAGACTGCACAAATCCAGGTAATTAAAAACAAAATACCTTTTTTTAGCAGGAAAATAACTAATTCCTATTTACCATGAATCTGACAAAAGAAAACAATATATGTAAGAGGCAACGTTAACCCACTGTATAAGAATAAACGCTGAATGTTGTGACGTCCGAATTATCCTACATATTAATACTTTACCAAAAAAACTGTAACATCAAGGCTTTTCATTTATTTTCCCTCTTCTTTTTTGTCACTTCAAATTACTTATAATGAAGAGCACATAATTCTTTCACGCTTATCTTTATGAAATTCTTATTTTCTCAACTTAAGTCATGCCAACATGAGTTTTCAAATTTATTGTTTTTGCATTTTTTACAATGTCATAAATCCGTATTTATTTCAGGTAATTATTATTTGCACACTTTCTGATTTATGTATCTACTATTTTCTCGCAGCGAGAGCTCTTCTTTAGTTTGATAAGCTCAACAAAAAAAAAAACACAGAACGCAACCAAAAAAAGCGCAAGATAAAACGTCGTAGTATAATAACATTATAAAAGCGGATTTATTTTTTGGGTAAATCTGCCTCGCAGACATGCGCATAATTGTCCTCGCAGTAAGTAATCACAAGTCACAAATGCCACGCCAAATGGCCAAAGTACACAAAAGCCGATGGCAATGACCGCTATGGAGCTGTTCGTTGCTCCCTAGAGGCAAAATGCTGACACTCGACACTCGAGTAGAGGTGAATTAAAATGCATTAAAGCAGAAAAAAGTCTATCTGATTTATTTGCTGTCCTTGTTTTGTTTGAATTGGTTGCTTGTCAAAAGTGTCACTTCATTTGAGATTTAACTTGTTTAAAGAGCAGCTCAAATTTGTTTATTTACCGATGTATTTTCATACTCGATAGAATGCGCACAAACAAATCTAGAGGCGTTTAGTTCATTCACTTTAAAATTAAAATTCAATTAAACAAATGTGGCAAAGAAGAAGGATATGATTTGCTCTTATTTGCGAAAAGGAGCTTTAAGCACAAAAAAATTTGTCCAACATATTGGAAGCTGGAACTGCAGGGGTTTAAAAAGAGAATTTAAATTTGTTTGCATTTGTTTTTAAAGAATTGAAAACTATGACAAATAGCGAAAATACTAGAACAGCAAGCTTTAAATCTAGATTTATCTCGATAACACAATCTGGTTCGAGGTATTTAAACGCTCATCGTACGATCAGGGTATGATCGCAACTTATCGCCTATGCGCACTAAAAGTATGATCTGCATACATAACCGTTTCGGAAGACGCACCACTTGTCATCTCCGGGATGCTGACCTCTTGGCACAGAAAACGGTCGAATAAATAAAAGGTAAGCACGACAAACACGAAATTCGCACCACTCTATTGAGACAAAACAGCATATCACAATGGCAAACCAGGTGGGATGGTGCAACAAAATGCAGGTGGGCACATCGCCTCATCGCTAATATCGACAGGCACCACGCAGAGGTAGATTCCTACCCAACACATGTGCTTAATGGGCATGGATGCTTTAAGGCCTGCCTTCATTGCTTTGGACACGAAAGTAATCAATACTGTAATCCTAAAGGCGCGGAACATGCGCTCTTTCCATGTCCCCAATTCAGCACATAAAGAGGAAAACTCAATGAACGTGTCGGCAGCGTAAGTTTAACCGAAATACCTGTCCCACTGGCAGTGCTTAGATTATACGCTTGGAAACCACTTCTGCCCTAGTGATGCAGCAACTCCGCAACAGCCAGAAAATGAGGCGCTGGCAAGAACGACAGACGAAGTAAGAAGCAACCACATCATATTATCGGGTTTAGGCCAGATAAAAAGCCGGTTTTCCTTGAAAGTTACGGCATGAAGAGGGCGAGTCTCACAAAAAATCGCTGCACTCGAAAATTACTAGACCTAGAAACGAACCAAACCAAGACAAACCGTGGGTGGACTTATGTTACGTAGAGCTCCATGCTCAAACCGCCTCCCGACAAGATACTTGACGATGGTGCAGGGGAGTCGGTACATAGACGTTAGGAGGTTTAGTGGGTTAAAGTTTCACACTGATGGTTTTTTGTGTTAGGCTTTCGACACTTCCTCCTCTCGGGTTTTTCTTTAATATAAAAAAGATTAATAAAAGCATTTATACTCACATTTCTATTCATTGAAAATTATATAGGTATAGATTTTCGCTTATTTATATTTAATTTTTAATTTTTATATTTCAATTTAAACGAACTATTCCCTGAAAAAGGCAAGAACTTTTTGACTTTTGTATATAATTCTCTCTTCACCAAAAATGCAATGCAAAATGAAAAAGTCCCCTGCTAAAAGCACATTTTCGACCAAACATCCTAAATGCAAGACTTTATTGGACATCAACTTCCGTTCAAAATTGAAAATATTAAAACATAATGAACTAACTGTAGTGGGAATTAGAGTAGCGCATTTAGTTTTCAGCAAACTTTTACTCAAATGTTTCAACTTTAACAACCAGTTAGTATGCGTTCATTAGTCACATTGCGAACTTATGTGCTCGCACATTTTCACACAATGCATAACTGATGATTTGATTTATTATTTGTAGCTGCCATTAAAAACGATGACAGGCATTTAGTATGCAAATGACAGTGCATGAACAGCTGTGTCGCCCCGCTCCCCCCCTAATGTAGCCGGCTATTCCTGCGCAAAGTACCCAACCTCACACGTCACAACCACTTCTCTCATTGTTCCGCCCCCACAAAAGTTACTCATTGTTAACCATTTCAACGATTCGATTGCGCTTTTATTTAACTGTCACAGCGGTATGTAGAATACGAGCGAGAAGAGCTGCAACTGTACAAAATTCCCCAAACTAGCTAAGTGGCCAACTTTAGATGTCATTAATGTGAAGTGGCCAGCAAGCTTGCGCACAGGAAGGATGGTTGTGGTGGAGCGGAAATGACAAACGGGCATTTGGCTTCAAATAAATATACATATACATGCAGCTGGCCAAGGGAAAGTGAAAGTTTTCTAGTACACTCATACATACATATTTTCACAAACAAATTTAAGTTATTACATTGATCTTTCTGCTGGATGGTAAAGTTTTTTTTGTGCTCCTCGTGCTGCTGGTTGGGGTTCATGATTAATGCGCCTTTGGAATTTTGTGTATTGTTTGTAGGAATCAATTGGTTGTCAGCACTTTGAGCTTTTATTTGAGTTGTTGATGCGTTTGAATGAACTGGCAATGAAGCGAAAACTAATGAAATTTGATTTATGCATAAAGTATATTTAAATAAAGTAAATATTGAGTAAATAAAACAGTTTGGGAACTTTAAATTGAGCTGCAACTGTGATGGCATAGAGAGAGTGTTTACCATTTTATCAGTTCAACTCCTCACATTTTGGGGTCTTCATTTTTGTCTTCCAAAAATATAACGAACTTGGCTTCGCCTCCAGCCATGAATTGTGAAACGTATTGGCTTTGTCGATACTTGAGCTGGTGGTACGAGTATGCACAGCAGAAATGACTGGTAAACTAATGCTGCAACTTCCGCTGTTCCATTAAAACCCTGACAGCCTTCAGGCCGAATCCCGTCACCGTTAAGTTGGTGTTGTAGGTGGAACTCAACTTTGCGCTGTTGCGCTTCCAAGGCATGACCGGACAAGAGCATGCCTTCACCTTCCCATACTCATCTAGAGGAAGCTATGGAGCCATTTTACTGGCGACTACACTTCCGAGTTTTGGATAGCGGCTCTGAATGGAGGTCGAACAAAATGAACACAACCAAGGCAGCCAAATTTAAAAAAAAAGTAAATAAATTTTCGAGTAGCGGAGCGACCCCGAAGTAGACTTCCAAAAGCTCGCTTCTCTTCCGGGGGACTAGCCCTACTCCTACTGAGGCGAAATCGCTTCCGATACTCGATCAGCCGATGGCTATCACGGCTAGCTTGACGATCCAAGCCCCGCTTCAAGCCACGGTGTGGCAGAAAACCTGCCTTCGACGTCGCTCCACCCTCAGGTGGCTCAGGCGAAAACCGTCTTTAGTGGGAAGGGAAGAACTGTGCAGGATGACATCGCAAGCATCAGCTAGGATATCTCGCCTTGTTTTATTGAGGCTAAAATGGTTCACTCAAGCCCTCGCATGGCCGCTAAAATCTTAGAGTGCCAGCAAGATAATCAAGCGAATGCGGTGTCAGAGAAGCATTATTGTAGACTCGAGTGGGCCAAGAGAGTAATCGTGGGTGCGAAGGCTTCAAAAGAGACGACGGCAAATAATGCGATTATACTGCCGTCTGCTCACAAGGGCAAATGTCGTTTGAGAACGAGCTCTTCCTCGAAAAAAGGCCTAATACAGGAGCTTGCAACAAAAACCTTCAGCGTAATTGTTAGACAAGAAAGATCCATTTTTTAGGTATCGTAAACTGGGGTAGGAAAAACGGCGCCATCACCAGCCATTAGTGAAAATGCGTGGCGTTGGCTTTTCGACGTTACTGAAGGTCCTTTTCGAAAGTGCAAGAGTGCCTATGGACTCTTTAAAACGTACTTATAAATGGTCAGCCAGGCTGTACAAGGCTGCAGTAGCTCTGGTAAGAGAATTTTGGGTCGGAGCAAAGCCCAAGGCTGTGGAGAAGAAGGATCTATCCGTACACCTAAGGACGCGAGTATAGCTTCCTGCCAAACAATCCATGCACGGGGAAATGGCAATCCCCAAGTACTACATCTCCAATCTTCTGGTGCCTAGACGGTTATCAGGTTGGAAAAAAACCAAGGAATCTTCTCAGCAAGCGCTAATACTGCTTAATGTAGAGTTCCACCGGTAAGCCAAAGTAGCACCGGTTAGCTAGCCCATATGCGATCTGGGCAATCCATTATTCTTGGAGGCTTCAACTCTGTTGCGGATAACACGGATCACTGGCGCGAAAACTCTGTGGAGAGATTTTTTACAGGAAACTCTCCTCCAACTTTAAATTTAGGATTTTAGATCACCGAAGTGTTTTCCAGGCAGAGTTTTCTGTAAAAAGTCGATTGGCTGCTAACGTCTGCGATGGCGGTAAAGGAGTTCAATATCAGAGTCCAACGCTTGCTTATGTTGCGCTCGAGGCTAGTGGCAGAATGCCTGACTCCTCTTTTGGTCTCGTCTTAGTGTTACCTTTTCAGACTTATTTGGGCGGCAGGCCAGGAGGTCATTGCCAAAACTGAGTGACTGATGAGTTGGCCAGTAGTGGCACCCTCGGAGTCAGTCCCACCAGGAAAAGAGAGAGTGGGAGTTGCCCTGACTAAACGTGGGATTCTCTTCGAAAACTGAGCCTCATATCAACTCAGCGAAGGCCAGGCGAAAACTTACATATATAAGATCATCCTGGCCGAACGTGGACGACAGGCGATCTAGGGATCTCTTTGGCATACTAAGCCACTGTTCGCAATTTTTTTATAACTCGAAAAATTACTTTTACATCCTAACTTAAAAAGCCAGATTTATGCTTGTTCCCAGATTATAAAGCTAATTTTGTCTTTGAAAACAATAGGCACACATTTTTGTATTACCAAATACATACTGGATACAGAATCTGCTATCAGCCACTCCTGCATTTGGTTCTTTTTTATTTGTACGGAAAATATTTGATGAATTTTTAGCGTCATATTTATCAGCAAAAACAAAGCACCATCAATAAAAAAAAATGCATACAAAGGGAATATTTGACGAATTTAATTTATAAAATTTATCCAAGCTGCATAAATAGTTGTCTCCCAAAAAAAAATTCTCAAAATATTACTTAAAAAAAATATATAATTTTGAACTTTATCAGCTGTTATCGACTATTCCCAGCTGTTGCATAATAAATATACACAAAGTGCATTTAATAAATTGTCAGCAGCAACATGGCAACAATGCACACTTCTGGGTTGACCAAATTTGCAAGCGAATGTCAGTAAAAGAGCATCAGCTGCAAGGACAACAAAAAAACAGAATTTTACAGTACACACAGATACACACAAGCACACGCGCGGACACACTCATGAACGCTTTTCAATGTCCATCATGATAAGCATCATAATACCATAAGGACAATAGCAACAACAACTAGGCATAAGTTGAAATTCTCACAAAAGTATTAAAGCATAAAATTGTCATTCGGTCACGTGTTATTGACAGTTGGCACTGACAGGCAGTGAAGGAGAAAAAAGTTGTTAACGTTATATGTACCTGTGTATGTATAAGTACAATAAGAATTGAGAATCAATAGGTTATGGAAGAGTTTAATCTACATATATGATGAGAAGGCCAAGCAGCTACTAACAGCAGCCGGACTTATTTGAACAAATATAGAATAACGCATTTTCACGTTGGCCATCCCTGGATTTACGAAGAGCAAATATTTTGTAAAAGTTCTTTGTTACAAAATCACTTTTGCAGCTTAACATTGGCTATTTGGCAACCAGGTTTGGATCCACACATTACAATTTCTGAAGAATTTAAAGCTCCCAATGCAAATTTCTTACGCTCTGAAGAATGCGCTTCACATTTGCAGGAGACCATTTCTTTGAAAATTTGGGAAGAGGATATATGGCTATAAATCTGGGCATGGCAATAGCCCTCCATGGCCACTGAATGAACTATTGGTAAGAGAATTCTATTAGGTAAGGTTAGGCGGAAGTCGCTGGTGGGGTTCACTTAGACTCAGGGCTCTTCGAGATTTAAGTTATCCGAATTAAAAAAAAACACTTGTATTTATTAATCTGAGGTCATCCTAGTCATCAAAGAAATAACCACCAATTATGGGTGGCGCCGTTTCCTCCTGATTCTCATCCATGTAATTCGGCAGTAGTCGGTCCAGCATGCGCACTATCCGGTCACTATAGTAATATCTTACTTTCTTAGTTAACGTAGAGACCTTGCACATTTGCATTTATAAATAGTTATCGCCAAATTATTCCAACAATTGGACAAATTGATCCCACTAGCCTAAACTGGTAATTTTAGCAAATTTTTGTTTAGTAAAATTTTATCTGTTTTGAGATCTGATACCGAGACATCATAGCTCGTCAGCCCTCTAGTTTCCCTTGATGTTGCAATGGCTAGTAATTTAGATAATACAGGTAAAGTAGAGTCCAGACATCCCGTTAATGGAAGTTTCTATATGTAGCTGCCTTACTATCAGAGGAACTATAGCAGTTGTCCCAGTGATGCCATTCTTGAGGTAAACAACAATTCCTAAGAGCAAAGACCACTACCAAATTTCTAATAGACGGGCTTCTCATTTTTCCGTGTAAACGTAGACTGGTCCTCTATCTCTGACTGTGTTCAAACTTTAGCTCAGCAAATTCAGCCATATTTTTGCAATGGCCGCTACGTGGGTCTCTTCATTTCTTAAAGCCTTGACTATGTTAATTCCTATCCAAGCTTATGAACAGATATTTAGCCTACTCAGTCCATTCCAATATCATACTATTTAAGGTGTTTGGTGTATGAATAAATATGCCTTTGCTTGTACTCAATCCCTAGTTTTGAACCCTTATGCCTAATGTTTGTGAGCCCATCTCGTTAGAACTCAACATAAATTTTAAACTTTCTTACGTCTCGACTAAATGCCGGATGAGGTTGGAAAGCGGACAGTTGGATCAAGTATATAGGCATATCAAATTCTGGTCCTATCATATTTATCTAATTTGCGTACGACCCTTGGAGGATTGTTCCAGAAAAATTCGTTTTCCGATGTCATATCGGGTGCAGAGTCTGAGGCCTAAGGATATAGGCCAAAATCTGAGCTTTCAATTGGGCTCTCCATTCATTATCTGTACCGGTACTTTCCTGGTTTGCACCAGGTCTAACCGCATATGGTTGTAACTATGGTGCCAGTGTCCGACTTGAAAGATGACCATATGTCTGGCTTTACCACATTTTTCAAAAGCCAAGCTGTTTCAACTTGCTTTGCCATTGACGGAAAGATCTCTCTTACATGGAAATAGCTTTACCATGAGGAACTAGAGTGGGGGAAAAGTTTAATTTTACACTTTCTTTGAAGAGGTTTGGACATTTCATTGGATATTCTTCCCATAATCCCACTACTTCCGGATACGCACCGAATGCCATTCGAATTGCTCCATCATTCGCAAAGCATACCGAATTAAGAAATAGTGGGCAATTGGTCAGTACTTGCCTGCACGTAGTACGGTTACCATCCATCCTGCGCTGGGCATGCCTGGTTTACAATGTCCTATGAACGCTTCGACTAAGCTTTCTCTATGAATTTATTTTGTATAGAATAGAAAACACTTACACGAACGCTTAATGGTGATGTAGATTTCTTCACTCAGGTTAATCCAATCAACATACATATTTATGCAGAAAACCTGCCCTTCCGGATTCTTTGTTTTTTCTAAAACAAAAAATGACTGCTTTGTGTATTATTTACTTCATAGCCTAGAAAAGCTATAATGAAGCAAGCTAAGACCAATGTCCGCTTCTTAATCCACATTAAATAAAAGTTAACAAACTTAACTCATAAAAGACGTAGTGAATTATGATAATGGACAGGTGAGCAAAAAGCCAACCAAAAACGCTTGCGAAAAAAATTACATAAAAAGTGTGTCAGACAAACTTTTTACTCAGTAAAACCCAAATTGTAGCACTCAACGGACAGCTGCTCGCCAAAAAAAAAAAATCAAAACCCACATTAAAAACAAAGAAAACTCCAAAAAAAAACTTTTCAAATTAAAGGTAAATATTACAACGAGGGTATTGGATGCCAACTTCTACATAAGCTTCATTAGAAAGGTAACTTCTGAAAAGACCAGAAGTTACTTAAATGATTTACCAGCAAAAAACAAAAAGAGTGTTAAGCAAACTGGAAGGAAGCGGAATTTTAAAAAGTTTCAGCTTAAAACAATAAAACAAATAGTGCGGGCGTGCCAAAAAACATTACCACATAATTTCATTAGAAAGCACATACATACACTCACTACAAACTTCCAACAAAACAAAGCAAAGTACAAAATAACAAAACTAAAATCACTCATACGCCCTGTTGAGCAGCAGCAAAGGTAAGCACTGGCGGCAAACAAAGAATTGTGCACGTGTGAGTAATGAAACAACGGTTACAACGGCAACGATGGCCGTCATTAGTACGATTACTAATGCCCATTTGTAACACCGTTATATTTACGCTTCTGTTTACATTCAACAATTACGACAGTGACATTACTCATACGCCATGTGCGCTTTGTTTGTATGCCTGCACCTACATACATATGTACATATGTATGTATGTATGTATGCACAAACAAATGTGAGTTGAATATTTATGCTTGCACCATGAATAATGGTTATCCGTTGAAAAGTGTGTAGATGTGTGTGTTTGTCTTCTCTACAACATCCATCCAGACGATGGCATGGCAAATGCACATACAAATACACAGCCATTCATAAATATGCAAAATGTCACTGAAACTCAAACAATTATATTTTTCCTACATTGCTGATGAAGCATTTTTTCCAGAGGTCAGTCAGGTTCGTTGCTTCGCCATTACTATTTTCATTCTCTATTTACACGACGCTTTTGTTCCGGCTGTGCGCTGTATGTTATTCATTTCCATTATTTCTTTGTTTTATATTTGAGTTTAATTTAAGCGTAATTTTGTCATAATTTGTTAGCTCACTTAAGCAGTCAGTACAACCAGACTGGGTATTGTTTAAAGGGGTTTTCAATTGGCGCGCGGAGCTTTTAGCGATCTCTGGTGGCGATGTTGTTTTCGTGGCGTCTTTCTTTCAGCCACTGATGCCAAATCAACATAGCAAGTTATGCAAATGAGCACCACGTCCAAATGATAAAATTTCATTATCAAAGTGAGTGCTCGTTAGGGAATACCTTGCGCGCATTGCGCACTTTTTATGGCAAACGCTCTCGCTATTCCCAGTCAACTCTCCAAAGTTCGGTGGCCGAGTTCGATATGACTGGTTCGGTTAAAAATCATTTAGTGCAGGAAAACCAGAGGCTGTCTTTTTTTCGCCGCGTACAAGAACTCGTCCTTTTCTGGCTTCAAGATGTCGAATTTTTGCTCGGAACTTGGGCTTACAATCGTGTAAGATTCAACGGACCCAGGAGCTCAAAATTTAAGAGCATAGACAACGCCGCGTGTGTGGTGACTGACCTTCAGAGAAGTTGAAGAGGACCCTAATTTTGTCCAAAAAATCATACTTGGCGGCGAGGCGCATTTTTGAATGATTTGTTATGTTAATAAACATAATTTGCGTAAACGGGACGACACCAACACACACGAAGCGTGTGCACCAAAAACGCAATGGTTTGGTGCGCATTTTGGGATGGCGCACAGTGCCGCGTTATTGAGCAAAAATCGCAAAATTTGCAGTCTGCAATATGAACGTGCCTGATGGTTTTGTGAAGGTAAATTATCCACTATAAAGAATTACACAGAAATTTTTCTATAAAATGAATTATAAAATGCCAAGAAGCCAGAGTAATTAGCAAATTTAGGCTCTTCACGTAAAAAATGCTAAAATAAATTTTTTTAAGTTAAATGTTGGTTTATTTCCATATATATATGTGTATATATAAGAGAACTAGAAGAATACAGAATTTGCAAAAAATTTAACTAAAAGTGCCCCTAAAATGGCAAAAGTTGGAATGAATAAAAATTTTAGTAAAATTGTTTTATTTTATTTTATTTAAAAGTTTGATCTTTTAGCCTTAGAAGGCGAAAATACAAAACCTGTCATGCAAAAAAATATTTTTCACTAGGAAGTATTATAATTTAAATAACTTAGCCTCCTTAAATTTCCTTCTTCTGAGACCCATATTGTGATACATATTCCAATATTTCGAGTTTCTTAACATGTTGCTAGCTTTCTACATGTGCTAGGAAATAAGGCCTTTTTAAACCCATTTCGATTTAGCCCAATATTGTAATAATTAATTTGACTTATTCGAGAATTTGAATTTGATCGTGCGATTTGACCTCGGTATACTTTTTCTTTTAGAGTTTCCTAAAATTGCAAATCTATTTCAATAAGCCGACCGATGCAGTGAAAACCGACTCGATCCAGACCATCGGCAATGTTCAGCCGTTTATATGCAGCAGAGTGAATGATAATTGAACCACTCCGGTTTGTGCTGCTATAAGAAGCCGTGACGGCTATTTAAACGATGTCATATTCCATACACAAAGCCATCCACGGCCCTTTCAAATACAATACAGTATCCCCCGCTTAATTGTCCCTCGGTTAACTGATTTCCCCGCTTATTTGAATTACTTTGTCGGTAAAAAAATATTGCATAAAAAATCCACACAAATTTCCTCGCATAATCGAACCCGGTTAATTGGTTTCCCCGTATAATTGGTTAAAAACATGTGGCAATGAAAAGAGATATACCTTGAATTTTCTACGGTTAATTGTTCCTTACGTTTATTTTATTTTTTATAATAATTATCTAAAAAAAATTTTTGGATAAGTATACATACTTACGTATAAGCAATAATAAATATAAATTGTTTTATTCCTTATATTTTTTCGTTTAAAATTTTAACTATATAAATATCATTAAATTTAGTAGAATTTCTGTAATTGAGCGAACTATTCATTAAACGAGTATCGGTTAACTGATTCCCCGGTTAATTGAACCAAAAATTGTGCAATTAAGCGGGGAATACTGTATAGGTATTTTCGTTGCTCTATTCCATTTCAATATCTAACCGCCCCTATTGGAAAGCCCTTTAATTTTGCACACAATAGCGTATTCCTAAGTTGAATTGTTTTTATGAAGTTGGAGACCTCACTACCAATGCAGTAGCTGCCAACTTGTCTTTGTACTGGAATATTTTTTATTTATTTATTAATAAACGATTTAATTAGCTTTGTACACCACTCTAAACCATCATTATGCACAATAAATAGGGTAGCGAATAGAAATTCGTAACTACATCCCTTCCTGAGACTTAAAAACGCCCAACATTGAATCTTCTTCATAAATTTTCTAATTTGAACCCTTTTTTATTTTTATTTTTTTTTGCCATACTGTGGTAACATAATGAACCTTCTATTTATGGGCGCGCAATGAGCGGCTGAGCGGGTTAGAATTAAAACATATGAAATACTATTGAAGTGGCCACTCATTGAGCGGCATTTCTGAGCGGCCGAGCGGCATTTCTGTATGGCGCCGCTGATTGCGTGGCCTCGGCCTAAGAGTTCCTACCACGTCGCACTCGATGTGAATTCTAACAAACACATTTATTTCACCAACCAAAGTTCACGATGGCATCCGAATTATTGGAAAGCTGGATCATGATTTATTAAATCAATTTCAAAGGCCGTCACCATCTGAAATCTATCGAAGGCTTGAAGTATATACATACGTAAATATGTACTATTAAAACCTACATATTTTCCTGTTGGCTAGTACACATACAATTTCTTTACTTTCTCCCACATGCCAACAAATGTGGGTAAATAAATATATGCCCTCAAAGAAGCACTCGAATGCAATTTTATTTACTTAATTTGTATTTAAGATATTTCATGTCTGCTTTATTTTGGTATTTTTGCTTTCTTGGCTTTCCTGGCTCTATGCCATTACCTGACTAAGCAAATTTGCACTTGATTAAGCATATTATTTGTTTTCTGATTACCTTTATTGCCCTAACTGTGTTAGTATCAGTGATTCAATGAAGTGTTTAGAGAACCATTACGAGCTTTTTGTACAATCTTCACAGTTTTTCTTAGTAATTGAAAGAGCTTTGCTAAATTTGTTTACATTACATTACAGACTTTATGCGAGATTGTTTATGCACTTAAGTAAAGCTTTTAGTTATCATTCCAAAAACGAAAGAGAACTGCTTACCCAAAGGCAGAGGTTACACAAATTGGTTGTATGTAAATACACTACAAATTGGAGGAGAAGCTCGGCCAAACACTTAGCAAGAGTGTAAGTGCCAAATATACTACATTTTTGAATGCATCCAAGAATTACTACTTTTTTTTGATATTTTTATTTATTTTATATTACGCTCTGTTGCGAGATATAGATATTTATATGGAAGAACCTGGAGAAAATATTTGAAATTCAGTAATATTTAGCAAACCAATGAACACATTTATAGGAACCTTTTTAAAGACAACCTACGTAACCCATGACTCTCTTTAAGACATACATATATATGTATATGCAATTTAGAAATATCGTTCATATTAAGGAGATGCGAGCTCTAAAATTGCCACTCCCATTTTTATGGATTTATCGCCTTAAGTAAAATTTTTGCCGAACAAACATTTTGATGGATGGGTATTCCACCGGAATTCGCCTTTTACTTTTGTCCTTTTACTTTTACTTAAACTACCTTGCGATCATAAGATAACAGTCGCTTTCGAACTATTTTTAAATATTGAAGCGATTAGATCAAAATAGTACTGACATAAATATAACACACTAATTATCCTTACCCTTCAGCTCTTATATGGATTAATTCTCTTACTATAGGTTACTTATACTACTTTCGCCTTTCATCAACTCCATACTGCATCGCTCTACTTCTATCGGCTAGTTAATAATGCGCCACATGGAAATCCATTAACCGCGCATTTAAGTTTCTTGCGCGCATATATTTCTTTATTTTAACATATTTGCTCGTATGTATGTACATTAAACCATACCACCTAACAAACAAACAAAAAAATCGCTGTTCATCCCTGAGTGTAAAGTATATTTGCAAGGCAACTTCCAATTCAAAAAAAAAATTGTATTTTGAAAAATTAAAAAAGGCGATTTTTCGGTGACAGCTACATACATACGTACATTCGGCAATAATTTTTTTAACACTTCTATTGGAATGATCGAAATACCTCCTTGACAAAAGTTTAATGATTTTTGGGGCGTCTTAATTTACTTTCATTAGGATAGTACGTTATGGTGATAAGAACTGAGATCTGATGGGTAAGTACTAGAATAAGCTCAATGCACTTTGGGACGTAAATCAGTGTCTCCTGAAGGCTAGAACATCGACATATAATATTTTACCGCTACGTTCCGCGAAAAAAAGGTAATTCGAAATACTTCAGATTCGAAGGTGTAATTGAAATTTTTTTCACTGGTACGGTCTAATGTACGTACATACATACATACATTCTTACGTCGTAAATGAAAGCTCACGCCTACAACGGTCATTTAAACACCCTCTGGCATTTGTCGCCTATGTGGGTATGGGTCACACAATTTATGCTATTGTTGTTGCAGCATTTAACGATAAACTGAACTTGACTATTTTATTAAATATTATGGTGTCGTATAAAAACTAAAAGCTTCTTAATGGCGCATAAAAAGTATTAAATTAACTGACCGCGCTCGCGTTTAATAGTTGACGTAAGACCAGTAGTAACATTCATGTACGTACATATAAATGTATGTCTGTATAAGTGACTGGTTGTGTTTATAAAAGCGCGGTTACTGGCACTTATTCTAACATTTCCGTTACATTCGCTTAAGTAAGTGGTCTTATGCAACGCTTTCGATTGCAGCTGTTTTAAATTTCCAAAAAAAAAAAAGAAAGTTTCTTTCTTTGCTAGGCGAATGTAGCATGAGTTTTTTTACCAAGCAGGGTATTTGTTCTCTGCACCATCTTATTCCTCCAGCTGAATTTCCAAAAAGCTCATAGTCTCCCTTGGTTGCGTTCAGAGCTTCTCTAGTGCAGTGTTGCCGTTTTAGCCCTTTGGTGGCTAGATTTAGCTACCACATACTATTTTTGGCCACATAAATTTAAAATTGCCACTAGCCGTTTTTTTTTAGCCCTTTCGAAAATTTATTCATCCTTGACATGAAAAAGTTGCATATGTTTAATTTGATCCAATTTTTTTCATTTATGTAAGAGATGAATTTTTTTATCTAAGAAAAACTCTATGTGTGTGTATATGTATTGTTGTTCCTTACGTTCTTACACAAACTATAAAAGGGTTAGGGCCGTTAACTTATCTATTAACGATTAAAGGGCCCATGCTGGTGCCACCAGGTGTAGGTGGCAGCCGATTGACCGTATATGTTCTTGCGGTGTGATTGTACCAACAAGCTGGCGTCGTGAGTGGAAAAAATAGCTCATTTTTTAAGTCAAAAGTATTTTTGTATTTGTATTTTTGATTGGCAAAAAAAACGCTTTGGAGATCTACCTCTCCTTTGAAATCTCGATTGAGTGGTCGGGGGCGGTCGTACAACCGGGATTCGTAAGATGTGTGCCTCGCGATCTGGGTGGCTTCTCGTCTGCTTGCGTTTTCTAAAGGCAACATAGCTGGACAGACTGCCAAACGCATTACAGTCAAATGTGGTCTGGAAGGAAATATTACTTCCCCAACTAGAATCGAACTAGTCCCGAAATGGCGCCAATTAACGAAATCTAACTTACTTTTAATATTAGGGCTGGAAAGTGTAGCTTTTTGAGATTATGCATCTAGTTGATAAGCATACTGCCTTTGATATCATTTTTTCACGCCCACATCACGAAGCAAAAAAACTGAGAGTGAACTGCTATAGTAAAATCTCAGGTTTCTTATAACCGAGTATTAATTTTAACCAAGTTTGTTTACTTGCGAGAATATCAAGCTTACGTGCGTGCCCTAAGAAATTTACTTAATCAAAATTCGTAATATCAAATTTAACACTACTTCTTAAGGTATTCCCTTACGAGCAGCCAAAAGTGTTTGATGTATCCAAATAGTAAACATGAAACCAATGGGGATAGCCGCAAGTGTCATGCAAGCAGGCGGATGTTTACATAAGAAAACGAAGAAGGCGAAGGTATCAGTAGGCAGTCAGTTCACTCCTTTTTACAAGCATTTTTCTTTCTTTTATTTCAACAACTTGTAACTTGCAACTTTTTGCTTGCTACACATTTAACCTTTATTTTCTTTACTCTATAATACTCTTATGTTAAAGTTCTCAAACACTTAAGTTTAGTTGCCTTCCCATTTGATCAACCCAGTGTTGGTTGCGCCTTTTCAATTTTCGCTACGCCGATTATGCGCATCGACCATTATCAACACCCTAGGTGCTAATTTAATCATCATTGCCATCATTATCATCAACTTCTTCATCTTATTTTCAAATTGTTCCTTTGTTTGGCTCTTTCGGTTGTTGTTCCAATGGACGTTGTGGTGGTCGCTTTGTTGGTGTATTTGAAGCTTTCGTGTAGTTACACTTAAGTTAAAACAAATAACCAAACACTTAAACTTTTTAGATCATTAAAAATTGTATGTATTGGGATAGAGAAGGCTTCAAAACTTTCAGCTAAGAGTAAAAAAAAAGTTCAAATGCTTAGAAATAAAGAGGACACTAATTTAGCGAATTCTAATAGTGAAATAAAAATATATATTCATATCTAGGTAATTCCACGCCAAAACGCATGCAGCTCTGCCCGAAAATGATAGGAAAAAGTTAGGTAAGTTTTTGTAGAATTTAAAGCTATGGCCCCGTCGGAATGGGTACTTTGCGTGCGTTCCGTAACTGCTGACAGTTGTATATGCTTCCGTTTACACAAGGCAAGTCAATTGAGAATATGTATTAATTGTCACATTGTTTGAGTAAAGTAAGCGTCCAGACAATAAACTGTCTTCGAAAAGCCAAAGACAGTGACGAAGACATGAAGAGAAGTGTGAATATATTAGTAAAAAAGTGCGAATGTTTTGCTATTGTATCTGCAAAATTGACTTGTGTAAACCCCTAAGACGCGGCCTTAAAGAACAGCTGATTTTTGTTTGCAGATGCAACACCTTCATTGTGGCGTATCTCTACGTTACGTACGCCATTTCCTTCGCATACTTTTCGGTTATTGACGTACAAGTACCTATTCTAATGGACCTATTATGTGGCGCTTATAAACAAAAAAATAAAAATTCGGTACTAAGTCATCATTTTCCGATGAAAATCCAGATAAGCGACAAAAATCGTAAAAAAAAGGTTGCTGTATATGTTTTTGGAGTCACTGAGTCCGGGGTCAGTTTGGTCTCACGAGATCAATATCGAGGTCATTTTTGAAGGTCAAAATGAGAAAAGGATACTAAATAGGAGACTTCTACCGTAACTCATTTTCTCATTTTCTCAATTTGACCTTCAAATAACCTCGTGAGACCAAAGTGACCCCGACTAAAATTTAACTTTGCGTCAGACATCGACCCGACACTTCTGGATCGTTTTTTTTCCCCCTTTATTTGATTACCGTTGCTGTAGAAGCCCGGCTTCTCTTCTGCATTCGAATGGACGCGCTATAAAAAAATCTTGAATTACAGCTCGCAAAAAGAGGATCACTTCGAAAAGCTGTATAGTGTCTTGGTTTGTTGGCCGGTGGTCGAAAAAATTGCAAATGTCCAAAGATTGAAGGGTGTGAAAAGGTTTGCAGAACTATGTTTAGCTGAAGGGCTCCGTACTACTCACACAGCAGCACTAGACTAGATAATTCAACAACTGTCATTTGGCTATATTGAATTCCTTGAGATAACCGGCAAATAAGACCACGTCGTTCCGCTGTACTGAAGCAGTGACTCCGATTCAAATGTCATTTCGGTCATTTATTTATAGACGCATCTAACTTGGGTGAAAGGATTGAAGCTGCTGTATTCTATTCGGAGCCTGGGCTTTACGGGTCACATAATCTCCCGTACTACCAAAGATCTATGTGGCAAACAAAGCAGCTTAGTTGTAGGACGGTTGATTTTAGTATCTTCCGCAGAGGTATTTTTTCTATAAATACCTCTGAAATATTGTCAATGAGAATGACGGGAGGCTTATATGCCAGTAATTTTTTGGAAAACATGCAGCTGCTTTTACCTGGCTAATTGTTGAACGCAGCCAGCTAAGACGCTTCCCTCCTCTAGTGTGAGGAGGATTTCGACTGAGACGACCTTCTTGCGATAGAGGTACATTCCGGTTGGTACCCGTTTTTGAAGCGCTGTAATCGCCTAAGAGATTTTGACCAAGTGTGCAAGCTGACACCAATTGGAAATGCCAAGCGCGGTTCAGTTCTGCGGCTCTTATTATATTTTCCAACATCAATCATACAGAAGGAAGTCGCTGTATTCGAAACCTCGTTTGGTATCAAACAGAACGGAGATCCTTCCAAATGCTGATGGAGCTATTTATTGGTGTTGCTCAACGCCATTTCCTGCCCCTCAAGAATTCTTATTTGCTTTATCCAATATTGATTTCTAAATCCTTCGACATTTCTGAGTGAAAAATTGCAGAATAAAATATGTTTAAAAAGTCCAAGAGGTGTAACCATTTATATAATTTAAATCGAGCAAAGTAACATTACAATAAACTAACTGCTTTCCATCCAATTAAGTTCGTAATTACTCCATTGATTTTATAACGTTTAGTCGTTGCTGATACTTGCTTTATATGAATTTTGGCGCGCATTTATTGGCGCTTTAGCGCAATCAAATGCCAGCCAATTTTAATTAGGACACTTCCCTTAAGTACAGCAATAAATGGGTATCTAATAAATGTGGTGTAGATTGCGGACTACTACAAATGAAAAGCAAGTTTTTACTATGAGAATATGCTGAAGTCGAAAGCACTAAATTGCAACTGCGAAGCTTTGTAGCTTTTAAAGCAAAAGTTCGTTAACTTTCCTGGTTAAATGAAGCCCACTATACTGCTACTTAGATGCCGGCTCATGGCACAGTAATAACCATTATTGATGTTTCCATTTCTAATTTGCTCTATGATTTTCTAATGTCGCACAAGTACTTCCAGCAACTGTGAAAAAAGTTGAAAAAACAAACTTCTTTGTACATTGAAAGAAAACGGAAAAAAGTACATAATTGCAACTTTTTACACTCTTACTCTCAGAGACTACATAAATTGATATTCTTTTAGCAATTAGTCACATCATTGCACAATATCAAAGCTAGAGCCGACGGCCCACGGCGTCCCAAAAGTTCGTTCTATTTTATATTCAAGCCCGCCATAAGTTTCTTGTAGCAATAAATTTGTTTGTCAAAAGTTTTTCTTAGAGCTAGGAGTTTATTTGATACTTATGTAGCTATTTGATTTCATTTTTCAGTGCTTCAATTCTCCACTGCGCATTGGGGGGCTCTGCCACGTAAATCCAATGACCAATGAAAAGACCAAAGGAGCCTTGGATTATTATCAGAAAATGCAATGGACTGCTGCAATAGCCTGATCGAATATTCTATCCGAAAATTAGGCAGTAATCAAATGCTTTTAAGACCAAGGCTAGCTACTGCAAAGATGACGATGGAAATCTGGCAGCAGATGTCTAGAGTACATTTGAGATATGAAATGAAAACTTCTAATTGCCTTTGAATGGTGACACAGGGGGGTGCGTTTGGTAAAAAAAAGAACACGAACCAATGTATATGCACGAAGATCACGGAGTTCGTAGCGACCCGTTCTAATATTATTTCTCAATAAATGCAGCAGATATTTTAGCTGGCGGGCCTTTCTCATCGCCTCTGTAGATACGGTTAAACTTCCGTTCAAAATCCATGTCTCCTCTTAAGCTCAGCTAAAATACTTGTCGCTGGATACTTGCATCATTCCTTCCCTATGGAAATCTTGTGCAGCGGTCCAACTACTGAAACCCGTGGAGTGTTCTTTTTTCCCCAGTGAAAACTCTTAAGGTCTTACTTGGCCCAAGCTAAGTACTAAATAGCGTGGTTTACATGAAACGCACTACCCAATTATAAAACTTACCGCCATAAACCTTTATCAAAACCGCATCTCTGAGGAAATTATCCTAGTAGAAAAAGACTTGCCATACATTACCGGCATTGCACTGGCCCTCTCTCAGAAAGAGTAGTATAGTATTTTAAGATATATCTCTTTTCCTTTTAGCAATCAGCCTTGCCCAATTCCCTGTAAAATCAACGGCCATCCCTTCACTGTCTAGACGAAGGAAGGCAAGCTACAATTAGACAATCGCCGCTGGTAGACCAATACGGAGGCGTCGCTTAACAAATCCGAAAACGTAATCAACATAGCAAAGTCTCAATTTTCCCCATTAGGGACATAATTTTAGCTTAGAAAACAATTACTGCTCAGCTGTCACCACAGCCAACTACTACCATCGCTCATCGCAGACGAAGAGTTAGCCGCTTTGAAAGAGTTGCGTAACTGTGGCGCAATCAGAATACTGTAGCAAGCTTTTCCTAATAAAAGGTTCAATTTACATTTTTTACATTCCTCTTGATTTAAAATTTCTGACCTTTACCGGCCATAATTGTTTATCTTGGAAAAAAAAGGACACGTGCCCAATTACTCTTCAATGCTTTGGTTTGCAATTGAATCCATGGAAAGTGGGAGCGAGCGAGGCATTATGATTCAAGACGTTGACGTAAAAATAACACAATAATTTTATATGTGAACGAGTGTAAGTATGTTTGCTCGTACAAATGTAATTTTACAACCTAAGAAGTGAATTATCAACACATCTATAGCGGCTTTATTCTTACTGTAAATAACTAAGCATTAGTGAACGTGCAATGTAATGTATTGGTTTTCCAGTAGTCGTCAATAAGTGTTACAATGGTTCGCATGGCATTAAGAAAGATTTAGGCCGAGCTGCTCATCTGGTTTTTGGTAGCAATAAGAAAATTTTCTTACGACAGCTGGAATCTATTGGTTAAGTAAGTTTGTACACAGCAGTATTGCATGCAGAGTTTTGTCATTTCCCATGAGAACACTTCTTCTCTTGTTAATTTTGACTCAAACTCTCGAATTTCTGACTAAAAATTCAAAGGCCCCCGAAACCCCTTCCAGAATCATATTTCGCTTTGCAAACCTGTCTCATCAAAACTCTACGCAACCCCTTGATCTATTGCAGGTGGCAACGAAATTTTTAGACGCGCCCTTTTATCATTGCTGCTGCCGCCGATGTGGGTGAATCAGATGCAACCGCCGTCACTCAATTCGAAACTATAGTGTGCATGGTTTTAATTAAAATTCGCGACAAGCCTTTTGTTTGTGCCACATCGATTTTAACCGCATCAATAAATACGCTGCACACGATTACAATTGCAAATCGACATTGCCGTGACAAGGACTCAATGTGGGTTGCATGGAGATTGTAAGGAGCAAAGTGCATGTAATTGCTAAATCGTATTTCTATGCAAGTGAATATGTTTCATATAAAGAACTTGAGTGCAAACATTTACAAACATAAAATATATATATACTAGTGAACCAACCCAGATTTGAATTTCAAAAATCTAAAAAATATTCCAAATGCTGGTCAGACTTATAAGCGATTCGAGTGCAATATTTGATCTATGACCTTTCAGCCGTTTCTGAGTGAAGAGAGGTCTCCAATAGTGCAAGGTTTTTAATTTCATCAAATCTCAAATCACCCTATACAGATGAAAAAAAGTTCTTAATTATTTAAAAAAAAAATGAAGCTTCATCGCACATCTAATTAATCTGATCTATCGTCTTTGAAATTCGAAAGAACGCTGCAAATCGAATGACTATCACAAAAAATGCCTTCTCGTATCTACATTACACATACTTTTCAAAAGATGGCCAGCCTAATCAAAAATATTTTCAAACTACAGCTTTCACAAATCTATTTCGGTTGACACCCATATCTTAGTATTTCATAAAACTTGTGTACATACACATAATTTAACAGATGGTAAGGTATTTTCAAACTAAAATCTTTTTAGATAAACTGACGAACTATGTTGAATTTGATTGTTGAAACGTGGCAATCCTTCTAAATAAAGGTCAGTAATAAAGAGTTTTCAAACCCATTTCGTCTGATACTTGCCCTTTAGTAATTCGTTTAACTTATTGAATTATTTCAATGTAACTTTTTAAAAACGTGGCAACCCTCTTCAACATTCCAAATGTTCAAGCTAAATATTTCTCAAAATTCTTTCGTTTTTGCTCCCGTACTTTTATATTTCATATGATTTTTTCATTAGTTAATTAAATTAGACCTTTCAAACAGTTGGCAGCTCCCTTAATAAGTATTTTCAAGCACGTTTCTCCGGCAGTGAACGCTGAACACAAATGTACTCTAAATAATCCAGTCATAACGGGACTGACCACACCATTTCTTTACGGCTGAAATTTTCGATAAGAAAAGTTCGAATCGATATAAATTGTGTAGTATTAATTTGTTATGTGTTACTTGGTATCTACTGACCCTTGGTTATCGAACTGCTTAACTTTAAGATGAAGGTAGGAGCTTAAACAGTAGACTTCATTTATCTAGAGCTATAGAGAAGGGAAAAAATTGTCTTTAAAATAATGCGCTAAGCGCTACTCGATTTCATGCAGCTAGTTTGCAAAAAAAAAATACAGATAGCTTTTCAACTAAGTAAATTTCTGTAGAAATGGGAGAGCAAGAAAAGCTTACTTAGGAAGGAAAAGTGTATCGTTTATCCACCAAAGGCACTTTGCAACGCTAAACCATTTTCTTATCTGCATTTCTCGGTAAAAAAAATATTCAATGATGATATACAGAGATGAGTTCAAAGAGAATGAAAAGGTAAGTGGCAGGCTGCAAGGTATGTGAAGAAATAGTAAAAGTACTTACATAAAGAGTTGGATACATATTAAGATAGCGATTGTGGCTAGCTAGTAGCTACTCCTTGCAAGTAGCTTATGAAGCGGCAGTTGCATGGAGGCGTTTTCAATGAGTTTCACTTCTCTTTTTACACTTTCTCTCGTTTTCCCTTTCATAAAAATACATAAAAAATGCACAAAGAGCTGCCAACGGCATAACTGTGTGCTCATTCCTCGATTGGCCACGTCGCGACGACGGCACTTTACATCGCTGACACCATTCCTTAGGCAATAACGCAACTTATGTACATACATATGTGAATAAAGATAAAAAATTGTCGCAGGAAAGAAAGTCTGAAAAAAAAAAATTTATTTCTGAGGAATTTTTTTTTGTCAAACAACAGCAGACAATAGTCGCCGGTGCCAACTTTTGAAATAACTAAGAGGCTTTATTTTTAAACTTATTTTCAACTTACACTTAAGTGAGTTGTACAAATCGCATTTTATGCAAATTTTTACAGTGTGCACAGAAAGAGAAGCAACAAGTAGGACTGCGTTCGTAACAACAGGTTTTTTTGTTGGTGTTCACAGTAGACTTTTTAACGCTTAGCACATCTCTAGCTTCTTCGTCTTCACATTTTTCTATTTTTTCACGAACTACTTATTAACTATTTTTCTTCTTCATACTCACTTTTCTCTTCTCCCTAGTTAGCGCTGTAACCACCTAAATGATTTTGGCCGAGTTCAAAAAGTACTACAGTCGTTGTTTCTCTTTGCGAACTAAAGCCAATTGGAAATGCCCGATGCAGCCTTCCTTCCTTCTCCAGTTGGTGTTCCCATCGCAGAGTAGACCTTCCTCTTTATCTGCAACCACCAGCTGGTTTCGAGTTGAACACCTTCATCCAAGCCATCAGAGCCGCTGTATTTAATTTGCTTCACTTTGTCCATTTCATTGTAAAGCTCATCGTTCCATCATAATATAATACTCCAAGGGGCGTCGTATCGGAAGATGTCATTGGCAGTGCTTCTGCGCCATATATAGCAAGTCTATTTCCACGCTATTTGGCGTATATGGCAGGGTCACGCCTCTTGTATATTGGGCATTTCACGCTTAAATTCCAATCATCGACCTAGTCATAATCGAGTGGTGGTACATTGACTGCGTGTTCTTCGACTGGGAGCTCGGTTTGAGGTTGGATAAATGTTCCCTCCAAAAATTAAGCACGCTCTCCGTACCGGTAATATCTTAGAGAAATTTTTTCTGGTCTTGAAACCTTCCGTTGGTGGCATAACTTTCCAAGTTTTAGGGCGGTTTTCCTATCGCTCAGCATTTCAAACTTTTTGCAGTTATATATTTACTCCTCCTTCTTTTTAAGTATTATGGCACATTTCACTTCCCTCTTCACACCTAGGATTCTGGAATCGTGCCTTCTGTCTATCACAACATTATCTATTTGGATATTTTTTAATCTAAGATCCAGCATTAACACCCGTAATTCTGTCAGCCTGCAGGTCAAATGAAAAAGCTCTTGACCAAAGTTGATTTTTTTGGGCTCGGAAGAGTATTTTAAGCACAGCCGTTTCCAGAGGAACTAAAACTATGATCGACAACTCTACTCAATAGATTTTCATTCTTCTGCGTTTGAAGTAACGTCTTTGGATTTGCCTATGAGTAGATATGATGTAAATTCCTTTTTTATACATTTTGAATAGGGCCCAATTGTTACCTAACATTTCTATTTATAAGCCATTCTATTTAAAAGTTTATCTGCAGTAAAAGGCTGGTGCCTAACTGCTTAGTGCTTTCACCGCATGGAATAGGGACCATGTTACCCTTACATTCCACAAAAAAAAAACCAAAACAGCGTACCTCTTAATGTTTTCCCACCAAAACAAAAGGAGGCCACCGCCAAAGCAATAAGTAATTGAAGGCGTTAGGCACGGACGAAATCTCTATGCTGATAAGAGCTGCGCGGGTCGAATGCATCACAGCTGCTTTTAACGTGTCACTGTTCCCCTTGATCGTTCCAGTGATATGGTAAATGCATACGGTCACTCCCCTTCTCAAGCCAGGAAAGAAGGCGAATGCAGGATAATTATACAGATCTATCGCCCCCTGTTCTTAGTGGAAAAACCAACTCAGCACTTCTTCCACTCAGCCGTCTAAGCATATGGACAAACATGACTATTAATTCTTGAAAATGCACATCCTCAACACAGCAATGAACACCATCACCACAGAGGTAAGCGTGGATCTGAACAAACGGCGACCTTTTGATAGGGCGGCCCTTGTCGTACGTGCCTATGTTGAAAGTATTAACCATGCGACTCTTTGTCACAAGATCTTCACTTCCAGCTCGGATGGAACGGTGGATAACCCGCAAGCTGTGTGAATTTCCAGTTGAATTAATTCCGAAACGCTAAGCCAGGACGCTCCTGGAGTCTGACTGCTAAGATAGGTCGACGATGGCACGATAATGGCGACGGGTCCAAACAGGTCCAGACTATCTCTTCAATCTTCCGAATTTCTATATCGGCAGAAACCTCTGAATATCTGCCGCAACGGATATTAGACTAGAACTCAAATACCGGTTCTATGATCGTTCCTTCTTCTCAGCGTTTTCCACTGCCACTTGTAATTAAGAAACTCCTCTAGTCGCTGACCGACAGCACTTTATACAGCCGAAAACGAAGCGACGCAAAAATCGTACAAGGCAAAAGGCAGATCGCAGATAAACTATGCAGTGTCATGCATCGCAAGAACGAGTATCATGCAGTAGATAATTCTGCAAACTGTCCAGAACTCGGCTACAGGCTGCCTTCTCATAGCGCCCAAGCAGAACCTTCACGAGGGAAGCCAATTGTTGGCGGTGAAAGAACACAAAATCTTGCTATCGAGGCAATTGTAGGAATCACCACAACAAAGCCCTGCTTCGTAATGATCGGCTCCATCAACACACAAGGCAACACATGCATAACTGGAGAACAGCAATCCGTCCCCGCTGAGCTCATAAGTCGGAAAAATCTACCCCGTAAACGGTCAAGATCTTTATATGCTGCTCCAAGCAGACGAACCTGATATCGGTAGCACAGGTTTTAGGCGGATACTGTATTCGTAGCTACATATGATTGAAAATTCACTTATCAAATGCTGCACGCTTGCTTTCATCCCTTTCAAAGCCATTCCTTTTATGCCGCCACACTATTTATGTATGTCTATCAAACTACTACATGTCGCTCTCATGCATCGGAACAACCGGCCTTGCACTTCCGTTGCCATGTTTCCGATTTTAATTTTCGCGTGCGTCAGAGCAACTTTATTTGCGACGTGGGACAAGAACATACCATGTCGCTCGTCAGCCTCTGGCTCTTGCCTCATCCAGGTGCACCCTGACAGGAAGTCAGATGATGAAGGCTGATGCTGTCGTTTGGCGCTTTCATGCCTCTACTTTGGCTTATTGATTCACTTTATTACTTTTCCACCATTTTAAAGCCATCCATTCATTTGCCATTTAAGTCTCGAGTTGAGTTTATTATAAGTAGCCGGCAGTTGGCGGCATTCATGTGAAGTGCACTGCGATCTACTTTAAAACCACTGCGACTCATATTTCGCTAGGCAGCGCCGCTGGCAGTTAAGTGCTAAAGAAAAATTATTTGGCACATATACCGCAACACAGTCACAGTTTCGCATAAGCGAAACGCGTTTGTGAGGTTTTGTTCACTTCCTCAACTAGCAACGTACTAAAGTGGCGGCTCCTACGCTTGTTTAGCTTCCTTGTATTCTGCGTTGGATTTATGTTTTTCATAAGTCTGGCATCTGGCACAAAGTGTTGCAAGCAGGTGCCTTGCAAGTAGCTGTCTGAGCTAACGCCCGGCGTCGGTCGTCTGAAGCATTGCAATGTTGGGAGTGATGCAGGATACTTTATCTTGTTTGTTTGGAAATCCCTGTTGGCGTGTTTGCAACAAAATTATGTAAGCAGGCACATTTTAAATATTTTGAAGAGATTTCTACAAGCTTGGGGGAAAGGCGCTTGATGAACTGGGTCCTAAAAGAGAGAATTTGAGTCAATAGTATTCCTAAGAAGCGTATAGGCCTTCGTTCCAGTAGAGATTTTCCCTTTTCACTGTTTGCAATCAAGTCCTTGTGTGAACACACATTTTTCGGTGAGCTATCTCGAAAACTTTGCCAAAATTCTAATAAGGATTGTGTCTATAACGAAGTTCCGGCATAAAATGTTCCACGGCGTATGGAGTCAACTAAAATTAAGGAAAGTATTTTACCTTCAGCTTTTTAATCGAACTATTTTAAGCTCCACTTACCTAATACGCTGTATACTCGTAGTTTATGAGTATAAGCTCAAGGGCTGCATTCAAAATATCATCTCAGACTGCTGTTTGGCTGGAGCTGTTCACTGAGCATGCCATATTTGAGAGTTAGCCGCTTAATATCACTTTTAATTTTAATATCCTCTACTTAACTAAGCATTTCCGGAGGAAAATGTTTGCTACGTTCATGGGATACATTTTGTTTGAGATGTCTTGGCATGTGGTATGCTAGGGAAAATTAAATATCTCGGCAAGAAGTATGTAACGCAAAGTACTGAATACCTCGGATAATAAGCTGTCGTGGCGCCGCAATGTGGAGAAAAGGGCAAAGCAGGCCTCCGTGGTATTCTAAATAGGTATGCAAAAATATGCTTGACTGCACCTGGGGCTTATCGCCTTCTCTTTCTCACTGGCTCTTCACGGCGATAGTCAGGCCGATGCTGTTCCATGGAAAATTGGTTTGGTGGACAGTACTGGCGAAGAAAACCTTTCTTAAGAGTATAGGAAGCGTACCTGTATAGACTATCAATGGTCGGCATGAGGGGGGCACTTACACTTAGGACTACAACAACGGCAGCACTCTACACTTTATTGCATCTTATACCGGCGCGCCCATCGGCTAAGAATGTAGCGTCAACAACTGTCGCCATGCTACGGATCAGTTTGTGCGCAGGTCTTACGGTTACAGTAGTATAGCGTCAACTTTGCTCAGATGTAAGCCACTATGTGATCCCGGATCTGCACTTTGGAACGAACTTCGAAGCCACTATAGAGGTCGAAGGCTGGCGCGAGGGCTGGCTCGTTGGATGTCTATACAGACGGATCGAAGATGGAGAAGAGCGTACGCTCGGCTCCAACAAATCCTATAAGATGCCCAACTACTGCAGCGTTTTCCTGGCGGAGGTATTCGGCATAAGGAGGGATGCGGGATGGATGGAGGGGGGATGTTTAACATACGAGCACTCGTGCTTATACTTAAAAAATGCACAAAATTTTGAAAAATAAGTTTAAATAAGAAATAAAAATAACTTTTATTTCCAGCAACTTTTTAAATTTATGTACATATAGATGATTACTAATGAACATATTTACAGCTACAGGCACTCATCTATTTTTATGCTACTAAAGCTAGTAGGAGAGGAGAAGAAACAATGCAAATTGCTATGCAAACAAGGTCATTAGATAAGCGATAGAAAAATCAAAAACTCATAAATGCCTGTTATAAATAAACCAAAATTTAGCATAAGTATTTAAAATTAAAGACAAACTTTGATGTTAATAAACGCTATTAGCATAATTTAGCGGTCAGCTGAGCATGAGCGCTCAAAGGGAAAATTACCAAAATACCCCCGCAAAAACGTTGAATTACAACATTTTGTATGCCCTTAACGAAGGACCACCAAAGTGAGTTGTTAACAAGCAACATAGCCATGGCGAACCTTGAATGATAAACAAAAATTCGTACAAGAGCTTGCAACAGTGATTACGATAAGCGTATAAAAAATGTAAAAAAAAAGTGAAGCGAATCACATAGTTCGCAAACATCTTTGAGGGGCAATGTGTACCAAATGCTGGAAAATACAATATTTGCAGACAAAAGTTCTTGTTTTGCTGTCTGTCTGGCTTACATACATATGTACATATATGGCAGGCAACCGTTTTGACCCTGACCCAATTCACGCGCCGAACAAGGCAAACAGGAAATATACGTGTGTGCTGACTTACTCGGCAAAAGGGACTTTGTTGAATTTCGTGCTCATACATATCTATATATATATATTTTGTTTGCTTTTGAAAATGTGTACAGATGGCGTGCAACTGTTGTTAAATGGATTCAACTTGTTTAAAAAAAAAAAGTCAATTTTCTGCGTGAATGATGCGCATCTTTGTCTGAAATGGTGTAAATTAAAATTTTGTACTGCGAAGCAGCTGCCAGCTGCTTAGACTTTTCAAAATATCAATGGCGAATTAAGCAAGTCACTGAATTTACAAAGCTCTTTCTATTCAAATGCATTTTAAGTTCATCTTTAACAAATATTCGTTCTTCATCGAATTTTAAAATTTATTTACTAGTCAAAACAAAAAAAAAATGCTCTATTAACCGATGGATTCCACATAAAGTTGACTGGCTTTTTGCTGTAACTTGTGTTCGGCATCATACTTTAGGTGAGGCAAAATTAAGGACGACCCTAACCGAGCTCGCATAGACCTTAGATGCTATTTGGGTGGTTAGTTCTGAGAGCATATTTAGATGAATCTCTGAATTTAATTTCACTCAACTCAAAGTCATTTCAGGGACCGACAAAGAGTAGTCTTAAGACTGGTTTTCACTATGTCATATTTTGACACCGGAATTTGGTGACATATTTTGATACAACCTTATCTCCTTTATCCATACCTTTACCGATGATATTAAATATGGGCCAAAAACTGACAGGAGAGCCCATTTCGCAGCGCATGTACACGACTAAAGACCTATCCTGATCCAAATGAATGAGTTTTCACTTATTTGACGACAAATGCCACTGAATTTGACATAGTGGAAACCAGCCTTTACAGTGATTTCATTGGAAGGTGTCGTTACGGGACGGAACCCAAGTCCAGCGCCTAATTACATTCCGGCATGTTAAAAATTTAAGGGAACATTTATAAGGCCAATCGCTTGATAGAAAGTTCTTTCAGTCAAACATTTCTAGGATTACTTAAAAATTCTTCGCTTTCTTACTTCAGCCAGCCTACAAACATCTTTTTCTTTCGCGTATATGTATGTATTTCATGGCCTTGCCCAATAAACTTATGTTGATGAACTCTTAACGAGATTAAAATGTATTCTATAAAAAAATGCAGAACCATCTTTTTTATTATTCCAAGAATGAAATTTAAGCAACCACTCCAATTATATTTTAAGTATGCCCCAAATCAGCTACCAAGCAATGAAGCAATCCCGCCAACAAAATTCCACAGACACTTGAGCATTCAATCATAATTCATAGCCCACAACTCACTTAAATAAAATCAAACTTAACGAGGCGCGAGTGTAAATATTGCTAAATATATGTATAAACAATTTAATTTATCAAGGAGTCGGAGAGCGGCGGCGAATAGAACAGCACTAAAGCGGTCCTGTGCGTTGTCGTTCGAGCAATTTTACTTATTCGCTAACTAGAATGAGTGAGCAAATTGCGTAAATGTGAAAGGAATGCAAGAGTTGTTCATATACATATTGTCGCTGAAGCGTTACAAATTGCCTGCGCAGAAGGAGCTAGAGCCAGCAAGGAAAATAGAGAAAAGGCAGCGACAGCCAACGCTAGCACATCTACACATACGCAGTCACATATGCGTATCAATGTAATCGCCTAACTTACTTGACGTTGTGCTCGTATCAGTAGAAACCCAATAAACATTTTTGTTACATTTCAATTTGAGATGCATTTGAGAAACAGTCCTTTTATCAAATCTCATAGGTTAGTTCTCAAATGCATCTCAAATAAGCGTTGAAAGCGTTCTCAAACTAAAAGGCAGTTCTTTACTATAGAATTTTCTTATATTTCAAATTGAGAAATGTTGAAGTCTCAGCTTTTTCTCAAACGTGAGTAGAGTGGAACGAAATGGAATACTTGTTTCGTGTTGCCAATGATAAATGTAATATAAAGTGCACAGTTTTTATAGTGAATGAATTTAAAAGAGAAACGCATTTTGTGGAAACAAATTTCAATTTTTCCCCCGATTTTGGGATTTATTGCGATTTTTTTCTCCAAAAAAAAAACATTATTTGGATTTCTGGCATTTTCAGTATATCATAAACCCTTTTATGATACTTAATAGTCTTTTTAGGTAACATAAATAAATTTTATTTTTAACATCAAAATATTATTTTATTTTAAATAGGCAACTGTCGGTCACTATCGGTGCAGCAGACTATTTCTTTCTTTCGTTTTTAAATTTTGCATGGCAGCAATTTTCATATAACTACTACATATGTATGTACATATGTATGTGCCTCCTCACCGCACGTTAGCTGCTGTTGTAGTACTTACATATGTATATTGCCTGTCTGTGTCGGAAGTCGAAATTTAAGTAATTCAATTTCATTGTTTGGTGAAGACCATTTCTTCACTTACGATACTGTGGGAAGGAATCATTAGCTCTGATCCAATACTTTTCGTGTAAAATCTTGTAAAAATTGCAAACAGTAAAATTACTCTCTGAAGTGAGAGTAAAAAGTGAGTAACAACAAAAAGTGCGGGAACAAAAACAGCATTTTTCCTGTAAAAACGTAAACCAGTCGTGTAAAAACCTGTAAGTTCATGGAGTACTGGATCAGAGCTATTGCTTAAACGCAAGTGAGCAGCTGGGTGACATATGTACATACATACATACATACATACTTTTATAAGAATACTTACATTTTTACCCCTTCGGCAAATTTTCGAATTTTGTAAGAAGTTATATACGGATATGTATGTTTTACTGAATAATCTTTCAAGTAGACCTCTTTGGGAAACTTTAAGCTATCTGCAGTGCAACTACATCCAGTCCAATTTCTCTATGTATAAACCTGTAGAATACTACAATACAACGTGTTAGCCCAGTAACCATCTTAATAAATAATAAATAAATAAATATTTTCCTAAAGTTCACTCGTACTAACTTCTTTACAACGAAGCCTTAACTAAAAACCATATTGGATATTTTTGAGAAAATTTTTCTGTCCACGCAAATTTTAATAATATATACTACTTATCTAGTAAGCTATGTACTACAACACAATTTCAACAGCAAAAATTTGTCCATGCATTCATATGTGATTTTGTCTCTTTGACAATATTCAAAATATGTTTATTTAATGAAGCTTATAATTTACTGCATCATTGTAAGCGATGAAACAGCAGTTGACTTAGTTTAGATTTCTAGTGCCACAAGCGTAGCCAGCGGCTCCAAACAGCACTCAAGCGCATACATACTTGCATACGTACGTGTTTGTGTGAGAATACTTATGGATGGCACGCTACGGCATTTATGCTTATACATTGGTATCTATGTACATACATACGTGTATATACGTAAGCGGTATGAACATTTAATTTTCAGTATAGAGACAAGCACTAAGAAAAATTAGCGTCAAGGGTCTAAATTCGTTATGACAAGAAATTGAATATTGTTTTAAGTTACGGCCGAGGAGTAATTCTGATTATGGAAAAGTAAATTGTTTTTAAGTTGGGAAAAATTTAATATGTATAGATTTTCTTTGGTTAATTATATGTGTGTATGCATGAGGCATATATCGCACGAGAGTATGTCAGCATTTCACTATACTTAACAAATGAATTAAATTGTTGGCGCTTACACTTTTAGTAAGTTTTTGTGCGAGCTTCTCCTCCTATTTGTGGTGCACGTCTTGATTTTGTCGCCCAAATGGAGGGACCTACAGTTTCACACCGCTTTCGAATGGTAAATGGTTTTACGAGAAGCTTTTACAAGGCAGAAATACACCCGGAGTGACCGCTGTTAGAAAAACTTTTTCTAATTTAGATGTTACGAGGAGCGAGGATTGAACCCAGGTCCTAAAGAAGGGTTGTGGTTTTTGTAGTCGCATTTCTAAGCCATGCCTGGGTCGTTTTGTACATCAATAGTTGTTGTCAAACTCAACTAACGGTTGGTCCAAGCAACGAGCTATTTCGTTGTGGTCTGATCAGATAGAGTGAGATTGATCTGACGTGATAAAAAGTGGTTGGTATCATGGGGGAAATCTCCACATGCTGGATACTCATTGGGAATATCGGGGTCCAGTCCGTAGACAAGGAGCTATAGAGGCGGCTATACAATATTCTGACCGCAATTGGACGAGAGTAATGCGGGTCTCTCATGGCAAGCGAAGCTTTGCGTATGCGATAGGTGGTACACCAATTGGGCTCCAATTATGACGTTCGTATGTAGATCGAGAGCGGTGGTAAGTTGTGACCGACTCACTATAAATGCCGTTGATCACTTATCGGTACGTCGTCGAGTCCAGTGGTTGGTCGGTGTACATCTGGACCGCATCCAAAGATGCCTTCTGACGTGCCAGGCTCCTATTCAAGCAAGGGTCTGTTGGTTGGCCTTTAGCTCCACACAAATGAAACTATGCACATATTTATTTTAATTAACGCTGCCAAATTAAAGGCACATTCAGCTTATCGCAGCGTGTCTCATTAAATTGTCACAATTACTACAGCAGCCCTCTCAAACCGGAACTTACCGGTTATTTTTGCTACATAAATAAAACACTTCCTCAACTTCCAGCCTCCCAAAAGGGAATAGCTTTCATTAGACTAATAAATATTTTCAGTTTCGCTCAACTTGTTTTCATGTCAACCTCATCAGCGTCAATTTTGATCCTTGCACGCTGTCAAGGGCCACATGCCGGCAGCAACGCTCTCATTAGCGTGGATTATTAATTTGGGATGGCCAAAATGAATTTTTCCTGCTAACAATGAAAAAATATGTAGCTTGTAACCTAATAATTGCAGAATTAGCCACATAACAAGCTTGCGTACATACAAACGTACGTATGTATATGTGCATGCAAGGTTAAAAAATTTATTGAATGCTGTTGGCCGATAGCCAAAACAGGATTTTTTTTCAGAAGACTATGTTCCTAATGAATCATACGTATATTTTGCTTAATTAACCCCGTTCAAACGAGTATGTACATATGTAGTATATGTAGGTATGTATGCATGTGTAACTACATAATATATTAATATAAATAAATATAATATATAAATATATATTTCGTACTATGTGTGTGTTGAGTTGTTCTTGTGATTTTATGTACATGGAATCTCCGGCTCTTGCTATATCAGCCAAAACTTCACTGGTCACTATTAATTGGCTGCAACTCAATTTGATCAAGGATGGCAGGGGCGTATGAGTGACGCCTAATTGGCCACGAAAATGTTATTAATTAATTGTGATTTCAGTACAAGGAAATTTAGTGGCTCTTAATTGAAATGTTTATGAAGTGAATTAGATTTTCAGAATTTGGCTGATTTTTGGTAAAATGGCAAATTGGATTATAGGTAATGTACATATATTGTTAAGTTATTTAATTTTTATTTTTTTGTTATATTTTATTTAAATTATGTTTAGCTTCATTTTATTTTCTTTTTTTACTTTCGTTTTTTAATTATGCTTATTTTCTTAATTGATTTGTAAATATTTTACCTTATTACTTAATTTATATTTCTTTTTTGATTTTTGGTTTTATATTATTTGATTTTCATATATGTATGTAGTTTATTCTATTACCAAATTTTTTGTATTCTGTTTTTTTTTATCATTTTATTTTGTATTATTTTTTTAATTTAAATTATATTTCATTTCGTTTCATTTTGACTTAGAATACGTCTTACCTTAAGGTATGGGGGCTATGTTCAAATGTTGTAGTTGTAATTTTTAGAGCTTCACAAAAACGCTTATTGCACGAGAACTAATAAAGCGATTTCAAAGAAAAGTGTGGCGTTTCAAAGATAAAATTCCAAACCTGTCGACAGATTCATTTTTGTAAATAACCAATTCGGTTTCTGTCGTAAAAACAACGGTAAACATTGCCTTATTTTGGGGTCAATTTTGAGCCTTTAAAGTGCTCTAGCAACTTATTGTTGGCATATATAACTTTCATTTTCGGGATATAGGTTCTTTGGAGCAGTAGAAATATTATCGGGTACAAATTTTATATAAATTTAACAAATATTGAGCATTTTAAGGCAAAAAATTGTTGAAAAAATTTGCAAATTTTTTTCATTACCAAAATGCTCGAAAACCGCTCGAATGATTTTGTTTTTGTTTTCTTTAATCAAAAATTCAAGAGTTTTCCTTTCGTTTGGTATATGGGAAGTATTGGTTGATATCTTCTATATATGTTTATTTTATTCAAATATATGGGCATAAATGATTTTCCATACAAAATCACCTCGTCATCATTTTGCAAACACGTGCATATGTTGGAAGTGTGGGAAGGAGACAAAAAGTATGTATGCGTATGTAATGCGGCTTTTGATCGCAGCGTATGTACATATGTAAATGCATATATACGTACATATGAAAGTTTCAGTTAATGTGGATCTGTTTGGTTTTGTTATCGATATTTTTATCGATTTTGTTATCGATTTTGCTATCGATTTTGTTATCGATATATCTATAGATTTTGTTGCCGATATTTTAATCGATTTTGCCATCGATATTTTTATCGGTTTTGTTACCGATATTTTCACCGATTTTGTTATCGAAATTTGTATCGATGTTGTTATTGATTTTGCTATCGATATTTTCGGAACTTATCGATATAATGATCGATATTTTTATCGATTTTGTTATCGATTTTGTAATCGATTCTGTTATTGATTTTATTATTGATTATTTATCGGTTTTGTTATCGATATTTTTCTTGATTGTTTTAACAATTTTGCTATCGATATTGTTATCGCTTTTGTTATCGATATTTTTGTCGCTTTTGTCATCAATATTTTTATCGATTTTTCTATAGATATTGTTATCGCTTTTGTTGTCGGTATTTTTATCGGTTTTTTTACCGATTTTGCTATCGATATTGCCATCGCTTTTGTTATCGATAGTTTTATCGATTTTTTTATGGAATTTATTACCGATTTTGTAATGGATTTTTTGATAGATTTTGTTATCAATTTTGTTATTGACTTTGGAATCGATTTTGTTATCGATTTTGTAATCGATTTTTCGATAGATTTTGTAATCGATTTTTTATCGATTTTGTAATCGATTTAGTTAACGATTTTGTTATCGATATTTTTATCGATTTTGTTATCGATTTTATTATCGCTTTTGTTATCGATATTTTTTTCTTAGTTTGTGCTTTCGTTTTTGACTTGGATATGCTCTTAACCATACCACGTATTCTACGTTTAAATTTAGCGGGTGTATCTCCGATACAGCCTGCAGACCAAGACGAAGGCGCTGGACTGTTCCTTTTTATTTTTTTATTTTGTTTCCTTTTGCTTTTTTTATTTAATTTTATTTAATTTTTAAATTTTTTAAAAGTATTTTACTTTGTTATTTAATTTTTCGTTTTTTTCTTATTGTTTAGGTTAATTTAATGTAATGTATTTATATTTATTACTTATTTTTTTAATTTAAATTTTTAATTTTATTTATTATTGATTTATTTTATATTATTTATATTATATTTTACTTCGTTTTATTAAATTTTTTT
>NW_023458559.1:76594672-76610064 GCF_013731165.1 Rhagoletis pomonella | reverse complement strand
TTATATTATTTATATTATATTTTACTTCGTTTTATTAAATTTTTTTACTTTTTTATTTCCTTTATTTTATTTTACTTTATTAATTTTATTTATTTTTTACTTTATTACTTAACTTATTTAAAAGTATGTTACTTTGTGTTTAATTTTTTGTTTTATATCATTTTATCATAATATATTTTGTTCTATTACGTAATTTATTATAAGTCTTTTGCTCTGTTTTTTGTTGCTTTATCCTATTTACCAATTTTTTTCTTTTCTTTATTTTACTTTATAAACATTTTTGGTTCTTTACTTTGGTTTATTTTGTTCGACTTTTATAATTTTTAATTAATTCTTAATTCTTTCATATTTCGCCATCTTTAATTTTATTTTAATTTTTCATTGCGTGTATTTGATTTAATTTTTTTCTTATTTCAGTTTCATTTGTTTATTTTTTTATAAATTTTATTTTTTACAAAAATTGTAGTTAATTATTCCTTCCTATTTATTTATTTGATTTTATTTCTTAAACAATTTTTTTTTTAATTTCTATCCGTTAAAACTCATTTAAAATTCTGCTACATTCCCTGAGTACATAAATACTAGCCAAGCAACTAATGCAAAATGTAAAAAGCAGTGAATTAGCAATGCAAAAACTGAGACAAAAAACAAAAAACCAAAAATGCAGAAAATCAAAACAACAAAAACAACATTTGGTTGAGTCATAAAAATGTCAATAACATTTGAGCAAAAACTGGCTAGACAACGGTTGATAGCACGCAATGCAATAGCAAAAACAATAAACAAAAAGATAACGACTTAAAGCAGCTTCTAAGAATTAAAACAACAATAATAACAGCAGTCAAGGGAACTAACAGACACAATACTAGTCAAGCGACAATACATTAAAGTCATTACAAACCAAAGGCCAACTGGTGACATTTGAAATATACAAAGAAAATGGTACGCATACAAATGCGACTAACGAGAAATACCTATTAGATTTTTCAATTTTTCTCATTTAAAGTCGTATGCAAATTTTTAGTCAGCAGAAATAAAAATTATAGAGGCAAGCAAGTTGGGCGGAAGGTCTGCATATAAATCACAGCCGATTGTCTACCAGTTTGACTGTCGATGCCATTTTGTCGCATACTTTAGGGCGGTGGAGTGGGGATGGTCTGGATTATCGAATTCGTTATTAACTAAATGGTTAACTGAAATTTTGGTTGTCAGAAGTCAGGCAGAACGAGGTCAATACGTCGCTTGTGGAGTTAGCAAAGGCTACTTGCATAGAAATGTGGGGCACAGCATCTCCATCAAACGTGGAAAGATGTTAATCACATCCAAGGTGAATCTATAAGATTTGAGAACCTTCAACTCCTAAGCACTGGCGATAGGTGAATATATTTTTACAAGCTTTTTTAGTTTATAAGCTTCCCAAGAAAGAGAAAGATTCAGTAAATAAATAAATATGAGGAAAAAACTGTATATATGTATGTATTACCAGTCAGGAGTCGCCTTATTCACTAACATGAAGTCCCTATTACGACGTAACTCTTTCGCTCTGTGTAAGTTACAATGCCATAGTGCTTAGTTATATGGATTGCAGTCCTTACACGACAGCAGAACCTACCACGCCAGCGCGTATACGCAACATTTATACATAGTTTCTCTAAACTTCGATTGATGTATAAAATACTATTTTAACGGCATATTCATCTTTCTACATAACTAAAATATATGTTTAACTAGTTAATAGCTCCATAAAACTTACGTAAAATTTGTAAATCATTTCAAATGAAAACAAATCGCTTCAGGCAGCCCCATTACTGCCTGCCGTCCATGCCAGCAACGCTGTGACGCCATTATCAGCAGCTAAGCGGCGACTGAAATACGTGCAATACGACACTACTTATTTTTAGTATTGAATAGCGCGAAGAAGGACAAAAAGAAAATATTATTTAACAGAGCAATAACAGCGCAGCTTCCGTGAGCGCGAGAGAAACTGCTAGGGCATTTAGAGAGAGAATAAATATTTGATTTCATGTGCTCAAAATTTTGACTGAAAGTACTGAGCTGAGCGTGCGTACGAAGACATTGCGGTCTTGAGTGAAAGTTGTGCTGGATTGCTTGTTGTTAGTGCCAGCAAACAAATGTCAAACACAAGCTCATACATTAATAAATATGTACCACGTAAAGTACTTTCGATAACCACCAAAAAGTTCACTGAAATATAAATGCTTTCTCATAGAAAAATGCAATTGAGCAGTTGTCTTAATCTTTATCATAGCCAGTGATGGAACATTGAGTAAAAGCACACCATTTTGGAGTCTCTCATTCGTCTTCTATAGATGCTCTTGGCGTTTACAACTGGCAACCAGTATTTTTAATATTGAGTGCAACTTAGTGCATTTATTAAAATTTCCTATTACACTTTGATGCAGATTGTCCATTTCACCACCACATAGACATGTGCAAAAATTTTCTGAAAACATTTTAGCTTAAAGAGACAAATGATGATTAAGCAATATGTTCTTAAAAATACATAAAAGTGAAATCCGCAACTTAGCAATGTTTCATAAAAGCAAACATAAAAAAAACAAAAATGCAGGCTTCTATTTGGTATAAGCTTACATACGCTTACCCGATCCCTGTCTTCTGAGGGAAAGACTAATACTTTTTTTCAAGAACGAAACACGTACACGGCTTTAAAACATATATTAAGGAGGAAAAACTCAATCTCACACTCACACATGCATATGTGTATGTACAAACAACTTCCTTCCTTCCGTGTCATAGCACTTTACTCTTAAACAAAAGTGGAATGCTTTAGAAGATTTGAACTGTGCTTCGTTGAAACAAAGCTGCGGAAGTTGGCTAAGGCACAGCAACGCAACCAAAAGCAACACTGTTGTGTGGCGCTGCTGGCGACGACAGCACATAAAAATAAATAGATTTATTGTGCAATTGCATTTTTGTGCTCCTAAAAGTATGCTTTTCCACAGCAAAGGGGGTAATACCTACTGCGACAATACTTTGTCGCTTGCAAAGGGGCTGGCGGGCTTCTGACTTTGTATGTAAGCTCCTCATCTCTCATTTGCTTCATTTTTTGCCTTACTTTCAACGCGCTTATCAACAACAAATTTTACATGCATTTCCCTACACGCTCATAAACCTGTCTATTTGAATGTGTGCATTATTTTAAATACTTTTACTTTTGGTGTTGCATACGTTTGTGCTGTTCGCAAACTGCCCTCGCTGTATGCGCTTTAATGCTACAGCACATCACATTTGCAACCCTTGCAACTCTAAAAACGCATGCCACACTCGTTTCATTTGATGATTTTTAAGTACTTATGTGTGCGTGCGTGCGTTCAGTTATATAAACCTTAATTCTTCTTTAAGAAACAATAAAATTACAGATGTACTTTCATCTTGATATCTAAAACAATGTAGTCGTTTGTGCACAATTAGGGTTGCACACAAGAGGCGTTTCATGGCGTGAGGCTAAATATTCTATTTGGTTTTATACTTATGCATATATGCAAACAAATTTGTATGTAACTGTTTGCTAATCCTCCATTGTGAATGCCGTGGAATTAATTTTGCGCTTAAAAATATGCAACAGCTTTATCGCGAGGCAGACTGTTAAATTTGCAAGTACGTGCAAGCTGCACTTCGGCTTACGAAATCTCTTGTTTCTTGCTTACAAGCACATAACCTAAGCACCTCAACCTTACCTGCCCGAAAATATGATACTTCGGGGTCATAAAAAGTATCGGTTTCGCTTCCGGAATCATGTTTTCTTCGACAAGAAATGCAAGGCTCTCTAAAATTCCTTCTCCCTTCCTGTGTACTTGCAGTTCCGTAAGTATTGCGTTCACGTGACAGCTTAATGTATTTCAGCTACTACGCAACCTACTCAGCAAGCTTAGCTGGTATTGGTTTTTTTTTTAATTCAAACAGAATGTGACCTGCGTCTTTGTGCTTGCGGTATTCATTGCTTACCAGACTTAAAGTCAAATCGCCGAGATCAAGCCGTAGTAAATATTTGCCGTTGTATTCGTGTCCGCCCAGAATACCATAGTTTCGATGCTAACGCTCTAGTCATATCGGCAGTGATCTAGGCTGTTCCTACTCGACCATCGCCGTGAGTTCGTATTATTTCCTTGTCCTTATTAATCCTTAAAAAAGTTTAGAGGTTTTCACATTCGTCCACTACAAAGGACCAAAGCTACGGCGAATACAAAATTTGCTATGTTTACACCGTTTATTATTCATCCTAAATGGCAGTATAGAGATCTATATCTCTTGAATCGAAATAGATGTGTGGACAATATGGGCAAAAGCTCCCTCTATAGGCAGGAAGGTACACAGAGCAACCTCAATTAACAGCCTTGAGAATAAAGTGAGCTAGCGGGAGTTAAAGTAATAAATATATAGTTGCCTATCATTTAGCTGACTCAGGTGGCGGATCTTGCAAGTACTCGGTATATATTACTAAATGTGTATAACTAGCCATAAATATACAGACGAGCGAATCAATAGCTAATACTAGTGAACCCGCATATATTAGTAAGGTATAAGGTATAGTAGGTTTTTAATATTATTATTATTTAATATTTGAATTAGGTAATTGCCCTAATTTAAGTGAGTTGGATTTTTTAAACAGGTGGCAACTCCCCTAAATATATTTCAGAAATAAAGTGTTTTCAAAATCATTTCGATGATATCCATCTTTTAATAATTCATCCAACTTCTTAAATAATTTGAATGTCACTTTATAAACACGTGGCAACCCTCTTCAAACATTCATGTTCAAACTCAAGTTTTTCTAACACCCTTTTGCTTCTTATTCCAAATAACTTGTGTAAAAGTTAATTAAATTTGACGTTTTAAACAGGTGGCACCCCTCGACAAAAGTAGTTTAGAGCTAAGATATTCTTAAATATTCTTCCCCTAACATTGCGATACATATTTTAATTAACTAAACCGCTAAATATAGTTTAGAAATAAAGATTTTTCAAACCCATTCGATTAATACCAATATTTTAATAATTTATTTGGTAATTTTAAACCAATTTTTAAATAGGTGGCAACCCTCTTCCAACACTCAAAAATATTCTTAATGTTTAAACTAAAGACTTCTTAACACTCTTTCGTGTGACATCCAAATTTTGACATTTCATATAACTTTTGGATAAGTTAAAGGTTTTTTCTTAACAGCTAACATATGTGTAAGCGCCAATCTATGATATGATGAAGTTAACTAAATTCGACATTTCAAGCAGGTGACAACCCACTTCAAAATATTTTCAAACTGCTACTTTCTGAGTCCTCCTTCGTTTGGCAACCATATATTGGAACATTGGTTTCCTATTTAATTTTCTTAATTCAAATTTAATTTGATTTTTTAAACAGGTGGCAAACCTCCTAAAGTTATGTTAAGAAAAAAAGATTTTCTAAACTATTTCCATTGATACCCATTTTGTAATATTTTATTTTGTTTTTAGATAATTTGAGTATATTTTTTTAAAAGGTGGCAACTTTTTTCAAAAAAGTAAAGCCTTATTGCCTATCAGCAGTCCAAGCCTTTAAATTTGACACCTCATTTAGGAAAATCGAACGAACGGCGCGGTAATTATGGCATTGCTTATTAAATAATTTGAATACAATTGTTCTACAGGTGGCAACTCAGTTGTACACTACAGGCCAAGCGCTTTAATTTGACACCCCTTTTTAAAATCGAGTGAACGATGCAGATCTTTTATCCTGAAAGAAAGAAGGCAAGAAAGAGTAAGTAGAGAACTTCACTGGCACCAAGTCACTGGGCAGCGCCAGGCAGAGAAGATATTGGGGGGATACAATAGGAAAAGATATGAAAAACTAATTAACCTTGCAAAGAACAAACTGAGAATTCTAGCAGGTATCTTAGCAGGTCATTGCGGATTAAGAAGTCACCTACACAAACTTGGGGTCTGGTCCACTGATTCATGCCATTTCTATGATAGGACCGCTGAAAATTCTGAGCATATAATCCTCGAATGCGATGCAGTGGCGAGTAGACCAGAGAAATACCTCGGGTCACTAAACCCGCAGCCAACCATCTAATGGATTTCCTAAGGGGGCTAAGACTGACCGAGGTGGTGTAAGGAGCAGGAGGGCACAATAGATATCCTGGCCGCAGTGCATTCCTCAAATGAATATCTATCCATTTATCTAAGCACAGCAGGCATTCATGAATTATAGCGTTTAACATAACCAATTAGTTCCACTTCTAGGTGAGCGGACGGAAACGAATGCGAGCACTGAAATGGTGCCACAATTGGCCCAATAGGCCTAAATGTGCCTCCCTTATCTACGGGATACCAGCACCCACTTAAAGATAACGTAACCTACTTAGTCGATTGTAAGCATTGCAATACCCGTCTAGTTTCGATCTGTTAAAAACCCGTCTGCTTTTATTCTTGAGAGAAGCGTTTTCATCGTTCCACGTAGTTGATTTGTTTCCTCTTTGATACGTTACCTGTAAGCGGCACTTCAGGGGGACTACTCTGTATTGCAATTCGAAACTCAATGCGATTCGAACTTATACAAATTCATAGTGTCAAATATTCGAATACGAATGATTTTCTTTTCAAATCGCAATACAGTGTAGACTCCCAGGCAAATGAACTTACTAAACAGCGCTAAAGGTACTAAGAGCTCTTGATTCAGAGAAATAGAATTGATGCAGCTCAGCACCGTCCTCTGCCGCAGTATTTATTTTAACTAATCAAATAAAATTTCGCATTTTCGTAAACTTTTTACATTTTTCAGTGTCCTCTTTTTTATTAACTTAGACACTTGGGGAATTCGGCTATTATACCATTTTAAATTATTTATTTACGACAGCATATGAAAGTAGTTACATATTACAAAACTTTTAAACTTACTTAATTTATTTTTGTGTTGCATATTTGCAGTCGCAACACATGCAGCTGAATCGTATTTTGGTTGCAACTTTGTGCGCTACAGAGCAGTGTGTTACTCATTGCGTGACTTTAGTAAGTAAGCTGTGTTTTTCTAATTTTTTATTTATTTTTTTTCAAAAATGTACATACCATTGTGTATTCGAATATAATCTCTGCATATGTGTAGGAAGAAGAAGAGTTAAGGAAAAACTGCTAACTGCTAGTCGAACGAAAAAATGCAACGTTGTCATTTGTAAACGTGACTGTTGACGTAATTAAATAAAACTTTCTTTATTCTTGCAACAAAGAGCAATATTTTTGTAGTAAGTATGCTCGGATTGACATAAAAGTTATTTCATTCGAGCGCAACCGAAACTTAATGCAATAAATCCACCAGTTTTGAATGAACTTGTAGCTCACTTTTTGGTGTCTGGGGTGACATGCACGCATTGCATACAACAACAAAAAAAGTAAGTGCGCCTGGGCCACACTGGAGAAGTGAAACTTACGTTACATACATATCTATTTTGAGCTTTTGCTTACGGTTATATCTTTTGTCTTTTTTCTATCTGTATCCCTAACTCTACCCCTGTTGGTTCTAATTACATTTATGTTATGCTGTTTTCCTTTATCTTCATTTTTATCTTTATACTTTATCGATAACAAAATCGATAGCAACATCTAATAAAATATCGATAACAAAACCGATAAAAATATCCATAGCAGAATCGATAAATATCCATAGCAGAATCGCTAAATATCGACAACAAAATCAATAAATATCGATCACAAATAGATAACAAAATCCATAAAAATATCAATAACAAAATCGATAATAAAACCGATAAAAATATCGATTATTTTAACGATAAGTCCTGAGAATCCCGAAAATTTCTAAAATCCCACAATAGTTTCCAGATTGAGTCTCTGTGTCTCTCTCTATATGCTTTTGTCTTAAATTATCTTTACTTTAATATTTCTTCCCCTATCTTAATCTTTACTTTTATCGGTATCCGCATCCTCCTCTTTGTCTTTACTTTTATGTTAATCATTTTCTTCATCTACATATTCCCCTTCACCTTTGCCTTTATATATATAAGTAAAGTGTTTAAATTTATCTTGGTCTTCATGTTTGCCTTTATCTTTACGCATCTTTGTTTTTGTTTTTATTTTTACCTTTGTCTTTATCCTTTTCTTTATCTATGTACGTAGCCACCTTTACTTTCATTATTGTATTGCTCTTTTTCTAAGTGTTATTCTTTAACCTTTTATTATTTAGCCAATTTTTGTTAAATTAATACCATATGCATACACACAAGAAGCACTTCTTCCAGTCCCAACCATTTCCGTTGCACCATTTCCGTTGCATCATTTCCGTTGCACCATTTCCGTGTGCACTTTCCGTTGAATTTGCCAATTTACTCCCAACCAACCAACCGCCGCTAAAGAAGTTTTACTTCAACTTTAATAAGCTTTAAAATTAATTAGTTTAATATTATTATCCAAACCCGAACCACCCAGCTAACCGCAAATGAGTTTACCATTTGACAACAGCAGCAAATATATTAAAATAATAATAACAATCCCGTTAATACATATGCTAACTTTTTTTGTGGCGCTGCAGCGCGCTGCTTTAAATACCCGCTTTTTTCAATAATCACATTTTAATTTATTTGGCTTTTTATGACTAAATATATGTATTTAGCAGCTGATGCCGCCAAGTGCGCAAATATTATAAATGAAACACAATTCGCAGGCTATAACTTGTATTTATTAACTCAATATGATACTGTAATTAAAGCTATTATTTCGATGAATGAGCAAACAAGTTAATTGATTTTATACGACCTTAATTGTGTGTTAAATTATTCAGCCTCATTGAATACGGAAAAATATGCACGTTTAATATGAGTTAATTAAAATATAAATGTGAAATGAGAAAAAAATTAATGCGTTTTCAAATGGAAATTCCAAAAGCTTATTGCATCACATTTTGTTCTTTACTTTCGAAAAGAGAAAATTGCACTGCAGACTAACTGAAAATTTTATGGTGTTTACGTTGGTGACAGCTTAGATCATAAGTGGTTTCTCTCCGGAACTTTCAGCGTTGAAGATTGATTTCGCCTTTTTCGGCGAAGTGTAGAAAAATTCGATACAATCCTTATTCTTTTCTTAACTCATGGAGTCTCTTCGTAACTTGTAACTATGTGGTTTGGAAAAAATTTAAAGTATTTCCCTGAGAAGTTTTGATGCATTCACCGGAAATCAGGTCAGTGGCCTTGTATTGCAGTAGGGGAGCTATTGGCAAGAGATGGGGTATCTCGCCTAAAGTTGTCTATTGGCTCTACGAGACCGTAGTCAAGCCAATTATTTATTATGGCGCCCTAGTCTAGAGGAACTTACTGGAAAAGGCTACACTAGCTAGGCAGCTGGAGCGCGTAAATACAACGGGCTGCCTTAATTGGTATAAGTGGGGCACTGCGGACCGCCCCCACATTAGCACTGAACGTAATGCTAAACGTAGTTCCTGTCGACGTTGCAAGACTGGACATTCTGGAGTTATAGTGGGCTTCGATTTCACCCCGGATCGTACGGATTACTGCGCCACCGATACGACTCCTTGGAGCTTCTTCTCTGTCCACTTTCCCTCAAGAGATGAGTGGGCCGGGCGGAAATTCTGGAGGAGGGGTGCGGTGAACTTCTTTACGGATGGATCGAAACTGGACGGCAGAGTTTGTGGTGGGGTCTTCAGTCGAGAGCTTACCATCAGCACTAAGTTCAGGCTGCCGGACTTCTGCAGTGTATTCCCGGCGGAAGTAGCTGCTATCAAGGAGACGGTAAATTCACTGCTAAGGAGCGTTTTAACAGTCAGGGAAGTGAGCGTATATTCTGATAGCCAAGCGACAATCAGGGCTTTGAATTCGTTAGAGGTGCGCTCTAACGTGGATAAGGAATGTCTGCGCTCTCTCAATGGAACACAAATAGAATATTGGAATATTTGCATGTATTACTCATTTTATTGCGATTTCTTTTTTTTGGGTTTATAGTTTTGCAACAAGTAATTTTTAGATTTTTTTAATTATTTTAAATAAGGTTATGATTATAAAAAAGTTAAGCACTCTATTTGCCATGCAAAAGTCATGGAAGAAAGTTTTTACCTATCTTGATTGTGACGGCTGTTGCAAAGACTTTTGTACTGGATTTATAATTATGCAACGGAGCGTATGTATATAGAAAGGCTGAAATCTTCTTACCACAAAAAATAAAATCTGAACTTATTTTTACTTAATTGCAAATTAATTATTTAAACAATAAACTTTCATTTTGTATCATTTTGGCCGACCTCGTGACTTGTCTCATCAAACCAGATGAATGCAGCAACTACCAAAGCTAAATGCGACAACTTGCCGCAATCGCTAATGGCTGTCACGTAGTTGAGGCAACCATCAAAATCCTATTAGAGTAACTATGCTCAGCTAAATAGTAATGTGCCAACGAAGCGACGTCATCCGCTCGTTTTCATTGCAAATCCCGCGGAAAGTTTGCAATCAACAGATTGTCGTTGGCCATTACCCTAGTGACTCGACTGGCGCCGTGGTGAGACTGAGATGGTGGCTAGGCGGATGTGGTTTTTATGGTAGTTTACTTAAATATACATACATCTCATCTTTACATATATAAATATGTAGCTTTTTGTACACGTTTTTCTGTGGCACCTTTTCATTATGCAACATTTATTGTTATTTGAAAGTTTTCTTGTTTTTGTTGCTTGTGGCAACTAACCATAAGCGGCTTATATTCACTCAGCTTGCACTAAATGCGTGTAATGACCTAAGCACTAAGCTTGCGCCATGCTAAGGATAATTCGAATATGTGTTCCAGCACGTTTTTTTTTCATTTTTACTGACTCTAGAGATAGGCTGATTTTTTTAATTTATTCATACATACATACATACTTAATTATAAATTTTTCCAACGTGCTTATGCCTTTGATAAAGAATACTTTGTAGAGTCACTTCTAATCTGTCTATCTAGAATATTTCACAAATTAACACCTAAAGAAGACTTGCGTTTGCACACTTGTTCCTAAAGTGACTTGCATATATTTAGGCGTTGTAGCCAAGCGCACAAACTGCGTGCTCTATAGTCATTAGCATGCAAATGAGCAAAGTTTTGAGTAATTGTGTAAATAAGCGAAAAGATCAAGGTGCTTGAAGCGTTTTAAAAACAAATTTAGATTAAAAATCAAAATAATAATTGAAAAACAAAACGGCGAATAAGGGAGAGAAGATTGATAAACCATATCTAAATTATCAAATACTAATAATATTGATTCGTCTAATGGATGGGAAATGAAAGATTTGTTTTTTTTTATTAAATATGTCAGAGACTACATATACATAAATAAATATTATTGCTGGATTTTGAAATCAAATGAAATGATTTTTAAATAAATCCTCCCTCATTGTACAATGCACACTCCCGTACTTACGGCAGAAATAAAAGGCAAAGTTTTATAAATATCTTTTTTAGCAAAAAAATAACACAGTTCTCGGATTTTGGACTCTTTAATACATTTAATTGGGCCACTCTAATTTAAATGGAGTCCCCTCTTGTGTATGATTGGAGATAATGGTATTTTAATATCCCTAGGGGCCGCTGAAAGCTCATTTTGAAACAACCTTTGAAATGGAAAACCGCTTAAATTAGGTGAAAAATATATATGTACATTGTACATATAATATACGATGCAAAAAAGAAAACCAGTTTTCAATACATTTTGATATGTTTTTGATTTTATTTTTTTTGCCAATCGCTAATTTTTTCTTTTATTAACCGACTTCAAAAAGGGAGAAGGTTATCAATTCGTCGGAATATTTTTTTTTATGTATGTTACCGCATAACTTTGGACCGCGTTAACCGATTTCTATAACTTCAAGGGTGATCCCATAATAATTTGGTTTAGATCCAAACATTGAGTCTTGAAGAAATTAAAGATAATCTTAAATTTTTATAAGAGAATTGAAGTCGGTTTTATTTTTTGCTTAAAAATTACTTGTTTTTCTATAGATTCTTTATGACTCTTCCAGTTTTCTAAGACTTTTCAAACTTTTCTCATCGTATTTCAGGTTTCACGAATCTTTTGGTATTTTTCGGGACCAAATTTTTTTAGGATTTCCAGGGGATTTGTGACTTTTTCAAGCTTTTCACGATGTTTCATATTTTACTTATGGGGAATATTTTGCGATTTAGAGGAAACTTTACGGACTTCTTTGGGAATTTTCGTGACATTCCGAGGCTTCGATTTACTCGTCAATTTATTTTTCAGATCTTCGCGGGTTTTTTCAGTACTTCTTTGAATATTTTTGGAACTTTTAGGGATCATTAGTATTTGATTTTGTTTGAAGATTTAATGTGTTTTACTTTTTGGCATTTTCTTGGTCTGCGGACTTTTCTTCGAAATAGTTTATAATTTTTTGGAATTTTTTGGGGATCTTTTCTGAATTATATCGGGACTCCTCGTCTGCGATCTCATTTTCGGAATTTTTGGGAATATTTCGGTATCCTTCTGGACTTTGTTCGGGATTTTTTCTGAAATTTTTAAGAGGTTTTCCAGGACTTTCCTGGTTGCCGTTTTTGTAGAATTTTCGTCTATAAAGGAAACACAAATTCTATTCATCACTACTAAGACCTGACTACATAAACTATGGAAAATTTGGAGTTCAGATTATTACAGAAGTCAAAGCGACAGAGTTAAGGCTTTCCCGTATGGAATTTTTGCTCATAGCGCCCTACTCTTGTGCCGCAGTGTACTGAAATTCCGAAATCCCATTTTTGGATTGCTCCTAAGCACAGTAAAGATTGAAAATTCACAGGACGAGAATTGGTAAAGGTGGTGATTGTGTCTCGGTAAATGTCGTTTATGACCTGTCTGTCGTTCGAATGATTCCTCGGATATAAGCCGATCAGCTATTGCTTACTGAACGTAAAATTATTAAGTCCTCGCTAAGTAGGTCGTGTTCATGTGACGACAAAAGGCATACGATTTCTGTCAGGAATGCGGTCTTGTAAATTCGTTCACTACTGCCTTGACAAGTTCAACGCTACGGTTAGAGTTCTACCAAAGGCGTGGTTTTGGTTAAGGTCGTGCGTTACCTGAGTATTTATGACGTTAATTGATGCAGCTATGATGCGTATCGCGGGTCAGATTACACGTGAAGTACGGAGAAGTAAGGCGCCAAGTGTCTTCACTACTGGTGGAAGGAGAGTTATCGGACGATAAGACTCCCACGAACCACTATAGCAGACTGCCATATAACAGGAGCCCTACCAGTCCAAATTCTCTATTCTAAATTCAATGACTCATCCGCCTAATGGCTAACAAATATAGTCAATATGTTGCACGTTCTAGCCATAGAGTCACGCGAAAACAATAATTGTTATCAATGTATGTTTTCGTGCATTTCTAAACAAAAAAGTTTACCTACTAATTCAAAATAATGTCCTTAAAATGTCCTTAAAATGTCGATGAAAGTAGAAAAACTTATTCAAGTTATTCTGCTCACAGAGCATGTAGAAACGCAGATGCAATTTTCCATGGCTGCCAGCGAAAAAAGAGCAGCGGAGAAGGTGAAACAGCCAGAGGAAAATAAGAAAGTAAATCAAATGTCAACTTAAAGTAATGGACTGAATTGAGTTAGTTGAAAGCGGATATTGAAGCGGATTATTGTCGGCCAAAAGAAATGTAAAACCAAATTCGAAGGATATTAAAAGCACATAAATGTCACTTATATAAAATAAAAAAGTAGCCACAGGCGACAGAGTTTATGTAATACACAAGGAATATGAATAACTTCCTGTAGCTAAAACGATTTGTTTGTAAATTGTAACATATGTACGAAGGCTACCGAAGTTTACGAGGGTCAACTTTTATTTTTGAAGTTTTAAAAAAAATGGTAAAAATAAAATAAAGCCTTCTGGGTAAACACTTTTCTCGCCTCTCTACTACAGAAATCAACAGTGTAACCGCTTATCGATAATCACTTTCAAGTTCTTATGATCCTGGTTCCGAAAAAAACGTTTCCTAAAAGCCGGCTTCTTAGAATTTTTAAATCTTTAAATTTTGCCTAGCTCTTAACCTAAATACATTCCGGTGACACGAAAAAAAATTGTTGGACAAAATAACTCGATTTCCCAACCGGTTAGCTTAAAAGAAGCCTTCAAAATATCCGCACAGCAAATATTCGTCAATACCTCAGGACATATATTTCTCTTACGAGTCCCAACTATGAATGAGAGCCAGCCGAAAGCTAGTCTTCTAACCGGCACTCCTTTGTAACGTGTAGAAAATAATAATGTAGGCATTAACCTGGTAAACCATTTTCAAAATGTTCCGCCTTCACTAGAAGAAGACAGGTGAAGAAGCGTGTCTTCAGGTTTTTGAGTCGCCTTTACTACAGGGCTGGACATAGACAAATAAAGTTCTCAATTGATTTATCATCATTGCTGCAGCTTATTCAGAGGGAACTCGCTGGCATTTTCTATCGTTAGATCAATTCCTACTGCTGATCTGTTGAATTCCAGAAGGGCTCTTTGAGCCATCCCAGATCAATTCATCAACTGCATTGTTTCTTTCTATTTTGCTATGTCCGTCCGTATAGTATACAATTTTGGATATACATAGCTGGAATCGTAGAAGGTTAGCTGCCTTATTTATAGCAAAAATCATAGCTTGGCGGACGATTGTTTTTGTAGTAACGGCGTACTTAGCCTTACTTACTTACTTACTACTACGCTGTCACTCTCTTCGCTATTGGGACCACTTTCACTCACACCATCACCGCTACCGAGAGCTGCTGCTACCCCCGTCGGCGGCATAGAAGCCCGCCTATCGTTCGCCGTCTCCACTTACGTCATCTGTGATACCGCCCGTGTGCCAGTTAGTTACTCTCTCTTTGCCTCTCTCTCGCTTCTAGAATGCAAGGTTGCCGATTTTATTTCGGTTTGGAAAGTGGGACCTCCGTCCCACTCTGAATTGACTAAGCGTACCTCAGCCTTTGGCCAAACCGAACTGATATTTAGTAAAAAACCACGGCCTCCGGAACATATACCTACTTTCATATAATCCAAAACTGCAAATGCTGTTTCATTTTCAAGACAAATAAACCTTTTGCTAAAGTGGAAATTCTTTTAAATTTCCCTCGCAAGTGATTTAAAATGCCCCAATAACAGAGCTCAAAAGCTGAAATCAGTAAGAGGTTCCATTGCTAGTACTTCAATAATCGGCTTACATTTGAAATTGCTTTACCTCTATGTACAAACTTCCAACTATTTATGTTGAACTTTGCTCAGTAAATGGCTAACGACATATCGCATCAATCAAAAAATTGCTACAAGCATTCGTTTACAAGCACACGCACTTGCATGCTATGGATTTACGATTCTAGCGATAGCCACGCA
>NW_023458559.1:76560607-76594572 GCF_013731165.1 Rhagoletis pomonella | reverse complement strand
AAGAAACAGAAAATCAACTTCCTGTTTTTGTGTACAAGCGCTCGTCAATTTTCTCCCCCCCTACACCAATGTGTTTTTCTAGCCAATCCGCTGAAGGTTTTTTTATTTATTTTCAAAAATGCGTGCATTGTCGCTATCTTCCCCTGCCAAGGGTCAACGCTTTGCTTTGTTTACAGAGCACTCATGTCGCACTCCATAGCAGCTTTTGTGCAGCCACATTTCATGCTGGTTTACGTCCTGGCATGACTTTCCGGCTTCTTCATTTTCCGGCCGCGCGTCACTCTCGCCCAGGTAGCCCTTTCAGTTGAAAAGGATCACTTCGCTTCACTTTTTCTTTCTTCTTTTTTGTTTTTTTTTTTACCTTTAAAATTCAATTTAACCGCCATAGGAATTTTTCTGCGTTAAATCGTTGAGCATACAAGCAAATGTGAACTCACCTCTGCTCTAACTCGTTTATGCTTGATTTCTCATGTTTGGTCTTCCTTCCGTTCTTGTTGACTTGCTATTTCTCTGTCCATTGGCACTTGAGCTCTTTTTTCTAACCTTGTATATAATTTTCCATTGCTTCTGTGGAGTCACCTTCAATGTCTGAAGTGGTTTATGGGTGGCTTTGCTGGCGGCTATGTGTATGTATTGGATACAGGCTGCCGTTGTCTGGCCTTAAATTGTGAATTTTCGCTTAAGCGTTTAAGCGCTTTGTATGACATTCTGGAGGCAGACATGCAATGGTAAATATATATGTCAGTGTTTTTTAGTTACATATGCAGTTTGAAACTATCGGAGAACGATAGCAGCAAGAATGTATTTTTTGATATCGATTATGGCGTACTCATTGTTCAATTTATCGATATTTCCACCGAATTGGTTAATTTTTGAATACACATAACTTTTGATTAATTTATCGATATATAAAACAATGTGTTAATCGATTTATTTGTCGATATGCAGTGACTCAGACAAATGACCACGTGTTGACTTTTTTTTTTTTAATATTCGTAATGTAAACTTTACGCAAAATTTAGGAAAATTCAACAAATTTTTATCAAAATTTCAACTTTTTCATCTGAACTTTTAGAATATTTTTGGGTCTGTAGTTTTATAGCCCGTTTAATTTTAGTCTAATGAAGTGCAAGTTTCAACCGGCTAAAAAATCTCGTTGAATTTTTCGATTTTTTTTTTTTTTTTTTGAGACATGTGTTGCCTTTTTTATGTAACAATTGCAATTTACGAAAACTGACGTTGATAAATTGAAATTTTGTTGCTAACGGTCTCCCGCATTTAAATTCAGAAGATATTCATAGTTATATGGAAAAAAGTTCAAAAATCCATTACCAAAAAAATTCTCAAAAATCAACGAGATTTTTTAGCCGGTGGAAACTTGCTGTTAGATAATAAAGATTCATAAGTAAAGATTCAAAATAAAAAGTTCAAATTTTTATAAAAATTTGTTGTGTAAATTTTATGTAAAGTTGGAAATTGTGATTTATATGTTTTTTTTTAAGCTTGGACGGTATTTTTATAGAAAAATTACAAAAAAATTTAGCTCGAAAAACATTACGAATATTTAAAAAAATCAACACGTGGTCATTTGTTTGAGTCACTGTAGATAGCTTAGTCGAATTTATGGACATGTTTGTCGGTAGCAATATAACTGTCGGTATACCAATTTATAGGTATAGATCGATATAACTCGATATTTTTATCGAAGCGGTCATCGATATCAATAACTGTTAAAGATTTATTTTCGTTAAAAAAAAGTCGTAGTTATTGCCTAGCGACGTCAGTGAAGTTTTCAAAAGTTATAATCGAAGATATCTTCTAACGGAAGGGCCAGAAAACGAGCGGCTTCATTAAGCTAGGTAAGGTTGTAGTAGCTGACTTCTATCATTAAAATAAAAAGGCATTCTCATAATAATGATTATTGCATTATGCAAAAGTCATCACAAATATAAACATCAACATCTCGTCACACCTATTCAACCATGACATAACTATCGTATTAAATATCATTTCACATAAATATATGTTATAAGTCTCAAATGCATGAAAGCTTTCGTAGCTTTCAGCAAAAAAAAAAAACAAACAAAGTCGTAAAATTTTATAGAGATCACGAGTTGCACATTGCATGGTGCCTATGTGGCGACCCAATAGATAACACATACATACATATGTGTGTATGTATGTATATATGTATGCACAAAGGTTAGCAAAAAAAACATGTTAAAATCCCAGAGCTGTGGTGCTCTTTAAATATGTTTTATCAATTTTTAATGCGCATTTTTATGTTTATTATTCAAAGCTGTTTTTAAGAGTTATGCATTTATTTTATTTTCCCCGTTTTCTATTTCTCAATATAGTTATAAAATTATTTTGCAATTCCCTAGTGACAATACAAAATGCATTAAAAACTTATCTAGTAAACAGAAACAGAGACACTCAAGGATATGTGTCGCAAGGATATCATGCAAATGTTTACAGCAAAATTCAAATGCAATGACGCATTGACAATCAGAAGAATAAAAACTTTGAATGATATCGACAAATGTGCGAACATTAAATGCAAGCTCAGTAAACAAATGCAGGTGCACAGACGATTGTTGAAAAGTACTTGAACTGCGGATGCAGGCAAATGCATGTAAATGTACACAAGTATACAATCGTCACATCAGAAATATGAAGTTACTTATATCAAAGACTTTTTCTCGTAGCAAGGCATCGTGAAGGAAACTAATAACTTGCACACATATATTTTTGTGCGTGGGACCTCTACGGGTGCAATGCGGTATAGTGAAGTTCGGGCCAGCGCACAGTGGTCTGAGAGTGGCAAAAGTCATGCCTGTGAAGTTGGCTGTGACGGAATGCCGCAAAACGATAAAAAAGGCTATTCTGATTAGCTCTTCAATAGTTCTAGAGTTCTTGAAAAGCAAAAAAAAAGGTAATAAAAAGGTAAGGAAAATGTTTTCAAAAATTTTGAAAAATGTTTTCAAAAATTTTGTATGCCAGATTCCCGCAGCATACGCCATCTCGCAAAAAAGCAAATAAAAAACTTTCCTGAGAAGGAAAATAAGTTGTACAAGAGTTGGCGGAAAGAAATTTTTTCAAAAAAGCCGAAAACGCTCAATATTATAAAAAATAAAATCTAAAACTTTTCTAAATACTAAATATGAGTTCCTGAAAAGAAAAATAGTTCTGCAAAATTCTTACATAAAAGAAAACAATTCTACACGCAGCACATGTATCAGATTTATATATATTCATGTGCGAATTATACTTACACCGTGAATTAACTTATTTTTATCACACAAATCTTTTATTTATTGAATTTACTTACGTGTAAAATCTACTACATATAAATACATAGCTAATTAATAAAATCTGAAATCTAATTTTTTGGAATAAACATTTTTTATGTAATTTTGCAGACCTTTTTTTGTTTTCAGGAACTCTAGAACTGTTGAGAAGCTACTCAGAGCATATTTTATTTTAATATTTTTTGTTTTCAAACTTCTCCTTAAAAAAAAAATAAAAATCGACTTGATTTGACACCAAAAAGTATCCGCCAGTTGAAATGGGTGGCTAGGGGTCTAAAAACAAGAATCAAAATCAATCATGATACGATAAGCGTGAGACACGCTTTCAACGCTTTAGGCGTGTATTTAAGCTTTGTGAATCAAATATGTGTGAAGTAAGTCTGAAAATTGGCGTGAAACCACGCAAGAAAATTGCGATGTCGAAAAGCGACAACCCTTAATAGACAGACAACACTTCAGTCGTATCTCTCTTTGGGAACACTCTTCTATGAACCAATAAAAGCTACCACCTCGAAATAGCTGACCGGCTACCGGACCACAACGCACGGTACGAGGACCGATCAAGTAAAAAGAAAAAGTTCGAACGTTTTATCAATTATTTAATCGACCTATGGAAAATTTCACTTCCCAAGTGGACTGATTTAAGATGACTGAATCCACAGTGCCAACATTCTGAAACGTAACAGTAATGAAAAAATGGAGAAGATGAACTCGAGCATTGCGTAGATGACCACCAAGTCATTGCCAAACATATTGCTCCATATATGCGCCAGCTAACATGAAAAACCTCATTCTGGCTCTACTGTGGGTAAAATTTTGAAAGTAGTCGACGAGAAAAAAAATTTGGAGCCTTTGAATTAGAGCATCGCTTAGACAAGCGCACTGGATGGGAATCGATCTCCAGTTGCCAAACGCTCATACTGGATCTATTCAGCAGCCATTAGACGAATAGTGGTCTATGGTATCACGGTAGGGCCGTCGGAGGTGCAAAGAAAGGTTACAAGTTATGCAAAGGCTTGCAGATCTATGTATAACTGGAGCGCCTCGCATCACTTTCAGGGCAGTGCCAGTTTAAAATCTAAACCTCTAACCAATAGAAGTATTTATCTGCGATAAATACGGCGGAAAAATCGGCATTGAGACTAAAGGTAGCTGGACAGTTAGCACAACATAGCAGAACAAGGACAGGCGGAAGAATTACTCAGATCTATGTATGTTGCAACTAAGCAGCTGAGTCGGCAACGGGGCTTAGCCGAGCCACTACGTATAGGTGCTGGGACGCGACAGGGAATGAGCAGGCTGAGTTGATAGCTAAAACAAGGACAAATATACCAAATAAATAGGCTTCTACTCCTCCTTGAAATATCTAAGGACAGAATTGGACACGGCAATCACATGCAGGCGAATCACATTGCAGGCGAAGCACCTGTACGAAACGTTAACATCTTGCAGGACGGCCAAGGTCATGCTTCGCGCCGGCCTGGATTGCATTACTCTGCATTGTTAGGGTACTGTGTCACACCACTAAAGGAAATTGCTGTCGTAAAACTAAAGTTCATTATGACTAATCTTTAAGCCTGAAACTAAGTACCATCTAAGGGCCCATGTGTGATACCACGAACCCGGCAAGCTAACCATTACTAGCATTTAATTTTTGAAGTTAGTTTTTTTTTTTTGTTTTCGGTAAAAAAAATTATAATGTCAGTTAAGGCTTTTCTGGATTTCCACAACGATATGTACTACTTGTGTGTTCGCCAAGTCAATTTTTCACGCTTGTTTTAAAAATTACAACTCATATAGCCCGTTAAAGCATTTCATCTACCCACTTCGTTGAGTTTTTATGCGATTTACATAAATTATGCAAAGCAAGGCGACGAGGCTCATAAAAAAGTGAATCAACAATAAAATAAGGCAAGAGAGAGTTTGTGTGATAGCTGTACATGCCGGCGGCATATTTTTTATTTTTATTTTTTGTCTTTTCCCCTCCTTCTTAAAGTGAGTTTTATATGTGTGTGTGTGTGTTGCTATCAACTGTTGACAGCTCTGACGGCAAATAACACTCACATATTGTGATAAAATAAAGCTAGGGAATATCTTTAACAACTTGATTTATATTTTCACCCACAGGAGTTTAAAATATTCATTTTTTTCTACGTGGTTGAGTGACAAGTTGCTTTCCATAACGGAGTAGTGCTAATATTATAGCCATTATCGTATTGTTATCAGAGATGAATGCTAATACTTATAAAATTTTAATATCTTTATTTAGTCATTTGATACTTTATATTCCTGCCTAGCCAGTAAGATTAATATCTGCATCATAAAAAATTTTACACCTGAAAGATCATTAGCCAATCGACTTATGGCTCTTTTGTTCGCTAAGCTTAATATTATGAGCCTTCGGTATTTGATAAATGTTGATAGGAAACATGAATCCCTGTTGGATGCAAAATACTTAAGCGCTTGTCTGAATTCATGAATGCTGCCAAAAATTGTTGTTGTCGAAGTGCAAAGCGTGTTCTCCTGGCAAGAGAAGTAATATGGGTGCTCTTGTGCCCAACTGAAGTCTGTGCAAGATCTTCGTATGTCAAATCACACCGTCGCCTTTATGGGAGGCCTTTCAGGTTCTGTGCGTTACGCCCAAACTCTGCATTAACCACCGTCCCAGCCAACCGACCGAGGAGCCCGTCTGAAGAACGGCAGCTAGTTCAACAGACCGGTGTCCAAAAACAGAAACAGTCGGGATTATTATGCCCCACGACGCGGTTACCAAATTACAGAAGCTGTCTTTGAACTAGTAAATTATAGCTTAATCTCGCTAAGCAAAAAGGACTGCTATCTCGCTAAACAAAATACTACTTCAGACGAAGCGGCACTATGTAGTTATCGACCTTATGTCTCAGGAATGCGCGAGAGTTCATCAACGTAAAGGGGAAAACAGACTAAATAATATATGCCGTCTCATAGCGAGTCGGAGCTGACAAACAGTTGAAAACCCGCATTGATCCGCTTTACTATCGGCTCCGATCAGCTTTGAGTCTTCGGAATCTGCGTGATTTTGTATCAAGACGGTAACGAGCCAGAGCTCCGCACTCAACCAAACTCCTGTCGAAATCTTTGACGACAGTAGAGGGGGGATTGGTACTTAGACGGTAGGAGGTTTAGTTTGGGTTAAAATTCCACAGGTGCTTTCTCCTAGTAAAAAACTCTCCTCTGCTGTAGAATAATGTCGTAGAACCATAGTGGAAGCCACGGTTCTATATTAAGTGGGCTGGAAAGGGGTGTATGACTAGACATTACGAATGGATTTATCAATCCAAAGGAGGTAATGAAGACGATGTATCGATTTCATTATTTTGGGTTGTGGCTCGTGAGTCAGAGTTCCAAGCACAGAGAGTGGTCTAAAAATATACCCTTTACTTTGGGTGCGTAATGACAAACTGGAAGGTAGTACGTCATTAGCTTTCCTACAAAGAAGCAACGGAGAAATTCATACAGTCTTTTGGGGAACCCGGTAAATACTTTCTATAGCTATGGCTCCCAGACTGAAAATGGAACTGAAGCTGAATGGCATAGGGAGGGTAACATCAAATACTTCACAGCTTTAGGTATAATTACAATGGTTTTGGAATCGGACGGCTTTGGAATACTTTAAGAATCTCCGTTGCAAAATGGAGCGTGCTTGAACTTTGTGTATACCGGTACACTGTGGTATTCAAGGCAACGAACTGGCTGATGAATTGGCGAACTGCGGTTCTTTTGAGCATTCAGTTGGACCGGGATCAGGGATCTCATGAATAAGGCTCATTAAAGCCGATAGTGCAATAGTGATACCTTCAAAATAGCTCTTTGATGAAAGTTCAGGCAAGATACTGGCGAAATTCCTTCTCAAACAGTGAGGGAGTGAGCTACGAGCCCTGATAAGACTGAATACGGGACAGCATACTGTCACTATAGGCATCATTGTTCTGAAAATGAGTATTAAACCGAATATTTTCTCTGCAGATGTCCGCCTTAACGACATTGAGAATAGACGTACTACATTATCTTTCTCCCGGCAAACTACAAAGATTCATAAGAGGGTTTAGTAAATTTATAGAGGAGTATTGATTTCCAAAACCCAAATATATTTCCCTACCCTCTTAATCCATTCTCTAGGTCTTAAGTACAATATTGCCTAAGTACTTGGAAAAATTATTGCAAGTTTTCCTGCCACCCGTAATTCACTTTCATGCCCCATCATTTTTGCCTTTCATAAACCCAGCTCGCTGCCTTACAGCAAATAATGAACGAGTCTGTGTATGTATAAGCAATAAGCAATAAGTTTGGAATAACAAAAAGGGCATCCATAGAGCGAACTCTTTTTATCTCTGTTGTCTCGAATTTTTCCAACTTAAGTAGCTTAGCAAAAAGGTTTTTTCTTAACAGCGGTCGTCCCTCGGCAGGCAATGGCAAACCTCCGAGTGTATTTCTGCCATGAAAAACAGCTTCTCATAAAATACAATCGCCGTTCGGAGTCGGCGTAAAACTGTAGGTCCCTCCGCTTTGTGTGACAACATCAAGGCGCACGCCACAAATCGGAGGAGAAGCTCGGCCAAACACTAACATATGTGTAAGCGCCAATCTATTATTATTATTATAAGTAGCTTAGCAGCTACATATGTGGTCTATAAATCAATACTCCGTAAGTTTAGGCAATTATAGGATTTGCCCAACTTAGGCAATTCATAGCTTTGGGCTGTAAGAACGTTTTGAGACCACTTCGTCTTAGCTTTCCCAAAAACTTATCCTATGATATTTTTCATCAGGCATTGAAATAAGCTACAAATCATCGGCATTGGCCACTTCTTTCACACACCTCTGATTGAAATTTAGTGATACTCAGTTGATAGTGGTAAGCCATTAAAATAGCGAAATCACTTCACCCTTAGACGTTCGCTTGCTAACATTTCTCACTAATATACATACAGCTTCCCTATTTAAATTTAACGAAGAGCTGATATACTTCTCGACGTCAAGCTCGTCTAGGGATTTGTGAATAGCTTCGACATTTTCAAACACTGTCAAAGTCCTTTTCTATGTCACCTTAATTGGAGTGATCGCTCAAGTGTTCTAACGACTTCATGGAACGGCATCTCATGGGATCTTCCTCGTAGGTAGGCATGGTTAGCCGTGGGTAACACAGTGCGGCGCCGCGCCATTGCGCTGATACCGAGAACTGAGTTACTGGCGCCGATTCCGATTTTCACAACTCTGTGACGCAATGGCGCCAGCAACACCGGAACACTAACAACACCGGCCGGCGCAAAGAACACACAAAAGCGAAGCGTCACTTGTAAAATGTGCAGCACAAGGCGAATTTTTACAAGGTGGTGTTTCTAAAATTAGCCGCGGCTCTTCTGAATGTGAAAATTATGTGTTTGTGAATTTTTGGGTTTTGAACTTGGCTTGTTTTTGTCCAACCTATACCACCTTGTATTAATTCACCTTAGTTCAACACCGGAACACTTACAACACCGGGTATCGCAAAGAACCAGCAAAGAACACCCGAAACAGAAGTGTCTCTTTTAAAATGTGCAGCACAGCTAGAATTCGTCACGGTCCTTCTGAATGTGAAAATGATGGGTTTCTTGTATTTTTGGGTTTTGAACTTGGATATACTTGAGTTTTTTCTCAACCGATATCACCTTGTATTAATTCACTTTGGTGCAGTGTGCAGCGTGCGGCAATAAAGGAAATGAGCTTTAGCCTGAAGAGGCGCAATTGCGTCAACACACTGTGCTGATTCCGACAGTGGCGCTGGAGTAAGTGTGTCAGCGCCAAAAAATTTGCGCCGTTACCCAGGCCTAGGCATGGTACTCCACATACATTAAATTGCCGTGGAGCATCCCTCAGATGTTTGCATCGAGAACGACCTCGCAAGTTTTGAGCACAAGGGAAGTCAAGCTGAATTTGCAATTTCTTTCTAAGTGGCAGGAACCCTAGATTCGTCGCCATATTCATAGCTCCTTTATGGGTTTTGCCATGGAAATTCCCTCCCTTAACACGCAACACTGACCAGCGAGGTCGCCAAGCCTCCAATTCGCCACTACAGCAATGCATGCGAGTGGAATTTGTAATTGAGTGTCACCACATCGAGGAATTTGAAATCTGCACGCGTACATTCGTGTAAATAAGAGGCGTTTGTATTTATGCATGTATGTATGTGTGTTTGTAAAATTGTAACTTCGTATAAACTTTCACATTTTTTCACAATTTAGGTGATTTTTGGGTTATATTGGAATTTCTTCCCCGCCTTATTGAGGTTTCAACCACGACAAAATTAAGGAACCGTAATTGTATTCTACTTTTTTATTGGACAACATTATAATATATAACGGTTTTGTAATATAACACTCTGTAAACAGTTGAGTAGAATAACAATATGACAATATAAACATAATAACACTATAAAATATAACAGTAAAAATGTGTAACAATACAACACTAGTGAACCCGCATGGCGTCAAAACGCTAACATTTGATAAAATTTTTTAAACAGGTGAAACCCTATTCAAAAACCTCTAAAAATATTCCTAATGATTAATATCTAAACCATTTCTCAGTGTTGAGAGGTCTCGCATGGTGTCGGTTTTCATTTAATCAAATTTCAAATCTTCATCTAACTTCAAAAAATAAACCCTGTGCATATCTATTTAGAATCCCAGTTCTTTAATTTGACTTCTTATTTTGCAAATTCGAAATAACGGTGCAGATGTGATGACCTTCAAAAAAAAAAAATAGATGGCAACTCTAATTAAAAATATTATCAGCCTATAGTTTCCTTAAAACTCTTTCGTTTGACAATAATATTTCGATATTTCATTTATGTATCTTTCGTATAAGTAAAACAAATTCGACTTTTCAAACAGGTGGCAACCCCTTTAAAAGTATTTTCAAACTAAAATCTTTCACCTGGCATTGTTATACATATTTCAATTAACTGATGAATTAAGTTGAATCTGATTTTTTTAAGCGCATGGCAACTCTCCTAAATACAGATTACAAATAAATTATTTACAAACCCATTTCGATTGATACCCATCTTTTGACAATCCATTTAACTTATTAAATAATTTGAGCTTAATTTTTTCAAAAAAAAAAAAAAAGTTCAATTTAAAGATTTCATCTTAACGCTCGTTCTTTGGATAACCATATTTTAAAATTTCGTGCAATTTATGTATAAGTAAACGAAATACCACTTTCAAAACAGGCGGCAGCCCTCTTAAAAATTATTTTCGATCTAAAATTTCCTTAAATATTTTTCGTCTGACATTGTTATAATTATTTCAAGTAACTGATGAATTAAGTGGAAATTAATTTTTAAAACACGTGGCAACCCTCCTAAATATAGTTCTTAAATAAAGGATTTTAAACCCGATTGCATGATTAACCATCGGGGACACCCTCAAACACATCAAAAATATTCTAAATTGTCAAACTAAGTATTTCTTGAAGCTCTTTCATTTGACATCCATCGTTAATCTAATCTAATAGGTGGCAAACCTATTCAAAATATTTCCAAACTACTACTTTCTTAAACCTCTTTTGTATGACACCCATATAGCGATACCTTATTTACTTACCAAATTCGTTTAACTAAAATTGAATCAAATTTTTTAACATGTGGCAACCCTCCTATACGTAGTTTAGTTATAAAGCCTTTTCAAAACCATTTCGATTGATACCCATTTTGTGATAATTGACTTATTTTTTAAATTATTTGAATATAATTTCTTAAAAGGTGGCAACTCTTTTCAAAAAAGTAAACCCTTATTGCACATCTACAGTCCAAGCCTTTGTTTTTGAAACGTAAAACTTAATTTTAATGTTCGACTTCGGCTTAGGTGTTCGGCCGAATATTGAATAGTACCTAATATTAGGCTACGGCTTCGGCTTCGGCCAAAATTCCAGCTTCGGTCGGACACCTTATATTTATGAACAAAAAAAAATCGCAGTCAATTGATTGGCAAAGCCTCTACCGTCCCTACTATTAGGGAAAATAAATTACTGAAACACAGAAAATATAAAATGAATTGAATACATATGTAGTTGTATGGTGCAGTAACTTATTGTCTGCTTCAGAATGCTGACAGGATGCAGCGCGTGCACGGAATTTCTTTGCACTTTTCAACATTTTATTTCACCGACAGCAAAAAAAAAATACTCTAGTGTAGCAGAATGTTGCTGCACAGCTCAGTCCTACTTATAGGTGACTTTATTGAATTACTTACTTATATGCAGCTCCTGGCGATGCAATGTTGTAATATCAAGTAGCAGTCGTAGGCAAGCGGAAGCGTGGCCAATACTCAGATGACAGGCAGCAGAGATAGCATTCAGTGTTGAGGAAAAAGTGAAAAAATTGTGTTTGCCGAAAGCCAGTGAATACCGTGTACATAAAAATGTATGTACATTAGGGTGGTCCGAAAGTACATGCGAAAGTGTGATTCCCAATATAAAGTACATGGAAAACTTCATGGGCTTTGAGGCAGTTTTAAATATCTTTTTTTTTTTACAAAAATACGGGTATTTTTTTTTTTTATTTAGAAAATTCCTAGGGGATGAAGGCTTAACCTTTCAAATTTTTTTTTTACCCCCCTAATATGCATATATTTATTTGCTATTCACACGTGAGCAGTGGATGCGCAGTAAGTCTAAGCTTAATGTTATCTGTACGCTTGGCATTCAGCACTCGTTTTTTTTTTTTGTAAATTTTCAATTTTCTCTGTGGATCAATCTTGGCACTCAGAGCTTTGTGTGCTACGCTCCACCTGTTTTTTTTTTGGCTTGCTTTTAACATTTTGTTTTCAACTAACTACTTAATACTATGGATTTTTTTGTAGTTAAACCTATAACATTATTTTATTTTTGTATGCTCGTCCCTGTTCTATTAAAAGGGTAATCACTCGTATTATTCAGTTTTAATGCATTTTTTTCTCTACTTCGTTTAGATGTCGTTTTTTTTTTTAAATTAATGCATGCTCTCTTGCTTGAAAAAATAGCAACACTGCGGACATTGAGGAGCCTGGCGTGATGCATGCCACGAATAATCTGCTGGATGGCATGTTGCTCGCTGACCCAACTGCAGAACCTTAGTAGAAAATGAGTACAAAGGTTGTCCAAATAATCCTTTAGCAGTCGAAGCTGGCTATGAATATCCATTTTCCTGTTGGAAGAAGACGTCGACATTTCACTCATCCAGGCACACCATCGGGAGTGCTTGGTCCCCTAGTTCAAGATGTTACATCGGACAACTTATTCATCGCATGCAATTGCAACTCCAGGAACACAATCAGTGGCAACGTGGAAATCAGAGTAGCTCTCTGTAACAAAGTATTTTCTGCCCCAGTGCTACTACTCCAGTGCTGGGGTATACTCGCCGTATCCAGGGTTCGATTACATAATGGTTGGTATACGTTGTGGCTTGGGTTACGCGACTCGTCGCAATAAATGTCCGTGCTTGTGGGTTATCGCTTGAGCAGACGTCGATCTGGTAGGTGTTGCGCTATTAAGTTTGACGTCGAGCGTAATTTTTTGGCATAAAGCTGGTTCTAAAGGCAATTGTACAAAAATTTGTACAAATTGTATCCCAATCGTGTGAATGCACAAATCTAATCTCGAAAAACAATTTGTTAAAATTTTTCAATAAAAGTTCGCTGTATTGTACCAATCGTGTGACTACAAAAAAATGTTTGTCCCATTTTTTTTTCATTTTTTACCAATAACCCAATATAAAAAATGTACAAATCTGTACAAATGCACCAATCGTGTGACACTGCCTTAACAGAAAGGAAATCCAAGTATATGAATGTAAACGTTTTGGATATCAAAATTTGTTTGTAATTTTATATACGATTCAGATGAGTTTTTAGAATTCCGATTCATAAAACAGTGTCGGAAAAAATTTTGAAAAAGTCAACCTATGTTGGAACAAAATTATGACAAACTTTCAGAATTTTGTATTTCGAAATGTAGAAGTAATGGTTATAGCACCATTCGGAATCAGCGAGCTCAAATCCATATAAAATATGATATTATATCAAATGTTTTTTTCTGGCTTTCGCGTCGTGCTATCATTCAACAAAAATTCGTTAAATATTTGAACTAGATTTTCTTTCAAAGGATATATGTATGTACATATAAATTTGAAAGTTATAAACTATTTCACTGTTTAACAAAATATATTACTCAACATTCCATTTAATTAGGTTTCAAATATCATTCGACATAACTTATTTGTTACATCACTCAAAAGCAATTAATGACTAAGCTACCAGCAAATAAACACCACACTCTCCTTAAATAAGCACAAATCACTGCGGGCATATAATAATATACTCAAATTAACCAAACTTTTCGATAGAAAATCCAAGCTGCTCAAATATACATATTTCCGCTCCATGAAAGGAAAATAACTGAAATTAATTCTCAGTAATCGAAACTACCTGCCCCTCAAACAAAAAATATAAGCAATCTAATACTATTAGGCAGTGTAGAATAAATAATCGAGTGTCTGCCCCAAAGGCGCAGATAAATAGACGGCACTTCCGGTGTGAACGACTTAATTAGCTGGACAGTAGTCGACAAGCTGACAGACCAGTTACCACCAGTTACAATGGCAACAAGACAAAAAACAATCAAAATAAATAAACAACAAAACAAATTGGAAACCCATAGCAACAAGTAAAGATGTCTTCTAAGTTCGGGCGAAACTGAACTGTATATGTATACCCACCCGGCGCACTTACGAAATAATTTTTCTCAGCTTTCTGAAAATTACCTTTACATGATAAGCAAGTGACTTTCCCTGATTGCAAAAATTTTCAATAATAGGCTCAGTTAGGCTTAATGAAATAATTGAACCAAGTTTGGTAAGAATCGCTCGGTTCCCATTCACCAAATATTTACATATAACTGTTAAGAGATTGTGGTAAGTATTTACTCTCTGGGAAGGGGGCGTAATTTTAGTCCGATCTCAAATTTGTTTAACATATTACCTTTTTGTACCGCCCGCAAGCTTGTACCGAGTTTGGTAGAAATTGGTAAATCGGCAATTCATGTTTTTGCGTTTTCCAATCAAAAACATTTCCCTCCGTTTTAGAAGTCTAAGACTGATGGAAAGTCGAAGATCATTTACAGGTTGAAAATGGCACTACCTACTGCTAAAGAATTTTAAACAAAACGCGTTTTCCAATTTAAAAAAAAAAACTCCATTTTAGAAAGGATGGACGTGTGATCTAGGTCACCAGATTCATATTTCTAGTATATCTATCTCGATTCGTTTAAGCTGTTACAAACAACCGCTATGAGAACAAAGTTAATACGCCCTTCTGCACAAGTGCGCGCGGTTATAAAATTCAGTTTAGGAGCATCTAAAAGTAAGCAAAAACACAACAAAGCGTGTCAAATAAAATTCTCCGAGGACAACTACCTTAAACTTAGACACTTGCTTTCATTTCCACTTTCACCTTCACAAAACTTATTGGAATTTGCTGAAGTTATATTGCATACGCCTAAAAGCAGATAACCAGCGGGTGTTGTCGCCGCAGTTCTGCGAAATTTTGTTTGTGGCTTAGAGAAGAATTTGTTGTTTATTAAAAGCGATCGCAATCAAGCTGTGCCAATAAGGACACAAGCGAGAGACACAAAACAGTTTTCCGTTTAAGATTGCATACTTTTAGGAGGCGCGTGGCAATGACAAATGACAAACACATAAAAAGTGTGCAAATGAGTTTCCGATTTAAATAAATTGGAAATTGAACTTAGGTTTTTTTAGATTTTGGCATAAAAGCGCAAGAAACGCGGTGCTTACGCCTTTATGTATGCAGTGCCGTCCTTTAATTAGCGACAGCGCCACTAATTAGCATTTTTCGCATAATTTCGCTGCTCTGTTCTTTCTTGCATTATTTAATTAATTGGTTTATTATTATGGCTCAGTTATCATTCGCTTCGGTCTTGCGGTTGGCATCAGGTGATTCATTTTTCGCATTATGGTGCTTGCACTGTTATTAAATTGTAAATTAATTAAAACTTAACGGTATATAGGGGACAGAAGGGCTGACGACTGCTCGATAATTGCATCTGGGAATCGAATTGATGACCACCGGGACTGGTGGGACGCAGTGGACGAAGCTACATACTTGTCATAACGCCGCACTCCAGACAGCGACGGGGTCCCCTCTGATGTCGCCTGAGCACCCATAAGGGAGCACAACAAAATTATCTGCAAGCAGTTTCTGGTGGGGTGCCACAGAAGGGAACACCGTAATAGACCCCTGTTAGAGGAGAACATATATCGACCAACCACTCTACCCGACGAAGTACCGACGAGCGATCAACGGCATTCATAGGGAGTTGGTCACCTCCTACCACGACTCTACGACCTATGAATGCCATGATCGGAGCTCAATTTCCACATGACGGAGCTTCAACTGCCAAGAGAGACCCGCGTTATGGTCTGGATACTGCAGCCGCTTCAACAGCTACCTCTTCAGACTCGACCCCATTATCCCCAATGAGTGTCCGGCATGTGGAGACTCCCCGCACGTCACCAACCACCTCTTCATATGCCAGCTCAATCCCACTTAACTAACCTTTGGTCCGACCCTATTGAAACTGCCCGTTTCCGAGGCCTACCGTTAGTTGAGCTTGATGACAATGATTGAAGGATGAACCGAACTTGGCGGACCTAGTAGCGGCGCTACAACAACAAAAACAGGCGACAGAAAGGCGTGAGTGTGAATAGCTTGAGATACTGACAGGCAGGAGTTCGGGGCGAAGATTCTATCAGAAAATAAGAATGGCGGCACAAGGGGCGCGTTTGACGAGGAAGAACGCTATGCTTGCTTCAACGTATCAACGCAGAAAAACTCAGGCTTGACGTGGCAATAGAGACCATAAATACGAACTCGACTATTGTTTTTTTATCTTTTATTAATTTTTTTTTATAAGACTTCGCTTTGTCCCTAACTGGCTACGCCCTCGCTTTTGCCCTCCAGCAGTTGTGAACTATTCTAGGATGAATTGTCGCCTGCCTACCTAGTCTCTCGTAGATGTTTGCTGTTTTGCAATTTACTTGCTTCCTATCACTAATCGACGAGAGCACCTTGAGGGTTACCGAAGGTCACCTCGAAGTAGGGGCACTCGTATTTTTATATGAGTTACTTCGAGCGACTCCCACAATCGTCTCCGGCACTTACTGTTACAAATGCGTAAAGGGCTATATATGTATGTGTCTTATCCGTGTTTAGGATGCCTTTATCATACCTTCGAATCATACCTGTGTTTTATTATTTGGTGGTTCTAGAATCTTTTGGAGTTTATTTTCAATGCATTTACTGTCAATAATTTTGCTCCCTTTTGATCTCGCGAGTGTGACCAGAAGGGATTTCGAGACCACAGTAAAGCTAGTATGCCGTGATGAGGCTTTTATTCCAAACAAGGAAGGTCACGGGAGTGGTGTCTAATGTTGGTGTGGTCACCAAAATGCCGTACTGGTACTAACAAAGCCCCATCCCCAACGAGAAGGAACCGACAAATAGGAATTTGCTGTATAATGGTCACCTGTATTTACATATTTTTTATTAATCAACTTCCAACTGTCTTCCGCAAAATCGAGCACCAAACCAGCATGAAATTGCGCAACTACTTAGACACTATCAATAAATAAGCAGCATAAAGGACACACAGGAATTGTGTATATACAAAATTATAATCCTCTGAAAATTACTTTCATTTTCTACAACAAATTTCAATTTTTCATAAAAGATAAGAAATACACATTTATCTGCAAGTTGAAGGCCAGCAGCCAAGCTACCAGTGTACAGTACAGGTATGTACCTCTAAGTAGCCACAAAGGACATTGTGGGACGTCTGATTTGCCTTTGCCCTCCCGTTGTTGGATGCCACCAATGTGTTATGCTTTGCGGTTTGTGCTCGTGTCTTCAACGACAAAAGCAGGTACATACATACATACGTGTGTAGTAATTTGTGGCCATAATAGTATATGACACATGAGGCAAATAATTTAACACAACTAAAACAAAAGCAACATCCAGAAGGACTTTCAAAGTAACAGTCAAGTGCTTGACAGGATGCAAGAATGAACAAGTGCTGTACAAATTGCGTAGCAACAGGAATCAGAGCGCAACAAGCTACAGCAGCACAAAGCGACCCACCCACCAAGCATTCACCAAGTGGACATGACCACATAACAGCTTTGTATGCTCATACATATGTATGTTTGTATGGATGGATGTATGTTTATATAGAGTAAATTGTTGGTTACTCTATCATTGCGTTTTTGCTGGCACCACTACGGCCAGCCAGTAGAGCCATCAAGTAATAGGAGTTGCTGTCATGCGTTGACGACGTCTGGTGTCCGCTCCCCTCGTCCACATGTCTGAGTGTAATGTGTAAACATAAGCGGACAGAAATTTATATATTGCTTCTGGCCGATGAGGACCATGTTGGCGTTTAGTCCAGTGTGTAACTTGAAGCTGTTAATTTTCAAGCATTCAAGGCTTTAGTTACCGCTTCTGCCTTAGTTTTTGTGTTGTGGATTTTGTATTCGTCGAAATAAATACTTATTTTATTTGAACAAAATTTCTACATTTCTTATTTGTTGTTTACGTTCGTAATGTTGTTATTTTTAAATGCGATTACACCCAAATACAAACACGAAATTGCATTTGTCTGTGCTGACATTACTTAACCAGAATTGGGGCTTCTGCTCAAAGGTGGGTTCTTCAAAAAGTAGTCCAATTAAAAAAATATTAACTACTTATAAGCACATAAGTACTTCACAAAGGAAAGCTATCTGAGGTCTTCGAAGTTCTCATCGGGGTTCGACTAGTTGGCCATCAAGCCACTCTCCTATTGCGGACTTCGGTGGTCCATGTCCAGTTCACTACATCACATTGACTACGCTGACGACATATGTATGCCTTTTGGCGTACTGTCTTACTGATCTATCTAAAATGAGCAGCATGCTCACAGGTGGAAGGCCTGCGGATAATAAATGAGCCCTAGGTTCTAAGTATGGCAGCGAAGTATTGTGGCGACGTATTAGTATCCGGCCAAACTCTTCAGACTGTGTGGAATTTTACATAACTGGCAGCAAAGTTGCCTCCGGTGGCAGTTCCACCTGGAAAGTCACTACAGCAGTAATCAGCCGCCTGCAACGATTCGTAAGGAGATGCGTTAGAACTTGTAATCTGGGTTCGAAGAAATAAATGGAAGTGCCACACTTTGTACAAAGAAAAAGGCAGTATTGGCAAGATGGCCTTGGAATCCCCTAATCGGCATAGGCAAGCCTCCCGGCAGACCGCGCGAAACGTCTAGGATAACAGTCATTCGTTAAAAAAAAGAGAGCACATATGTTTTAAAACCAAACATTTTCATAATTAAAAATAAAAAATAAAAAACCTTAAATTTCATGCTCCGTCTGATGGGGATTGAACCCGGACAGCCTTGGTAGCAACCCATTGTATCAAGCATCTTTGCACACTCAGCTACAGCCATGCATATAAATGTGCTGTCATATGTTGAGTTTGAATCAACACCACATTTCGCTGTGGGCAAACATTTTCTATTTCGGTTTAGATTTTAAACCAAATTTTCTATATATGTAACCTAGAAACTAGAATTAAAACATTTTGGTTTGATTTTTAAACCACCAACTTTTTGGACTAAAATTTAAACTAGAATATATTAAAAATTGCTTAAAACCATTGACTGGTTTAAAAAGTAGACTGTAAAAGATTAAAAAAGGCAGTAGTCCCAGCGCGGTTTAAAAATTAAGCCCCAATTTTTGACCGTGTATATTTCCGCGAACGCCATTGTCATCGGAAACGAACTTATTCCTTCAGATCTATTAGCACATGTATTTTACTATTTTCGCATACTACGTACAAAATTTCAGACAGCACTTTAATTTACCTCAATTTTTATTATACGAGACTTTTCGAATAACCCTCGCTCATCGTATGCAATTAAATTCATCTAAACTCATGTCTACAAGAAGTATTTTAATTAAAAAGCTGACCTCATTGAAAAATAATTTAGCTTATTTTATTGCGGGTTATATGGACATGTGTATGTAGATATAAGGTAAGTGTGAGAATTTACAAGGATTTCACTAAAACATGTATGTGTGTATGTAGGTATGTATGTACGAGAGTGAAGTGACTAGCCTTTAATTTCATAAGCAAACAAAGCAAAGAGACAAAGGTTACCAGGATCAAATGGGGCTTCTAAGTAAAAATAAGCAGATAAGAAATAGTTCAATGCCACCCATAAATGTAAAAAGTCATGTATGTACACTTCAATTTTAATATATAAATATAAATGAAGAATAAAAACCTTATACTACAAAGAATCCCTTTTTATAAATTATTTTAAAACTTGCAATAAAAATGTTTCGCATAGTTTACCACAATCGCTATCCAGCAATTTTTTCCACACAATTTATTATGTATCTCAATTTAATTCTGCCATCACCGCCAGCTGCTTTGACCTTTGAGCAAACTTGTTGGTTATTTAGTAACAATATATTTACCTGTAGCGGTTGTATAATGTCGTTTGCATTTCTCAAAGCATTAAGCATTTCAATTTACATGCAGCAGTTGGAGAGAGATAAAAATTGTGCGAGCACGGTTTTATTGAAAAAAGAAAATAGAGTAACAAAATGAATAACATCAAAACTTGTTTAGCCTTAGTTTTTTGCTGTACACTAGGGTGGTCCAAAAACAGTAAACTCGGAATTGTAATGCTCTCTCCCCCCCCCCTAGGATTGTTCTATATCGAAAAAAAGTATACCCCTATTTTTTTATTTTGAAATCAAAAAATATTTAGAGGTCGCTCAATGCGCTCAAAATTTCCATGTATTTTTATATGAAAGAAAAACAAAATTTTCTAAAAATGGTACAGAATTCTTGCAAGTCAATATTTTTCGATCGGAAAACTTCTCTTCTGGAGACTTTCAATAATAATACCCAATTATTTATTTAACCTATTTTTAATACCAACGATTTTTTATTTGTCCCTCCCATTGGATTTTTGGGGGTTTTCGTGGGTTTTTGGCGGACCTATAAATTATAGTTGCGATAAAAAAAATGGTTAAAAAACAATTGGGAATTATTATTGAGAACCTTCTGCGGATGAAAAGAGTTTTCCGATAGAAAAATATTGGTTTTTTAGAATTCTATACCATTTCTACGAAAAGTTGTTTTTTTTTTTCATATAAAATACCTGGAAAACTTTGGGCGCTTTGAACGACCTATAAATATTTTTTTATTTCAAAATAATAGGTGTATATTTTGTCGATATAGAACAATCCTAGGGGGTGAGAGCATAAAACTTCCGACTTTACTTTTTCACATACATTTTTGGACCACCCTAATGTACACACCGACCCTTTTTAGCAGCATTGGGCAACGTAACTGTGTCTTTCAAGCCGAGGTTCACTCCATTCAACTTTGTCTGAGTCAGTAAGTAGAAAGTAGGGCAACCAAAAAACACATCTACATACACTCGGACAGCAGAGCGGCTGGTGTAGGACTGTTTTCAACTTTTAATACTGATCGCCTCCAGGAACCGGCTATACCTCATATGGGTACCGGGAGACAGCGGAGTCATGGACAAGGGAGCTGCATTAGGCGAAACTACTATATCTGAATGAAGAACGAAGCACAACATTACTGGACAAATACTGAAGGTAACAGACAGGCCAAGGCCTTCATTCCGGATATATCAACAAGGTGAACCGAAGAACTCCTTGACCTCAGTAGGCATGAAGTAAGAATTGTTACAAGCTTTCTTACTGGCCACTGTAGGGTAATGAAACACTTGGCCAATGTAGGTTGTGTAACGAAGAACAGGAAACAGCAGAGCACATTATGAGGCACTGTGAAGCCCTTACCAGGACCAGTCTTCGCTTCTTAGGATCACCGTACCTAGAAGAACACGACCTAAATGGTATTCAGCCAAATAACCTCGAGAGGTTTCTTAGCAGTACGTGGATCACAGATGACCTATAGTTGAATAGAAGTTGGTTACAATAGATCGTTTCGGTCGCGATAACCAGGTGACCAGCTCCCTCCTCTAGATCTAATCTAATATAATCTATGTACTATGTACAAAATTAGCATTTAGTAAACCGGTTCTACCCCCGGAGAAAGGAAAAGAGGAGAACTGTGATGTGGCCTCTGCCTATGGTAATGGCTGTAAATATAGATAGCCTGACGCCAGGGGTTACCAACTGCTCTAAAATGCGGATAATAGGACTCGAAGCATCACTGGATTTATTTTCGATATAACCAAAATCAAATCAAATCACCGTACTCCAATAATAACTAATCAATGGGCGATTTGGGATCATAAAGTTTGCATTACTATGCCAAAACCAACTAGCTTGTTTGATACATTGGTTGGGTGTATTATTGAGGCTTAAATCAGACCGCGCAGGCAACGTTGTGAGCTCATATGATGCTAGTATAGTCCGGTACTCTCTGCATCTCGGCATCTCTGCAATGAAGTTACTCTAATCGCTACTGGCCTTGCAACTCTGGGTTTTCTACAACTATTTAGTTCAGTGTTCTTTTAGTTTTATTTTCGAGCCACATACATATAGAGTTTCCGGTTACCTTGGCTAATATTGACAGATAATCGTTGAAATTTATCTGTTGTCTTAACCGGAGAGACTGTAGGTTATTTATCGTATGTATTTTAACTAGCCATTATACCGTTGCTAAGCGCATGTGTGGGATAGGTTTGTCAGTTGTCCGCTCCCCTGTTTCCTGCTACTAGGTCGTAGAAAATAAACAGGATCATCGAATTCAGGGTAAGTTCTCACGCAGACCTAATGAAACTCTTTAAAAAAAAGATTTTAGCCACCGAAAAAAGTAATCAAGGGTTCAGTTAGTAGTGGATCCTAGCACGTCCGTAATTATAGAATTATTTAAGTTTAACTTTAACAGCTGCAGAAATTCAGTGACAGCCCGAATACGCTTTTATCCTTGCTCATCTACATAAAATGGTGTATATACCGTCCTGCTCTTTTGCAAAGCTCCTTAATCTTTCTACATATACGTTTTGTACAGTCGCGCACTGGATAAAAGCTTCCTCTGTAAACTATTGGTGTAAAATGTATAAAAAGCTTCAAAAAGTAGCAAGCTTAAGGCAATTTCCTTCTACTTTAATCAATGTACTTGTAGATACATACATATGTGGAGTTGAGCAAGCTTCAGTAGCCAAATTTGAATTCCACATAGAAGCTAATAAGAACGCAGCTTTTGATGTAAAGTTTTAAGCTTTAAAAGTTCTTTTAGGTGCCTGTAATCGCTGAGGTACAAACTGTAGGATTAGCTTAATTACACTGCGAGAATTATTATTAAAAAAGGAGATGACGAGCACTTTTATTCAATTACGAAAAATTAAATATACAAATTATCAGGACTCTATACTGCTAGAAGTCATAAAGAGAGTTCGGCCATGATATCAAATAAATATACAAAAAGACAAATTTAATTCCGCTGTCAAACCAACTTTCAAAAGTTAATGCGGTGTCCTGTTGAAATGATGTTAACACAGTGCTTCTTTGCCTTGAAAAGGAAAAGAAACAACCATGCATGCTCAGCACTTACTCTTGGAAATGAATTTGAACTGCAGACTGGCGATGCATCGGTTGCGATGCATTGGTGACGATATGCAATTTTTATATTTTCGATATACACTACGTAGGAAGGTAATACTTGCTGCGTTCAACTAGTAGACAGCACTACTAAGTGGATCTCTAATATACCTAACCTGAGTTATTGCCCAATTTCGAACATGAAATTCTAATTTTATTTTACAAAGCGAATATATATTCAAGTGCGCTAGGTTCTACACGACACATAGTTGTGGGCTTGATCGCATTTTCTGCTTTGATCCCGTAACCATTGAGCCTCACCCGATCGCATCGCGCTGGCCCTTGAATTTTAAAAACAAAACTTTGGAGCCTTCGCGGTTGCCACTCGACAGTTTTCCATTCCCGTAATACTGCTTCAAGAGACCAACAGGTCATGGCTAGAGGAAGGCACTTGCAGGACAACCAGGCTAATATGGTCACAAATAGATAAGAAAATGAAGGATTACGATAGTGACTCCTTGTGCAACCGGCCACAGCAAACCTATCGCCACCTGCATCTCGATTAAGCTGTGAGGCGCTGTCTATAATATTACTTACTTTTAACCACACATACTCTGAGATTCTAAAATGCTTTGGTCACATCCCACCCTTGACCGACCATCGCAGAGCAATGTTGAGTCCGAATTATATCCATGATCACTCAGTTTTCTTCGAGGAAATGACCAATCTTTGGACGCAGAGTTCAGTAAATTTTTGAAGGGATGAATCGAAGTTGGATTGGGCAACGTAACTTCCATAAAACAAACAGCGGATAGGATTCTTATAAATGTGTGAGCAGCTACTCTGATATCCATGCGTCAATTAAGAAGCTTGCATCTTTCATGGTACATTCGAAAATGGTGTGGCTGTTGTCACCGGATAAAGAGAGGATGGGGTTCCATTGGCCACGGTCCTCAAACTAAACAAGCCGTATCTCTCGATACTAGAGGGAGTCTGAGCTGGACATCAAATCAAGCCCTTTATTTTTAAACAGCTTAGACTAGGTTAAGTTGAAGCGGCTGCCTTCATCCAGCGTAGGAGAGAGGCACACTTATACCCAGTGGATCCGTTGTGATACCAATTGAGAGCTCGAATTCGAACCCATCCATTCAGCTAGAAGTAGCACCAGTTGCTTTAGTTCGGAATGCTCGAGAATTCGTGAATGCCTACTTCATTTAGGTCGGCTAAACAGACAAAAAGGTGGCGGTGAAATGAGCGTCCTCTCGCCCACATAAAGGCGAGGCTGGGCCAGATTTGTCGAGTTGTCCCACACGTGGGTTCGTCCAACCATCTTTTGTTTGCCTTCTCGACGATGGTAGATGACGGTATGCCCGGTACATGAGAGGAGTTGACGTCAGACAGTGTGGTTCCCTTCCCCGCAAGTTCGTCCGCTGCTGAATTACCTTGGAGTTAAAATTCTATGGAGCCAACTTGGTTCTATGTAGCCACATCGCAAAACAGTAGCAAGATTCACTTTTTGAAAGCTTTTGTTTTCGCTTGGCCTGCCTCTAATATTTGAGTAGGAAAAACGTTCTTCATTGTATATTCCAAATACAAAATAAAACCAACGGTATTTTCTTTTAACATTTTCTCAAATATGCGCATAATATTATTTATTGTTACATTTGTTGTGATTTATTTTTTGTTTTTTTCATTGTTTAGTTATTGTTATTTTCTGTTTCATTTACATTTTTTTTATTGGTTATAAGTAATGCAATACTTTTCATGAAATATTGACGCTTATAATTATTGTATAAGTTTCTATACTTCTTTATATATTTTTGAAATATAATATGTATTTATGTATGTATTATAATTAACGCAGAACTCAATAACACACACAAAAAAATATACAATATTTTTTACATAAGTATGTATGTATGTATATAAAACTGCAATATAGAGCTTGTCTTAATTTCGCAATTTCGTGTGTAATACTAAGGCAAAGCAAGTAAGTTTAGTAATGCCAACTCAAAAATACACAAAATATGGAACTATGTTGCGCTTAATAGCATTTTATAAATGATAGAGCATTTTTAGCATTTACACTGCATTATTTTTTCTTACTTAAAAGATGATTTATTCTTAAGTTTTTTTTCATAAATAAGAAATATGAATTATGGATATATGAAATTTGACATATGGAATATGACATATGAAATATGAATAATGAAATATGAAATGCGAAATTTGAAGTATGAAGTATGAAATAGAAATATGGCATATAAAGGATAAAACATGAATTATAAAATATGTATACTTTGAATGGTTATTATAAAATAGGAAACTAATAGTAGAATTGGAAAAGCAAAATTTTAAGTTGAAAAAAAAATTATTTCGATTATGCTGCTATTACCGAGTCATCTAAATTGGTGTATGAATAGCATAAACAGTTTAACAGAAACAAAAACTTTGAAAACTTATATACTGATGGTCAAAAGTGGATGAATGGTGTTTTATTTTTAATATTTACAATGTTTTTCAAACTAAAATATTTTCGCTATTTTTTCTGAAAATAAAAAGCCATGCAAATCGCATTAATTTTTAATATATATTTTTTGTTGACGGTTTTTTCATATAAATAAGGAAATTGAGGAAAATTGGCGTTGATTTTTTTAATTTTTTTCGCAAACAGTCTTGCGCATATTCTTCCACAAGAAATTCATGTTTATATGGAAAAAAAAGTGCAAAACGCCGTCAACAAAAAAAGTATTAAAAATCAATGCAATTTTTTAGCCGCTCAAAACTTGCATACCCAAAAAATTTTATAAAAATTCTGGTTAGAAGCTCGAAATTAAGATTAAAATTTGTGAAATTTTTCTAGACTCTGTATAAAGTTTCCAAGTGTGATTTACATGGTTTTTGGTAAAGCATTAACCATATTATTATAAAAAAAATACCAAAAAAAAAATTGCTTGCAAAACATTCTAATTATTAAAAATAAAACACCATTCATCCACTTTGTCCGCCAGTGTATGTTTAAAGGAAATTTGAAGGACTGAAAAATTTAGCAGTCATTTCTTCCGTTACTTATGTATGTATGAATTTATGTATACTTTAAAACAACAAAACATTTGTATGTGAATAGCCGTAACGAGTTCGTCTTATGAATAATAATTACACTTAAATTTATTATATTTTGTAATAATCATAAATAAATTTAAAGCAATTCGTAACCATTTAATACATGTTTAGTTTTATTTATTATTTACAAATGTTCACTACTTTTAATTTTTTTTTATGTAGGTATGTATATAGGATAGTTTTTCCCTTTGAATAGATTTTTCAACGTATTTACAAAAAAAAATATTTCTTTTAGGTTTATCGTTAGCCAGCAACAATAAGAGAATAGAATATGCGAAATAAAAACCAAGCTGAGGTCGTAAATATGTATTTGTCGTACTTAAGACGGTTTTCGAAAGTAGGCTTTAAAATTTATCTGCCCTTTAAAGACAAATTTTGCTCTGCTGAAACAATGGGCCGTATGCAAAAAAAACCTAAGCAAATGCTTTTTCTTAAAATTTCAAACCTTTTACTCGATTTGTTCAAATAAATTTAAATGATAGTTATGAAATTTTAAGTAAAGGCAATTGCTTAGTTTTTATACATACGCCCCAATGTGTTTGAAGGCAAGATAGATTTTAAAAACCACTTCAGAAAACGGCATTTAGTAAATCGTTTTGGCTCCTTTTTGCCAAATTCCTTTCGTTATGTCAGTTATGATGCAGGATTACGTTCTTCCTTGATGACCATTCGCCCTTATTATTAATGCTTGTTTTTTTTTACTTCGGCGTCGATATAACTTAAGAGCATTTTTCATATTTTTTATGAGTTAATATTTATCACAGTTTAATATCGATTTCTATTCGTTTTTTCTATGGATTTGCGTGTTTAAATTAAGAACTAAAGTATGAAGGAAAATTTTAATGAAACGAGTACGCTTACAGCCCTATTCCCATTGCCACCAGGTGACAGAACTCGACCAAAAAATATGCCACACAAACCTGATTCTTTCGAAAAATATTTTAAAATGCAATATTAATATTTTTTTTCTCATTTATTTAGCCTTTATGTTCAGCGCCACAGCTACATCTATGTATGAACTGTTATTTTTGTGAGTTTTGACATCTTTTATGAGTTGGAGCGTTAGCTGGTTGCATAACGCAAACTAATTTTCAAAAGCGTTTTTGCGTTAAAGTGCTCTTTAAGTGTTAAATCTTAAGCCATTGAGTAAAGCATCTTATAGCCCATTTCCAGTTGCAGTTAAGAGCTCAGATAAGTTCCAAGAATTTTAAGATATGGGTGATTGGCAAGGTTATTTTCTTACTTTTCGCTCTTTTACTTTCCTTTCCTTGTACTTAATATGACCACCTTGAAGTGGTAACGAACTTTTTAACCGTATTGTGGCGGGGTTGATGAAACCTGGATTGGTCCGTGGGATCCGAAGTCCCAGCAAAAGACGATGCATTGCTTTAAAAGGGGACGAAGGCCAGCAAAGAAATTCCAATCGAAGATTATCGCTACCACTTAGAAAATTTTTATGAAACTGTCTACAGTAGGGTTTTTGGGGTAGCCAATTACGAATCTGAAGTCAGATATTGAAATGAAAATGAAATGGCGAATCCAATATGGCGGATGACTTAAAAAAAAAATAATTAAATTTTTATGAAGCTGTCTATAGGAGTTTATGGGAGCTGATTACGAATCTAAGGTCTTGAAAGTCATGAAAAATATATATACGCAATTCGAATAAAATATTTTCCACAAAGAGGCATAACATGATTTTCAAAGAAATTCAATGTTTGAGTATTTGCCAGCATTGAAATAATTACTAAATTTATTTGAAACTAGGGCCAAGGGTGCCTTTATTTATACATAATTAGATAGTCTAGGCCATTCGGTAAATTTCAGAACTTTATTTCGGCTGATGGCAAGGTCGGGTTGCGAGGGATGCACAGAAATTAACCACGCACCCTACAGTCCGGACCTGGCTCCCAGTCACTTTTCTCTTTTTTTTTTAATTTGAAAATGACTTACGCGGACGAAGATTTCGTGGCGACATTGAGATGAAGGCGGCCGTGAAAAATCATTTTGAAGCGAAGTCTAAAGAGTATTTTTTCCATGACTTAAAGGTATTACCAGTATATATATTCACGATTTTAAAAGTGCATTTCGCTTCAGTAGAAATACAATGAAAAGTAAAAAATATTTAACCATACTCTGCTTTGAACTTATCAGCAGCGCCTCGTATTTATATAAAAAAAAAAATTATTTCACATTTTCGTATTGTTGCTGGCAAAGAACCACTTAAACAAAATCATGCGCAATATTCGTCAAATTTTTTTTTTCTAGTTCTTTCATATACGTATATGTATCTATATATATTTAATCCTACACACTTATTTTTTTATTAGTTTTTTCGTTATCTATATAGGCATATGTCGTATATATGTATATGTATGCATGTTTATAACTATTTGTGTTGGTTTTATTACAAAGCACGTAAACAATTTCTACACACAAAGTATCCATAGTCACATCTAAGTGTTGTTGTTATTATCTTTATATCCTGGGAAAGTAGGCTGCATATAAAACTGTAAAATTTACAAAAGAACTCTCGAAGCTGGTCAAAAAATCACAAACATTTTTGCAACTTGCTATATAAATATGTATTTTCTATAATTTCTAGTTACGATTTAGCAAATTTTAACTGAGTATTTAAATTCTTTGCGATTTTCACATATTTTAGTAGGTAATGAAAAAAAAAACAAGTTCATATACATATTTTTCTAAACTATAACTGTACTTGAGTTGCTTTTTTTTATATGTTTGCAGTGAAAAAATTTTCGCACAAAAAATTTTAATAAACAACATTGAATGCAAATTTAATTAACGGTGCTTCTTAATACAAAACACACTCATATCAATATGCATATGTATGTATGTATATTATGCACATACACATATTCGTAACAATAATTTCTTGTATGCTTTTTTGCTGCTAAGCCTAAATGCTAAATTATGCTTATGTTTTTTTTATAGTTTTATTTTTAATTTTTTGGTTTACTCGAAAATTTTCAATTTCGTATTTGGGTAATTTTTTTGGTTTCGGTTGATTCTAGCGGCCTTTGAAGGGCTTACATGGTACTAAGTTTTAATTTCACAAATTTTCCATTTCGATTATATATGTGTATTGGTTAAATAATTTTCACATAAATCTATATGATATTTTAAAGCTTTAATTGCATATATAATTTTGCTAGTAAATAGGTTACAAATAAATGAATTTTTTAAAAATTAAATTTTAGTTACAAGAAAAACTAGAGTACATTTATCTACAATACATATACATACACATACTTAAGCAACACAGGTATTTGGTATTTGATAGCGAATTTCGAAAAAAGTAACAAAAGTGCTTAATACTAAGAAGTTGAGCAACAACTTTTTTGCGCCCTTATTTCGCAAACCATAAACAAAGCTTAGCATTAATTTATAGGCGTGTTTTCATAACTTCCATTTTAATTTTCCATTTTTAAAGCAAACATTTTTAAATGTTCATATCTCTCCCATATTGGGTTTGTTGCTTTTTTTTAATAATATTTGAAGTTTTTTTCTTTGTATATATAGTTCTAATACTTTTTAACCTAACTGTACATTTTTTCATATATTTTTATTTTACTTAACTAATATTTAGTATTGCCTCTCGTTTTCATTGCACCTTCTTACTTCGCATTCTCTTCTTTACATTCAATTATTTGTCACTTGGAATTTGGTTAGATCCAGCAAATGCTCGTAAAGTAGATCTTCGTGCGGCGCCAAGCCGATCATTATCCAACCACAGATGGCGCCGATGCTGCGCGTCACCGACAAACTACTCCATACACTCAACACGCTGTTGCTATACTGCTCCGAAGTAAGGAAAATAAATAAGATACATATATGTTCTTTATTACATTTGAGAAGATACGCAGTTAGAAGTTTTAAATACTAATTTTGAAAATCTAAAATTATGCTTTTTTACAGCAGGTCCTAAGCACAGAGAGGGAGAGAGAGAGAGTTTTTGTTAGGAGCACACGATCTCGTCTACATTCTCTGATCACACTTAAGTACTTATGTAGGTAGGGTCTCCAGTATCGCTGCTAGATCCTTTGAGGCATCCAGCTTCGATCAGATGAGGCTACGGGATCCCCTTAGGGATAAACTTGCATGTTATGAAGCTTACCCTATTTAACTCAGCGTGATTTTGAACGGTAATCACTAACGATTCGATCGGTAACCACTACTCAACCGGTCAAACGCCCTAAACTAAACACGAAGCTACCAAGACGGCTAATATCAACCTCTAAGAGTTCCCCAAGGTTGAGCGCAAAATGCGAACTAAGATGCCTCAATCTTAGTCACACTTAAGCTGATCAGCCTTGTAAAAAGTGTTGAGATGACTCCACCGCATCATGCCCCAGGCAACCGCGTCGGTAAGGATCCCCATTCGGACAATGGAGATGTGAGCCGATTTTGACTTTGGGAGCACGTGGCTGGTCTATGTCAATAAGACGAAATGGACCCACTACCTTAAAGACAACATAATCCAGACCATTTCTCATACTCAGTTCGATGAAGGGCCAAATTTTATGAAAATTTATGTATGAATATATCCAAGACTGGTATGCATATCGCAGGCTCCCTTTTATCTTTGTCTTTCAGACTGAAATGCATGCCATTGAACTATTTCACACACACAAACACAAACGCTCTGACTGCAGTGAAAGCTCAAGAGTTCATCTCACAGCTGTCGGGCGACTGCCTTCCCCTTTTAATACGCATCGTATCCAGGAAATGGCTTTACATGCACCATTTAGATATCGGGACATACATAATGGATCCATGGGCAATGAACTGGTAGATATTCTCGCCAGGAAAGACTCTGCAAAGCAAAACATTCGTGATCGAGTAAATCCTCATAAAGCGTTTTGTAAACTCATCCAAAGTCGTTTTTGAACGCAATTGAAGTGCATAATTGAATACTTTATGAAAATTTGCGCTTTTTCTTTAAAACCCCCACGATCAACTCCTGACAAGGGCTTACAAGTGCAGACCAAACATCAACGAGGAGAACCAAAGCGCTCTTTCACTTATCACGGCAGGAAATAAAAATGGTTACAGGCTTCCATGCTGGGCACAGCAGAGTAATGGACCACTTCTCACAGCTGAGATTATTTGCAGTGTACAGTGCAAGTAATGTTACGAGGGCCCGGAAAAGCACAGCCCATTATTTGCAACTTTGAAGCCACTAGGTCCCAGCTGAGCTACTTATGGCCACTGTACTTAGAAGGACATGAGCTAAGTGGCATTCAGCCAAGAGCTCTTTCGAGGTTCCTTTTCGATTCATGGCATAAAGAAGACCACTAATCGAAAAGAGATATATGTATTACAATAGATCATACATGGTCGCTAACTACATGGTAATAAAAAGCTACACAGGTCCGCTCCTTTAAATAATGTTCTAATATAAGTCAGATAGTTTGGAATCTATGGTCAAAAGTTTTCCAGGAACTTATTAGTTTTTTACTTAATGAAGAATGCTTCTTCCACAAAATGTAATTTCTATTGAACATCTTTTCTTAAATTTTGCACCCCTTAACTTACCAATTCTTCTTGTGTTAGCGTCACATTTGCATTGTTATTGAAATAGAGTCGTTCATCAATTGAATCGGAGCAGATTGTTAATATTATTGTCGCTATATAAATCATTGCAATGATTAACCAACGAAATGAGACCAACTCTGAGGCGTTGCTGAAGTTCCAGTGGCAAATATCCATGCTGGAAGAAAAAATATTAAAAATAGAATTAGAATAATTTTAAAAACATGCAAGTTTAGTTGATTTTATATATTTCTTAGACCTACAGGCTGGATTATAAAAGATGTCACATTAAGCTTCAGGCTTCACATAAGCATTTCGGGGCACTGAAAATAAAATAATTTTCAGTAAAAGGAAAAAAATTAAGAGGCCGCAAACCGAGCTAAATTTTTTGGTTATTTCCACACATTCATCGCAGTCCAAACAAAAGGTGTTAGGACATACGAACTCGTTCGGTCGAAATGTGTCTCTCTGTACGAAAACTTTTTGGGGGTGAGAAAATAATGTAACCCCTGAGTAACAGATGTTGAGATGATACTACCTCATCATCATCCGCATAACTGCTGCAGTAAGGACTTGAAATGATTAACACCCTTACCGCATGATTTTCGTTCGGACAATGACTAGATATAGCTCCTATCAGTAACAAGAGATGTGACTTGTTTAGTTTAAAGAGCTTCTTAGGGCGTAATGGCTAAATCTTTGACCAGAAGGACCTCCTTACACTGTTTGTGAACGTATCACCAATGAGCCAAGCTCCCTGATTACCCCTTTATATCGGAATATATACAAACCTCCTTAAAAATATGACATTTGTTAGCATCCAGTCAATTGCTACCTTTATTGCAGTAACTCGCAAGTCTAAATTTGAGTCTGATGGAGAGTTTTTTACCGAAGACACCTCCGTCTCCCTTTACATCTAACTGCTATTCATCCTCAAGTGTGTAAGTTCACAAGACCCAGGTGCATAAATTTGAGTTTGAACCCACAGCGAGTCTTCGCACGTCGCTTGACGACAACAACACAACGGAAGGGGGAGTCTCCTTATACCTCTACTAACTTGTTGCTGCCCAACTGGGCCGCTACAGTTCTGTTGCAAATAAACCTGTCAATATCGACCTCGACTTCAGGCAGAACCAATCTTCTGCCAGAAGAACTGCTCAATGATTTCTACAACTATGTGATATGCCCCTGCAGTAGGTATAATGATCTAAGAATAAACATTCTGTAGGAATCCTTTTCCTTCGTGTAGATCAATCTCTCTTCCAAGTCTCTTTAAGAGAAATGAAATAAAACTATTTGCTCTGAAATGCCAATTAAACACATGTGAAACCTTGCCTGCCTTAGGTATGAAGGTAATTTTGAGCAACCTCCACAGGTTTTGGAATACAGATGCTTCCTTAGCAGCTCGCATTGATAGGGGTCAGCGGCGGTACGACGCCTCCGCAGACTTCTGCAGTCGCGGTGAGAGAGTTAATAGCCGGAGGCTGGCGGGGATTATTCAAAATTTCCAAGTTGTAGGCTTCGTAGCCACTGGCTCCGAACCGACCAGTGCTTCATGAATAAAAATAAACAAATAAATCGAGGGACCAAAAATTGTAAACGAATTCCGAACAGCAAAGGGTTTTGATGAGAAGCTTTTTCATACACTGGAAGATAAATACATAAATTCTATTGTATAGACACTGCACTGAAAAATAAAAGAACATCTCCCCCAAAACTGAACAAAAAACTTTTTTCGTCAAAAGTTATTTGCATTTAGTTTAAAATTTCAATGAATGCCGCGCTGACATTTGGCATTTCATTCTCTTACCGCAGAAGTGCAGTTAAGCAAAGAAGGTATGCCACAAAAGCCAGCATTCCATTCACATGATGTAATGAATGTAATAATAGTCATAATTATAATCAGAATAGTAATGAAAAATAAAATAAATCAAAAACATGCCGCATGCACACAAAGGGCTGCGCATACATGTATGCGCAGGTGTATTCATGTAGCAATATAAAAACATACACATGTACATACATACATATGTATGCTTTTAAGTGCACTAGAAAATTCTGTACATACAAAAAAAGTTGACATTTAAAATATAATTCACACAAAAGCAACAATAACATTGAGCACCGTGTACTAGTCGCAATGAATGTGCACGGAAGTGAAATAAAAAGGGCGGAATAACGAAGAATACCACAAATAGCAAAGTGAAAAAAGGAAGCACAACAGCTGTATGTTGCAGCTGTGCATAAAAACAATAAAAAAAAATTAAAAATTTTAAGTTGAAAAAGTTGGCGTGTTAAAGGTC
>NW_023458559.1:76554419-76560507 GCF_013731165.1 Rhagoletis pomonella | reverse complement strand
GTCGGTTTTTTTCGAGGGCCGTCCTCCTTGTTGTGTTGTTTTTTTTTTGTAGTAAATTGCGCTCATAATTTTGGTCCCACGAGTGTCGGACAATGGAGGTCCGCCCGCACAGAGGTCCGTGTGCGCAGGTAAGGCTTGATAGAACCGGAGGTCGCCAGGTATCCGGAGCACTCCGTTCGAGACTGGGCTATTGTAACTAGAAATGTATACAAGTTGGTCAAGTAAATGCATACACGGATAAGGCTTTCTACAAATGGTGCAAAGGCTAATATTTTTTTGTTAATTTTTTGCTCAGTGCTAAGTACCATTTTTTGTTGCAATCAGCTCAATTTTAATGACACATTCTACAAGATTATTTTCACAGTCAAATCTTTATCGCATAAAATTTTTGTTGTTGATTTTTGAAATAAAAGCTATTTCTCAGCCTCGTGGGTCAAAATTAACCAAAAAAAAACATGAATTTCGTCTCAATCCAAGATTAGGGTTAGTTTTCCATGAGGCATTATTTATTTTTATTGATCCAACTTTAGTATATATTATTAAGTAAATATGTATTATTTTTATATTAATATTAGATACTTGGTATTAAGTGCTATCTAATTATCTTTTGTGCATTCATTTAACGATTTCTTTCACGTGAATTTCGCATGCTGGCCAAGAACGATAACAATTTTTTTTAGCAAAATTTCTCTTACTTTCTCTTACATAATTCTATTTTGCCCCAAAAAGTGAAATTAGGAAGCCACATTCTACTACCTTCCTTGACAAAATCTTATACTTAAGCGAAACATTTAAAAGGAAAAATTTTCGGTATTTATTCCCAAAAATGGCTTTTCTTTTCAGGTTTACTCATTTATTTATACAATCGACTCATAATTAAAAATTTCCTGTGCTATTCTTTTGGTATTTTTAGTAAATGAATGAAATTCAAGACGCAATACCATTTCTGAGGTAAAGAATACTACATTAAATAACATATAATATGACGATGTCTGACAAAGATAGATACCAAACAAGAATCTAATGCAGATTGCATTTAAGATGAGTATACATATGTATGTAAGTATGTAGGATGTACGGACTACTGTACACATGTGCGCATGTGGGCATTTCCTGAAAATAGTCAACCAAAAGCAAAGACAAGTAATTAAGTACAAGTTCATGCAAAACCGAACTTTATATATCCCGCGCAAGTACTATATATCGCGATAAAGCGGTTTTCGAAAAAAAACTTATGTAGTCATAAGTGGGCGGTGCTATGCCCATTTTCGTAAAATCAATCCTTATCCTGTTTCTTGTTAAAAGATTGCTGTCAGTATATTAACTTTGAGTAAATTAGCTTCTTTAGTTATTGAAATATCGGAGCTTTCGTATCTTTCATCATACATATACACTAAATTTCGTTGAAATGTCTCATGTCTTACTCGAGCAACCGCGTGCATGGACAAAACGGACAGACAAAATGGCGTACGAACAGAATTTTGATATATACATATACCTTGATTCCTTTAGGCTGCGCAAGTGCGCTAGGGTGTAAAATGTGCCTCCGCATGGATCGTCCGTAACGCAGGAAATGCCCATATGTACATGGGTATTTTCCTGCTTTTTTTTTGCTCCAGGTTCTCTATTAGCTTTTGCTTAACTTATTTACATAAGTACATATGATACTGTTTCTAAATACATACAAAGGTTGGTTCTATTTATTTAAGTGTTTTTCTTTTCTCATGAATTGGCGCATTTTTATTTCACTTTAGATTTAATTGCGTTTTATTTTCTACAAACTACTTCCCATTAAATCTGGGTGCTTTCTTCTTTGTTTGCTGTATTTTTGTGCTTTTTTTCTTTCCCTTATACTTATTATATTTCCCCTGTACTTATTATTTTTTAAAATTTTCGTTTGTGCTTTTATTGCATTTGCAGGGTTTACTTTCCACTTTGTTAAGTTTTATATGATTTCGCTGAGCATTTGTTACCACAAATGTCCACTTTGTTTGTGTTTGTGTACATAAATTGTTATTATTTGCACAATATGCGAGTGTGCAAGATGTGTTGCCATGCGTTGCGCCACCATTATTGTTTACCCACATGCCACTTTTAGTTTTCTCAACGTTCACTCGGTTAAACGGCGTTCACATGAGGCGATATTATAGGCAACTTTTAGTTGAAAGCAACAATCGCTTGGTGTGAACGGCCTTTCAACTAATCGTTTCCAATGAAGTTGGGTTGCAGCCAACTTTTGTTTCAACTAATCGCCTCTAAAATTGCCTGGAAATCGCCTCATGTGAACACCGTCTTACTGGAATGAGTGTACGAGTTTTTTTTGTGTTTTTCTTGACTGGATTCCTTACAAAAAGCTACCATGGTATAATGCGTAATTGCATATACATATGTGTTATGATTGCTAAATAGGGCTTCATATAACATTTAAAATTACGCTCTAAAACCAAAAGTAAGCGCCAGGAAAACTCCACGCATGTAAGCACCGATTAGAGAAAAAATTATGAGTTTGATAAAATTCGAAATTTTTATTACTGTATTCAATAGGGCTATTCGCGATTCGGTGCATAAGAGCTGACAAATTTATGCAATTGCAGAAATATGCCATGGATTGTGAGCGACCTTTATTAAACTGTCATGGTAAAGCTTTTGCAAAACAATTTTTGTGCATCAGCTTTGGTTTTGTTTATGAATGCAATGCATAGCATTTTTATGCTATGGATTTTAGGTATTGCAAATTTGTCAAGCCGTGACAAATGCAAATGCGTGTATTTTGTTTGTGTATTGCAAATAATTTGCAATACAAATTTGCAATGCAATGATGCTAGGCCATTTGCACCGGATCGCGAATAGCCCTATTGTATTAATGGGATCTCCAAAATTCTAACATATGTATGTACATGAAAAGCCGCTCGATCTCAGGTTTGGTTTCAGGTCAGGTTTCAGGTTTAAAATTTTTAAACTGATAATAAATAATCGTAACAAATTCCATGGTAAGAATCGTAGACAGGCATATCAGTGATAGTTTCCTTACCGGGAACTCTGTGCATAGATGCCACTTAGAAGTTGACGGCGTTTTCGATCAAACGGCACACTCTCTAATAGACAATTGCGTGCAGCGCAAATGGGTTGTTGAAACCACATTCCTCTGGATAGCAAACGTCCTTAAGTCCAGAAATAGAAAGAGTCAGATTCTTAGCTATGCAAGGTAGCCTGCAGGGGGGAGGGAAGGGGAGCGGCTCTATACAACCGATTGTTCAGATATGGGGTTTTACTTTAAAATTCCTTCATTTGGACGGCCAATACCGAGAAATTTCGATGAAAGGTTCCGGTATAGCCGAAGACAGCATTGCCCCTACTTGTTTCTTGTAGGGAAATAATAGGTTCTTTCCCGTATGCAGCGCGGGATCCCGCGGGTGCCCAAAACAGCCCAGAAATTATTCCCGTACTCAACAAAATGGATAAAAGAGAGCGAAAATTGGAACGTATTGGATCGTAAGTGCCTTCTTTTTCCTGCCCAAAACAGCCCGAACTTTTTCTCCGGGTAAAAATTGATAAAGTGTCAAAGTGCATATCAGCTGTTTTGTGTTTACATGTTGATGTATTTTCAATTTTTATATACTTAAAATCAAATTTGTGAAATAAAAATTCTATTTCCAAGTTTTTGCATTGAAGTGACAAAAACAAAAACAAAGTGAATCAGCTGTTTCTCAAATTCTGGGCATGAAATGCGGTTTTTTGCGTTCCCGTACTTCTGGACTATGTTCCACTTTTGAGAGTAAACTTTTCGCTTATTCTCTAATTACCGGATCCGGTTCGGATTGTTAGGGAAAGAACCTAATCTTACTCGTACGCCATATCGTACATGGCCGTACATGTAAATGGCGCACAGTGTAAGATTTGACCCATCTAGCTGCTTTTAATTCTGTAATTCCAAAAACTATTGGAGATAGATTAATGAAATTTTGCACAAGGTACGTTATAAGATAGGCGAAGCTTTTTGCAAAAAATTGGTAATTCTCTATTCATAGCAAAAATACAAGAATTTGTCTCGGTCGAGATAAAATGCAAATGAATTACTCGAAGAAAATGAAATTTCCAGTAGGCCATAAAAAAGAAAATTTCATCAAAACCTGCACTTTCCAGCAGCTAAAATTATGTTGTTTAAAGTCTAAGAGGAGTGGCAAATGAACTGAGATACAAACTTTATCGAATAGTGGCGGATAACGAGTTTGCGGGTCTAATGAAATTAATAAATTGCTAAAAATAAATTTAAGTTAACATCGTTTTACTTTAACATGAAATACTCAGTCCTAGTTTACTAAAATCCCAAAAATGTATATTCAGTAAAAAGAACATACCCAAGCAAATAAGACCAAAATGGTATTTTAGTAATTGTTGCATAAATCACATAACACCGACAAAATAAACATTGAGATTCAGTTTCAAATATACAAGTTTAAATATTATTGCGCTCCGTAGTTTTCCAAATCAAACCCCGTCCCGCCATACACTTTGATTAAAATTTTTTAGTTGTTATTGTTTCGTCTTTATCAGGCATTTCTAAAAACATTCTTGACGTTGTTTTCAAATTTGGCGACATAAAATAATGGAATTAACCTTTTCTAGAATATGGAAATGATACACTGTGTGGCGTATGCGTAACATTTTCTTTGATAAAGTTTAAATTTTTTTTCAATCGCAATACAAACTTGAAATGAAAATATCGAGCCCTAACCGCCTAAATAACGTAAGCGACATTTTTTTTCAAAATTTTCTTTTTGATGCAGAAATATTCCTAGAGCATCTAGATACATTTCTGCATCAAAAAGAAAATTTTGAAAAAATAGCGCTTTCGTTATTTTTGCGGTTAGGGCTCGATATATTGGGGTAAATTACCTGATCGAGAAAAAAAGGAACAGTCCAGCGCCTTCGTCTTGGTCTGCAGGCTGTATCGGAGATACACCCGCTAAATTTAAACGTAGAATACGTGGTATGGTTAAGAGCATATCCAAGTCAAAAACGAAAGCACAAACTAAGAAAAGAATATCGATAACAAAAGCGATAATAAAATCGATATCAAAATCGATAAAAATATCGATAACAAAATCGTTAACTAAATCGACTACAAAATCGATTACAAAATCTATCGAAAAATCGATTACAAAATCGATAACAAAATCGATTCCAAAGTCAATAACAAAATTGATAACAAAATCTATCAAAAAATCCATTACAAAATCGGTAATAAATTCAATAAAAAAATCGATAAAACTATCGATAACAAAAGCGATGGTAATATCGATAGCAAAATCGGTAAAAAAACCGATAAAAATACCGACAACAAAAGCGATAACAATATCTATAGAAAAATCGATAAAAATATTGATGACAAAATCGACAAAAATATCGATAACAAAAGCGATAACAATATCGATAGCAAAATTGTTAAAACAATCAAGAAAAATATCGATAACAAAACCGATAAATAATCAATAATAAAATCAATAACAGAATCGATTACAAAATCGATAACAAAATCGATAAAAATATCGATCATTATATCGATAAGTTCCGAAAATATCGATAGCAAAATCAATAACAACATCGATACAAATTTCGATAACAAAATCGGTGAAAATATCGGTAACAAAACCGATAAAAATATCGATGGCAAAATCGATTAAAATATCGGCAACAAAATCTATAAAAATATCGATAACAAAATCGATAGCAAAATCGATAACAAAATCGATAAAAATATCGATAACGAAACCAAACAGATCCACATTAACTGAAACTTTCATATGTACGTATGTATATATGCATTTACCTATGTACATACGCTGCGATCAAAAGCCGCATTACATACGCATACATACTTTTTGTCCCCTTCCCACACTTCCAACATATGCACGTGTTCGCAAAATGATGACGAGGTGATTTTGTATGGAAAATCATTTATGCCCATATATTTGAATAAAATAAACATATATAGAAGATATCAACCAATACTTCCCATATACCAAACGAAAGGAAAACTTTTGAATTTTTGATTAAAGAAAACAAAAACAAAATCATTCGAGCGGTT
>NW_023458559.1:76552596-76554319 GCF_013731165.1 Rhagoletis pomonella | reverse complement strand
CTTCATCTTCATCTTCATCTTCATCTTCATCTTCATCTTCATCTTCATCTTCATCTTCATCTTCATCTTCATCGTCATCTTTTCTTTATCGTTATCTTTGTTTTTGTCTATATTCTTGTCTTTGCATTAGTCTTTCCCCGGCCAACTGGCGTTTAACGCAGATATTCGTTTTCTATACCCGCCATATACTACCTTTACCGTGGCGTTAAATATATATCGCAAACATATCGGAGCTGTAATAATAAGATTCACATCAATTATTTGAGTTTAACTATTTAAACAGGTGGTCACCGTCTTCAAGCACCTCAAAAATATTTTAATTGGGTTTCTTTAAGCCCTTTCATTTCACGCTTACTATATAGTATTTTATACAAAAGACTATTTTATAATTTAACTAAATTTGACTTTTGAAACAGGTGGCAACCCTACATGAAGCTAAAAAATACAGTTTATTCGAAACCATTTCTTTTTATACCCATATTGGGATAATTCATTTAACCTAATAAATAATTTGAATTTGGTTTTCGTATATATGGCAACCCTTTAAACACCTAAAACTATATTGCACATCTACAGATCAAGCTCTTTCATTTGACACCTCATTTTTGAAAATCAAACGAACGATACAGATTTTATGACTTGGTGTTAAATATTTAACGCAACCCTCTGTGGCAGAGAAATTTTGAATTCGTTTATCTAACATGTGGCAACTCCTTTCATGGAACTAAAGCTATGTTGCACACCCGAAGGACAAGGCCTTTCATGTGACACCTCATTTTTAAAAATCGAACGAACGATACCGATTTTATGGCTTGGTGTTAAATATTTAACGCAACCCTCTGCGGCAGAGAAAATTTGAATTCGATTTTCTAACATGTGGCAACTCCTTTCATGGAACTAAAGATCCAGAACCATCTCCGAACTCGACTAAGAAGTTTCACTTCAAAAAAAAAAAATAATAATTAGTCTTATAATTATGCAACGCACTGTAGTGTTTTGTGCTGTATATTTTTTATTATGCTGTGTGTTTGGTACAACTTGCCATTCTCTGTGCCGTTTGAAGTTCATTGAGTCTTCTTCGTCTGGTTATCGTCAATGTTGTTTGGCTTATAAATAGACTTTCAACCCAATTTCTTTCGATTCAATACAATTAATTGGATTCGATTTTTTATACTTAAATTTCAATAGAGTATGCAAATTAGTAAGGAAAATGATATAATTTGAAATTGAATAGTTAAAGCTACACAATGTTCACGAAGCGGAGGAAATGTATTCATGGCTTAGAAAATGATATAAGAAGACAAATGTGTTCTTAAATTCATTTAATTTTAATTTTATTTAATTTTAATAAAGCCTTTTAAAGCCTGGGTTTAGTGACCCGTACTTCCTCGCTGGTGGGAGTTAGGGTATGCCACACTGAACACTTTTGTAGAGCATTCAGTTCTGAAGAAAAACCATCATTGACCATGATTATACCATAAAATGATGCCTCTAAGCTATAGAATTTTGACGGAACTTGTTTTGAGATATTTCCCACAAAATTTCGAGGTGAGAGTAAAAAAAAAATAGTCGCCGACGAAAAGCAAGTAAGTTGTAGTTCTCAAAACCCATTTAGTTTTAAAAATTATCAGTTGTCGGTTTTTATCAGCTCTGTGGGTTAGGCTGGTTTTAGTTTTTTTACTACATGCATACATATTTAAAAGCGTGCTATGGCGATAAAAAA
>NW_023458559.1:76545886-76552496 GCF_013731165.1 Rhagoletis pomonella | reverse complement strand
TTTTTTCTTCATTTTTTCGTTTTAGCGCCGCTAACTTGATTGAGCTCAATATCAGCAGTCTATTTCTTCTGCTGAGCTTACTTATTATACGCCGTTAGCATTTTTTCAATGTTGGAGTCTATTTACTAACACGATACCGTAATTTTTATCATCTATTTCTCGTTGTGTAGACCACTTACAAAGTTTTCGGTTCTATCCTCGTCATAGTTGTAGACGTAGGCTAGTTAAATGGTCCATATCAAAAGTTAAGAAACGTTAACACCTCACGTCTTTGAATCTCTTCAAAATCTTTTCGAACTTATGAAAACTCCCTACAGGGCAACATTGCAATATACACAGGGCACAGCTGCTTCTGCTGCTCCTACTCACGCCCCTTATAGCAATGACTACTTTTACTGCGCGCCACTACAATTTTATCCTTATCCGCTTTACACGCATTTATCCTTGCTAGTTGACGCTGCAATACCAACAACATGGGCAAACAAGATACGACAACAACAGCAATGTCGCCCCCAGCAAGCAACGTTTTTATAACAAGCACGTTTGCCAGGCTGCTAAGATTGCAAACTTGCACTTGTTGTTGCTGTTAAGATTTGCGCAGAATACAAATCATTAGCTTACAATAACGCTAACGATTTTCATATCCGTTCAATCCGCTGGCAATTACGTTGGCTTCAAAGGAGATTACAGCAACAAATTGTAATTTCATTAAACGCTAATCCACAGATGCAGTTACCTGGATTTGGTTGATAAATTCAGCGCGGAGGTATATCATTTCACTCGCTCGTATGCCAATTTTACTTTCATTATTACTTACACTTGGCAGCGTCCATTACATTTAATTTAATCAAATTAGTGCACGCAATGTAAATGTGAATGTATTTACCCTGCAAACCATTTTTTCAGAGTATTCTGCATTGTAAAGAAATTTTAAAGAATTCGTTAAGATTTAATTCGATTTTTTGCCGAATTTTCTAAAATGAAATAAATTACGCACACTTCCATTCTTTTACGAAATTTCGTAAGAAAATCTGTGAAGCAACGAAAATAATGCTGCTATGTGAAGAATATCTTTCAGAATTTTTCCAGAATTTTCTTTATTTTTCGTACAGAAATTTCTTTACGAGTTCATGTCAACCCCTTCATATAATTTTCTTTGAAAATTCGTAAAAAAAATCGTTACAGAAATCAGATACTCCTAACGATTTCCTTAAGATTTCGGGAACTTTGGTTTGCAGGGTATATAAACGTTGGCAGATAGTTCATAGCATCGTTTGAGATGCGAAAATCAATTCAAATTAAATTGCGGAAAGCTTTTGTTAACTGTATAAATGTGGAAAGCGCACATATCCTACACATGTTTGCTCTTTATGTCTGCATTAATCGCAACTTAGTTGCAAGTGTCATTGAAATAAAAGTTCAATTAAATAAAGCGGGCAATGTGTCGTTTTCAGTGTGACCAGATGATAACAAAAAAAAATTAAGCTAAATTGACTTAAAAAAGTTAGAGGCTTTTTCACTGCTACAAGCTACACACAAGTCAGCACTTTTGTGGTGAAAAATTTGACAGCACCTCTATAAATTCAAGTGAAAACGGTACTCATTAAATTAATTTTTAAATTGTTTCGCTGCTTGACGCAGTACCAATTTAACTTAGCACCATACACACCGCGACACATATGCTCTAATTCTTTCTTTTTTTGAAATCCGTTTCTTTGAAAAAAAGAATACCTCCTCGTCTGCTTCCGAATAGCATAGCTAATCCAAAGACTAGTCTAATTAGTCAAACATTTCCGAATAGAAAAAGCTCCGTTTAACAAGAAATAAACTATATCATCGAAAATAGCAAATCTTGTTAAAAAAAGTTGCTTATTATTTCGAGGTTTCAGAACATAGTCGATGTGCTTAATTTTAAGTAAATCGAAAATTAAAGCATAAAAAACCTACTTAAAAATTTTTCAAATTATTTTTATAGGAGGCAATTCTATTCAAAAATGTGTCGAAATAAAATCATATCCCAACACTTTTTGTTTCATATCAATGTCTTATTACTTTATTTATTTCATTCAGTTTAAACAGAATATGTTTATTTAAATTAAATTGGATTTTTTGAACAGATGGCTACCCTTTTCAAAATATTTTCGAAATAAAACTTTTTGAACATTTTTTGTTTGACATTCCTATCGGATTATTTCATTATATTGAATTTGACTTTAAGCAGGTGGTAACGCTTTTCAAAATATTTTCTTAATTAAACTCTATTTTTCGTTAAACATCCATATTGTAATATTTAATTTATATGATTAGATGTAATTAACAGGTGGGAACCCTTTTACAAATAACGTAAACAGGTGGCAACGCCTTTCAAAATTATTTTCGAAATAAAGCTGTTTTAAGCATTTTCGATTGACATCCGTATTGTAATATTTTATTCCACTTAAAGGCGGCATACACTGTGCGTCTGACTCGCTAGTCGATTTGGATGTGTGAGTATAAATAAAGATGAGTTAACTACTCCGACCAGAGTCATGGTATGACTCTGAATGACTCAACTATGTGTAATCGTAAGGCGAGTAAAAGCGTTCACAATTGACTCGCGAGTCAGACGCACCGTCTATGTTGCCCATTACAAATATGTTAAATTAAATTTTACTTTTAAAGAGGTTACACTACTCTTGACAAATATTACATACCTCTTTGAGTAGATGAGATTGCAACCAACTTGTAGGATTGCAGACAGAGTAGTGATCACTTATTGGGACAAAAACACCTGATTGCGATCGACATACATGGCAATCCTATTGGGGCCTATTTGATTTGAAAAGAATGTAATGGTCCATATAAGTAACAACTCTTACTACTACAGTTGTTAAGGAGAGCGCTAATCCGGAAAAATTTTCGAAGTTTGAAAGTATTAAGTGTCTCTATGTTAAAAATATATACATTCATAGAAAACTGACGTTAGCTTTATTGTGTTGCTATAATGAGTGTTCCTTCTATCCTTTCACTGACAATGAGCTAATAAAGTTCTTGGAATATAATCTTGCCACTCCTAATGCATTGCGATATTTTAATGTCTTTCCAACGCTCTGATTTTATTGTGATTTGCTTTTACTGCGAATACGTGCAGGAGGTTTTCCAACATGCAGCGCATACATAGATTTCACATACATAAATAACTTAGCGTTGCAATTGTCATTCGCGGGGCATTTAAAAGGACTTTGGCAATCTCTTTGCTCAGCGCACACAAAACGCACCGAAAAGATTTGATGCAATACAATTTCCGTTTCTGATTGTAGTGAAGTGTATATGTGTACGATACTTATGTGCATGCAACTGCAAGCAATAAACTATGTTATTTCGAATTTGTTGACAAAGCTTTTGCCTTCACAAGTAATCGCTGTAAACTGCATCGAATAAGGTAGTTCAAGTACATACTTGTATGCAGATAGGTATCAATTGCATTCGTAATTGAATATTTATTAAAAAATGGTAAGTGTGCTAAATAAATTTTCGCTCAGACTTTATTAATATGTGGAGTCTTTTTTCGTGCTACATACATATGTATTGTTGAAAGAGAAGACAGCACTAGGAGTACATTCAATTTCGTTTTTATCACGCTTTTTTCTTACCTAACTATAATATGACTGTATATCTGCTTTGTAATCGGTAATACCCAAAACTAATTTGGCAACGAACTGGCTCTCAAAGTGCAAAATATTTTGCTAGCTGTGATACTTGAGTCGGTGTCAAGCTGAGGACATGGGAAGTTCCGCTATGAGTAGGTATGTGAAGAGGTGGTTGGTGTCGCCGGGGCATTTATTCAAATGGGACTGAATAGTTTAACTCGCTACCAATACTTATTTAGAACGGAGTTGTGTTAAAGTATCGCGAGCCTCAAGAAGCAACTCGAGCTCTTCGTCTGCGCGATAGGTGGCGTTGGTCTCCGAGGATGGAATTCAAGGGGTGAGAGGTGACGAAGGTATTGATCGATTTTCGATGAATGGCCTGTATACTATATTTGCATGGTCGGTCCAGTTAGCGGATGGTGTACTTATGGTGATTTCGTTTCTTTCGAAAAATGTTGCCCTTCCACGGTTCAAAATATATTTGATGTTACACTTAACCCTCTAAAAGGGTATGTTTTGCCTTCTTGCCCTTATATAGCTCACGTATTTCATAATACCGTCCTTTTAAGCAAACATCTGATTTTAAGGGCAGCCATCTCTCCTAACCAAGCTTCAAAGGGCAGAGAATGTGCCTGTTTTGCCTTACGCGAGTGTGAGATTTTAAGAAACGAACATAGAATTTTCACACAATGAAAAGGCGAAATTTTTTGGTAAAAATGAAAACACCATTATTCTTATTTCCAACCGCTTCTAAATGCCCGATTTTTTCTCAACAAAGGGGTGTTTTTCGAGCGATGAAATCTTTCCTGCCACTACACCACTCTTTTTATAATAAAATTTCGAAGTCGGCTAATATCATTTCCAGAAGGTTTCTCACGGTTAATTTTACGAAGGCAGACAACTTTTTGTGTGGCGGTGAATCAATATTACATAAGCATCGTTTTCACATTTGCTTCTTGTTTAAGTAAACTTTTATAAAATTCGCAGCCTTCAAATAATTGTGGCTTCCAGGCAAGCCTAGTGCCTGGCCTCCTGAAACAGTAGCACTTGTAGAGCCCTCGAGAAAATACCACGTACGTTTTGTAAGAAAAGTACATACCTACTTATGAGCTGGATTCTCAAAACCCTGTAATTACATAAGCGTAGTTAGCCGTAGATTTAAGCGGTTAAAACCTAATACATAAGTGGATTGTTAGTCTTCTATGCCGCTTTTTAGTGATAGAAAATATATGGATTTGAAATACGTTTACTTAAATAAATTCTTTTGCGAATGTATTTAAATTGTATACCTTTTCACGAAAAAAGTAAAGCATAATATTTTCTCTTTTAAGGGGCATATTAATATCACTCTTCCCTTACTTTTTTCGTGAAACAAGACACATGTGTCTAGATTTCAAGTGTATTGCTTTAGCAGATTTGTCAGCTAAACGAGATTAGTAATTTCAACCATTTATTTTGTCTGCCGATGAACAGGCGCGTATCTCTTACGTCTAATTGCGTTGCTAAATTATCGTCAACAAACTTGTGCTGCTATCAGGAATTAAGTATTACTCATTTGTAACCATTACATTCAGTAGCTTTCAATGAATTGAATAAATCTTCTACACATTAGCTAAATTGCTGCCCCATATTGCAGTGCCGCCTTATAAGTAAGTATGTATGTATGAATGTAAAAAGCACATACATATAATGTCTACGTACATGGAAGATGCAGCCATTTAGCTTGGCTGGGGTTTAGCTGGTGACAAGAGACGACATAAGCTAACGACCCATGCATTACCGATTGTTAGGCAATTCGGCGACCATATTAGGCGTGTTTAGTGGGCATGCGAAGAGATGTCTCGTGTCGTGGGGTATCTCTCCGCTTGCCGGGCACTTGTTTGGCACATCTGCATTTACTCTGCTCAGGTACGAGTTTAACCTGCTGCAATAGCCGGAGCGAAATTGGGCTATTGTGGTCCGAGACTACCGAGGCAGACGAAGCTCCGTCTCGTCGATGTCACGTGGTTGTGTGCCTAGACCGGCATTCACAGATCTGGAGTCTACATAACTCGAGACTGACTCCCTGTGAATTCCGTTCAAGGCATGTCAGTATGCTGTCGTGTGCAGAGGTTGCTTTATGAACTTCTGAACTTCGTCCGTCAATTTCGTAAGCAAAGGTCTATTCGGGAGTCCACGTAGGTGACTATTCGGCGACATCAGATAGCATCCGGTTGCTATCCAGAATGCCGTGTTTTGACAAGTCTTTAGCTTCATTTAGGTGCTGCCGGCTAGCGACTTGAGGACATTGTTGCGGCTTTGTACTCTATTGACAATTGCGGTTGCATGCGCCGACAAGGAGAGCAGACTGTCGAAGGTTACTCTGAGGATTTTCGGGTTATTCACCGGCGAACAGGGTAGCTGAGGATTTTGTAGGGGAGAGGGTTAGGCTCCTTGCAGTGAAGAAGCGAGAAAGATCGTAGAGGCAACCGTTTACTTTCGAGCACAAGTCATCAATTCCATGCCCAAACTCCATTATCGAGCAGTCGTCAGCATAAGAGACAATCGAGACTCCCTCTGGTGGTTGGGGGAGCTGTTGGTAATTGCTAAATTCGTTAGGCAAAGGAACTGGTATCGCGAAGTTTGTGACTAAATAGTACTCGTCCTGGTACCACTAACGATGAAAACGTGCAACTACATATAACAAAAGTTAAAGAAAATTCGTGTTTAAGCCTGCTGAGTACTGTACGTTTTTGTGTTAGCGAACGAAATCACTATTCATTCGGTGCAGTTGCAATTAATCAGCATTTAAGTGCAACACAATACTCTCAACTAGCACACAACCTTCGGCTATCCCGCAAGAGTCAAGCCAAAAGATGTAGCGATCTGCTTACTCAATACAACCTACCAACATAAAGCAAATGTTGGTAATGAATTAACTAAACCTAATATTAACCAATCTAATAAGTAAACCAAATTGACATTAACGCTTTACCATTTTT
>NW_023458559.1:76456463-76545876 GCF_013731165.1 Rhagoletis pomonella | reverse complement strand
CCTAACACTATTCAGCTATAAAATATTTTTATAGCTTCTTCGAGCGTCACTACACAAGTAGTCAAAGTTCAAATAATATTTGTTGCTCTTAGCGCACACCATCCTCAAGGCGATGATTGAACTACTTTGAGTTATTAAGGTCCTTTGCAGTTGGCACAGCGCAGCTCTGTGCGGTGCATTTCAGTTCGGTTCGGTTATTATTATGTCGATCTGTGCCATTAAACTGTCAATTAATATAATTCTTTATTACATATTTGTGTCTTAAAATGGCAGGACGCCATTATTTTTTCAGAGCCATTGATTTTTATGGTTGACTTTTTTTGTACTCGTATACTTATTTAACTACAACTTTATGGCTTTATTTTGCTATGGGTTGTTTATTTTTTTTAGTTTTTAATACACTTTTAAGAGTTTGCTATAAATTATCCTGAGATTATTCGTTTCTAAAATTATCATACTCTTGTAAGGCAAAAAAGGCTCATCAGATAATGGTTTGTCGGGGGAAGAAGATCGCCCTGAAACTCAGAACTACAATATTATGAAATGCGCGAGGTAGAAAAGAACAAGAAGGCTAACACACTGATTCTGCACTGCAATGAATTTTTTGATAAATGTATTTTGTAGATATTTTATATTTACATAGAAAATTGTCAATGAGCAACTTTGTTGAATTTAATATTTGGCAGTATTTACATTACTTTTATTAAAAAAATACTGTACTGTAAAACTTGCTTTTTTCGCAGCAATACCAACACAGCGCACTAAGGGTAATTCGCTCATTTTCGTGGCTAAAATTAATTATGACCAAACAGGTCTTTTTAACGTTTTAACCCCTTGACGACCGAGGGGTCAAATGCGATCACTTTTTAGTTTGCGGTTTTATTGAACAAATTTGAATGCAGTTTTTTTTCAGTTTTAAAAATGAGTTACCTCATTTGTCTGCTGAAAAGTTAAAAGGAGCAGCCTTTTCAGGAACAAAGTGGTAAACAGCCTTCTGTTTCCTCTTTTAATTTAGTTCTGCCCTTCACTATTGACCTACAAAAATAGATATTTCTCGGAAAACGCAACACTCATCATTTTACATGTTCTTGATAGTCTAAACACCGCCAATTACGGCCAACATTTCAAAATCTTATTAAAAAAAAGATTCTACAAAAAAACGTTATAGATCTTAAAGGAAGTTACTTTTCTCTTTAGTCTCTAAATTTTTGTTAATTTTAAATATTTTAAATAGCTAAACAAAGAGAACACAAAATCAATTCCAAGCACCTGCTAAGCAGTTGTCGTTGGTTTAAAGTTATTTTTATCAAATACCAAAGACAATAAATTTTTTTTTTTTTTGTTTTGTAAATACGAATAGCGAACTTTGCCCACATAAACTGATCAAATTACCCATAGTGCACTGGTTTGTCCGAAAAAAGATACGAGCGTAACGTATGAATAAAGATATATACATTTTTATAAGGATCAATAAAGCCAAAAAAAAATTGGAGAACTTTGGTCAGAATTTTTCTTTTTTCATATAATAAACTTCTTCTGCAAAGGAAAAAATAATATAAACAAAATTTCCAGAGTTCAAACTTTCACAATTTTCTGGCTTTTACAAGTTTATTTATTGAATTAGTTACAAAAAATGGGTCTGGTGTCGATTTAAACGTAATATTTATGGGGTATTAAAAAAATAATAATTTTAATATAATTTTTCATTACATTTTAAATTGAAAATATTTTTCATGACTAATCTTATTCGTACTTTTTGACTATAAAAATTATAGTTATTTTTCATTACTCTTCTACATCACATAACTTTTATGGGATTTCAATCATTATAACGACTAAACGAAACAATTTAATTTGTACAAACACACAAAAAATCGGTTAATCTTTTTGATTGCTTCGAGTAAAACATCACAAATTCGTTTTATTATTTTTTTATTGGACTGCGTTCAAAATTAAGCACATACATACATACATAAATATATGTATATGTATATATGTACGATTAGATGTACTTGTATCTATATCTTATAAATTCCACTGCTCAATTTTCAATTGGCCAATTGAATGTTTCTGCTTAAATGACAAAGCAGCATAGCAAAGACAAATTGTTGTCAGTTAGACATACTTCCCGTAAATGTCTTTAGTCGATATTGCCCACTGAATTGTGTCTAAGTATGCGGCGCATTGTTGTCTTTGAATGGACTTTGACTCTTCAACTCTCAACTTCAAATTAGAGCTTCTTACCATCATCACTACATAGCATTCGCCGCATTATTTCCTCAGTCAATCCAGCAGTTACCTTGTTCATCACAGTTCCAGCTCTTTGTATTGTTTTCGAATTGAGCCACAGCAACTAGTGTAAGTGGTTGCTTTTGTTCCAGCCAGCATTGTGTTAAGCAGTTGACTGTCTTCTACATATATGTACATACATACTTATGTGTATGTGCGTGTGATATTTAGATATGATTGTCCGCTGCAATTGCTCTCGACTTTCCAAGAGTTAACAAGCAAAACAGCTTCTGTCTACCACAAACTCTTTCGGTCTGGCTGTTTATCTGTCTGTAAAATGCTGGTATTGTAGTGGGAACTTTTTCGGTCTTCTTGTTTTCTCACTACTCTTGTAGCGTTATTTTCACTCACTGTCAACTTTTTTCACACAAACTTTTTTTTTCTTTTGCCCTCAATTTGTAGTTGAAGTGATGCCTTCGCCTCTTTGCGGCGTTGGTTGTGGCGTATACGTAATTTTATTTTAATTGTATTCCCTTTTAATTTTATTTAACACTTATTCTTTATATATACTTTTTCAAAGTTAAACACCAGGACGCGGTGGCTGCTTGAGTTTGTTTAATCGGGTTTATGTAAGGCATTTTTCGTGCTTCATTTGCGCGCCTCTCCTTGGGACTTTGGGAGACTCCTTCACTTGCGTGTTTAAATATACGCACACACATACATATGTATGCATATACAGAGATAATATATGTATTTTTGGATGCTTTGGCTTTGGTGATTTGTTTAACTTTAATTTAATTAAAATAAGTTGAGTTGCTGCTGATGTGGGCGAGATTAATTACTGAGGGTATTGTAGTGGCTTTTTTCTTAATTATGCACCATTTGGAGTGGAGAAATTTAATAACGGAAAATTACCGAAATCAACGATTAAGCAGCTCATCAACAAAGCAAAATGTTGGTTCCCCAATCGTTTTTTTTTTTTAATTTGAATTTGTTGGTATAAGGCACTTCTTAAATCTTGCTAGTGATTGATAACATAATTGTGGTGGCACTTTATATCAATTTCCACACTGAAATGGTGATGTGGTAGTTGTTGTACTCAATTTTTAATAGCCAGTTGCAGGGCCGGCCAAATAACCAGAGGCGTTTGAAAAAGTATTTTTTATCCATACAACTTATAATTTCTTTTTTCGCCGCTTCGGCTTTCATGTTGCATATTTTTAGGCAAAACAATTTTTTATTTAGCAATAAAAAGGTCAAATTCGCTGATGTCAGAGGTGGACAAGCCCTAGCAATTTACCAATGCACCAAAGAGCAAAGAAAAAGGTGTTAGGCATTTAAGAAGTAAAAGAAGAAGTACATAAAACCACACTCTAAAAGTCGCTCCTAGTGGTTGTAACATGCTTGGATCGTAAGTAACGGATATTGACAACATCCAATCAGGCTGTCCTCGAAGTAATCGAGAGAAAGAGTTTGTGGAAGATTTATGGGCCTTTCATATAAAATTGATTTATGTGAGCTTTGCAACAGCTTAGACGTAGTGCAGCGTATTAAAATACAACGGCTACGCTGGATTGCCCATAACCAGTGTTGCCACAGTTTATGCAAATGTAACGAAGGGATTTTTGGAAAATTAAGGTATTTTCAAACTTAATTTCGCGACCCAGCCTAAGGTATAGATATATGCATGTACATATGTATGCACGTATATGTATTTCTCCTTCAAAGAGATGAGGCGTAGGTCTTGACTGATTATTTCTAATCATAAATACGTAAGTATCAACACCTTTTCAATTCCGATATTTCCCAATAACGACTTCATTGTAGGAATTTAAGTAGGAAGAAAGTTAAGGACGAGTTTTAGAATTCAGCCTATCCTCTATTTTCGTCAGTTATTTAAAATCGGAAAGTGTTAAACGAAATTTATTTCTCTCTGATTATACGCATCCAGAAGATAATTTAAGTGGGAATTTTTAAATAAAGCCATCTTAATGGTTTACCCAAGGAATACTTCCATTAATGTCTTATGGAAGCCTTTTTGTAGATAGCGCAAGCAGAAGACTTTAAATTTGTGCTATTCTAAACAAAATGGAAAGGAGTAATTAAGGCAGAAAGGAAGGCCGTTGTACGGACTTTTGGCACCTAAAATTATCGACTGGGCAGCTCATGAGTATGTAGTGATAGTGGATATGAAAAGCCGCGGGCTAGGAGTCTTTATAATGCACTTATAATGAACCTTTAAGGAAGTCTAACTAATTTGTTCCAAACTTTGATTAATGCAACAAAGTTGTACGATGACAATTTTTTGAATTTGTTTGAAGTGTCTACAAAGTTTCGTTGATTTTTGAAGATTTTTATTTTTTTTTTGCTGACGGTGTCAGGTATTTTCTTCTATGAAAGTTCCCATGATTCAATAATACAAGGTTGTGTAATTTGTGACAGCTAAAATTTGACACTCCTTTATCTAGATTTGTATTTTGGAAGTAGGAGAAAGGGGAATAGTGTGATCGCCTTTTGAAAAAACGGTAGTAGAAAGGTACTACAAAAAGTACGCAAGGTATACAATTAGAAGTAAAGGTGTATTATTAATTCTATGCGAATTTGCAATATATTTGGTGTTTTAATGGAAATACTAAACAATACATAAAAATATACATTTTTGATTTAAGTTATTCGTCATTTCCGGGAAAAAATCTAGAATACCGACCGTTCAGCTATGCAAAAACGAAAAATGCAGATCTATAGAACTTTTTATGCTCACTTCAACCATGCCAAAATTATTTGGCGCAAGTGAAAAGTGAATACGTTCTAGAAGGTTAAATTTCAGTTCTTAGATTTTTTAAATATTAATATCTTATGAACTATATAACCGATTAAAAACTTAGTGACGTCACCACCAAGATAATTGATTTGTCTTTCAGCTGATGCACATAATTTTGTAGCTTTTTGTATTTTTAAACCAAAACCACTAAAAAACGAACAAATGTTATTTTTTCATGAAATAACCTTTTTTGAAAAAACTGCATAATTAATGGTAAAGAAATTAATATTATTTAGAAAGTACAAGTTATTACCTTTATTTCGATATTACATGTTTTGTCACTATCTACTTTTGGGTTTCAACAATTTAGTGATAATAAAAAATACAAATAAATAAAGCAAATAAACCTCTTATATCTTCTTTATTTATTACCTGCGCCGAATAAATTTGGTATCGTTCAAATCAGCGTAAAAAGTTCTATCAATCGGTATATTTTGTTATTTTATAGCTAAACGGTCGCTATACTACACTTGTTTTAGAAAATTACGCAAACGAAGGTGATGCTCAAGAATATTTAGTATGAAGAATTTTTGGTTTTACTACTAATATCATTAGAAACTGTAGAGTAAGCAACATTCTGCACAAGTAAAGGAGCCGATTTTATGTGTGCAAGCGAGAAGACTGTTTTATTACAAAACCTTTCTATTATTGAATCATGGAATGTTCCTATGTTCGACAATTTTTATTTTTATTTTTGTATGGAAGAAAATAATAACAGTGTGGGCAAACAAAAATTATAGAAAATCAACGCGAATTACTAGCGGCTTGAAACTTGCACTTTATTATATAAGGATTTAATGGGCTACCAAACTGCGTACATATAATTTTTCTTAAAATTATCAACAATTTTTTTTTGTGCGTATGAATGTAAAAACAAAATGTATTACTTAATTGTTACTAAAAATGATCTCAATACTAAGTATTTTTGTTTCGTTTTCATTGTTATTCAGTTATTTCATAAGGTTTTTAAATTTTTTTAAAGCTTTGGCAACTTTTGTTAATACAATGTAAAAATCTTGCTAAGGAAAACTTCAAATTAAGACTTTCTTCTCTTTAAAAAAAAAGTTGCGCAACAAACGTTTTTAGTGAATAGAAATTCTGCCAAAATCCACAATAAAACCTAAATTTTTTAACTTTGGTCCAAAATTTTATAAGCCCATTTCTAGAAAATTCCTCAACTCTAAATCAATGTTGCAGAGCAAATGTTGTTGGCGAGGGGATATTCTGCCAAAATCGCCACGCCCATTTCTAGGGGTTTGTGGCCTTAAGTAAAAATTTTCACGAGGAAAAATTTTCCAAAAACCGTCACGCCCATTTCTAGGGGTTTGTCGCCTTAAGAAAAAATGTTCGGTAATAAACATTTTCACTGGATGGGTATTCTACCGGAATACACAATAAAATTTACATTTTTACAAAAACACGGTTTTTGGCACCTTGCTAATTGCACTTAATAAAAATCATGACTATATAAAGAATTCAAAAAAAATATGGCTCGCTCAAATAATGATGGATTTCCACCTGGCATTAAATGGCATAATGACAAACTTGGGCATTAAAAAAATATTCGTGTCATTACTTTAAAAAAATTGTTGGTCATTTCAATGCCTAGTGGAAATTCGGCATAAGCGTATTTTATCAGACGAAAATGTTAATTTATGAGTGTTTTTCCTAAAAATTATGTATATATGTATGTATGTATGTATGTACTTATGTAGGTCATGATAATACCTATGCAAGTATAAATATTTATGCCTCGCTATCAAAATATTCCAAATTTTAATACATATCCAATAAGTAGCTCTTGTAGAATTTCCAATATTTAATTTTCCCCATTCATGTACGCATTTATGTTTGTATGCACTCACATTAACTTCCACCTACATTTTTATAATAAAAAAATTCAGCTTTCACAGCACTTTCACGCTGCCAATTTCAATAAAGACACATCCACCCAACTAAAAACCACTCATTTCAATCTGGCAACTGTGTCAACACAATCTAACCGCCTCTTTGCCAAAATATCAACACAGGCGTCGCTGTGCTACGCTGAATTGATTTAAATGCTAATGCATTTTGCTGGCAATGCATTGATTTGCAAGTACGCGTTTGCATTGCGCGCGTAAATATTTTCCTGCTTCTATGTGTACTTATAAATCTGTTTATTTATGCACACATAAATTCATATATTTTGAACTACATAACTATACACATACTACATTTGTAAAAGTGCATAAAATTAGTTTTTTGCAAAAAAAAAAAACAAAAAAGAGAACCGTGTCACTCGTTATCATTAAAGTAAACTTGCTGATGTCGGATTATTTGCAATGCACTATTGCATATGCCGTGGCGCAAAAGCGTATTCAACAAGCAATAATTAAAAGCGTTAAATGTTATTATTTTGTTTTTCGACTAAGCGTTGTTAAATTTTTTTTCCTTCGAAGATTTAATGAAGACGTCTATCCTTCAAGGCTGAGAGATTTTCTTAACATTTCAAGATTTTAATTATTTATAAATACATTCTTAAAAAATATCTATATGTATGTGTAGCTGGCACGAAAAAGTTAACAGCTGGTAGTGATGCCCCATTTTATTTAACGTAGCGCTGCCATATTAGGAGTACCGTCCTACAGTGCGTATGAGCAACATGAGACTTAGCAGTAAAAGAGGCAACGCTAAAAATAACTTTGGGCACTGTTAAAACATCGCATGAGCGCAGTAAGTTCGATTTGAGTGAAAATTTTTGTGAGAGGCAACAAGCAAGGGAAAATTATTCACTCATTTTTAAAAGATAAGCGAAGCTGTTAGCAAGTACCGAATCTAAAAAAAAAACATAAAAAATTAAGACAAGTTTTTATTAGTGGTTAATAAAAAAAGGAAAAAAAACCCGACGCCGCACCATCGAACGGCTAAATTTTTTGTAGTGTTATTTCTTTCAATTCGTGTAATATACGTTCTAAATATTAACCATGTTGGGGTTTCCAAATATCTCAACTCCTGCGCCACCTATCGGGGAAATTTTTTAGAGGTTTAATTCATACTTCACATTGCATTTTCATCTGGTTCTGAGCTAAGTTTCAAGTCTCTAGCTCATCGTGAAGTTGATCCGAAATCGATTGAAAAATTTGATTAAAAACAAGTGAATCGTACTAAAAGATTGTAAGAAGAACTTCTAAGCATTGACTCTATAAATACATATAGTACATACATATATATGGGTCATTCCATGTAAAAGAGGAAAACGACATAAATTTAAAATACCTTAATTTTCCCAATCTCTTAATAAAATGATTGCATTTTATTAATCTGTTGCAAGACATTACAAAAAATATAAAAAGCTGTAATTTTTGTACAAGCAACGGTCCCACCGGTCACAACTTTAAATATTTTTGAAGTGAAACTTCTTTAGCGGCGGTTGGTTTGTTGGGAGTAAATTGGCAAATTCAATGGAAATTGCACATGGAAATTGTGCAACGGAAATGGCTGGGGCTGAAACAAGGGCTTCTTGAGTGTATGAACATGGTATGCATTTAGCATGCATAATAAAAGGTTAAAGAATAATAAATATAAAGAAAGATGTGAGGATGAGGATACCGATAAAAGTAAAGATAAAGATAGAAGAAGAAGGAAAATAAAGGTAATTATAGAGAAAAGGATATGGATAGAGTCACAGTGACTCAATCTGGGAACTATTTTGGGATTTTAGAGATTTTCGGGTTTCTCGGTATTCTCGTGACTTATCGATATTTTCGGAACTTATCAATACAATAATCGATTTTTTTATCGAAAATTTTATCTATTTTGCTATCGATATTTTCGGATCGAATACACACTCAGCTACGGCCGTTCTGTAAATTTATCCTCAAATGTCAGCTTCCGATTGTGACAAAAATGAAGTAAAAGTGTCAAAAAATCGCGCTTTTTGCAATAAGGAGTAAAATTACGCCCACATTTTACATAACGGTAAATTTCAGAAATACCGAAACTTCGATATTTCGAAATTTAAGGACGCTAATTTACTTAAGGTTTTTACGCACAATCTCTTAAAAGAAATAAAATTATTATGGAATTTTGGAAAATAAGCGTGGCATTGCCAATTTATGACTACAGAAGTTTATCTCGTTAAGTCAAACTAAGATGTTTGAAATGGAGGTACCATGTAACGGTAGCTTTCGGAAATATGAAAATACTACATATATTAAATACGTGCGCTGGACATTTAATGTTCGGCTTTGCCAGAACTTAGACTTCTTTACTTGTTTATTTGAAGTTAGCCTTCCGAAAAACCATTTACCGGTATCACAATTGACAATTAATAAATATCAATGTTTGTCTCTTCCAGGCTGACAGGTAACCTAACCTAACCTTAGAGTAATAGTGACACAGCACAGACGTATGTACATCACTCTGATGAAAATTAAATGCTTCCAATTAGTAGTTCAACTGCCTTAAAACTATGTGAATACAATTTCCCACAACAGTTGATTTCCCGCTTGCTTTTTTTGCGACACGTGCGACAAGCTTAGAGATACAAACATGTAGTGGATTTACTTATGAAGGCATGAACGTACATAAATGTTCACATGTCAACTTGATAAATGTGCATTAGGACATTTCTATAGCTACAAATACATACATATGTATCTACGGTTTTAGCGACAAAAGCACTTATACATACGTATATGGTAATGTATGTATGTATTTATACTCGTATATAAGCAATAGATATTTCCATTACAACTGTCAGAACTGTCCAAACTAAGCTGTGGGAGTCTTTCGAATTCACTGCTGAGAAGGGTTGGCCAAAAGGAATTTATACCTATGACACGTGTTTTTTGACGCACTACGCAAATGTACGCTGATTTAAGTAGCTGGTGGTTAGGGGATTTTTCTCTTCTTATTTATGCCTACCTTCCGCGGAGGCTAACCAAAATATTTATAGGTAGTTGAATTCTTGAGAATCTCAGCAAGTGATTTTGGTATTTAAAATTCCCTAAAAGTGGGTGAACGCGCTGACGCACAGACACATAGTAATATTTATGTGTAGTACTTATGTATGTGTCTTAATTTGTTACCATTCAGAAAATATGCAAAATAAATAAAAAGCTTGGGTTGTTCTACATGCGCTTAAAATTTATGGAATGACGAAATTTACTTATTCGAGAGTTGATGAAAAGATTGTTAAAAATGCTTGGAAGCAAACCACAAACATACATAGTAAGTGCATATGTACACACTGGAGAAGAGAAGCTTTATACGCATACAGGTTAAAACACGGAAACGGTAGCCACTTGCGAAAAAAATTATAGTTAGTTAGTATAGAAATAGTTTGAAAAGGGTTTATTTCTCAACTACATGTAGGAGGGTTGCCACTTATTTAAAGAATTATATACAACTTGAATAAGGTGAGTTAGGTAAATAAAATATGTGTCTCAATATGAGTGTGAGACGAAATAGGTTTAAGAAAGTTGTAATTGGAAAATATTTTGGTCAGGGTTGCCACGTGGTTAAAAAGTGAAATTCAAATTACTTAATAGCTTTAATGAGCTATTCAAATATGGGTATCAATCGAATTGGTTTTAAAAATACTTCATTTTTAAACTACTTTAAAGAGGGTTACCACCTTTTTAAAAATTTAAATTGAGCTTCAATTAAAATAATTAGGTAATTGAAACATGTGTTACAATGGCTGTCAGGCGAAGAAGGTTTCAGCTTACAATATTTTGAACAGGGTTGCCATCTGCTTGAAAAGTCGAATTTAATTGAAATTCGAGTTGCCGCCTGTTTAAAAAATAAAATTCAAATTACTTAATAAGTTAAATGAATTTTGAAAAGGCTCCATTTCTAAATTAAATGCAAAAGAGTTGCCACCTGCTAAAAAGTCAAACTCAACTTGAATTAAGGGTCTCGCGTAATTGAAATACATATGTATCACATTATCGGTGTAAGCCGAAAGAGGTTTAAAAAGGCTAAACGAGAGAGGGCAAACTAGTGCTGTACATATAGGTGCAAATTAACCCGTAGACACATTTTCAGTTTTAGCTTATTTCTGTCATTCAGTTTGAATTTTCAGCTTTGGTGTATTCAGATACTTATAGCAGAATCCTACGACATACATACATATATTTTTTTAAACATTTCAACCCGCTATAGTTCTGTTTTAAGCAAATTTTTTTGTTATTCAGGCTGTTACAAACAAGCGTTATGTGAATAACGTTATAATACCCTTGTGCACAAGTGCGCTCTGATATTAAAAGTAATATTAAGTATACCGGTCAATGAAGTGGGAACTAAAACGGTATATGAGGCAGGCATGGGAAGTGATGAAATAAGAACATAGAGTCCGAGGTACGTGAGTGCCAAGGGCTTGTGATGTTGACCAACAGGACCGAAATATGCAATGGCTGGAGTGCTTAAACGGAGACAAGAAACTGAAGTCCTTAGGCGAAAAGGTAATGTATCAACCAATGACAATGAATGTATTTAGTTGTTTTTCTTTTTAGAAAATTTTTATCAGCACTTGGGCACCCAGGTATATAAACAAAAGGTCAAAGCCAACTAGGTAGTCATTTTAACAGCAAAAGTCATTGAGCATTAAACAAAAACTGTTTATTTGTTCTTTTGTACATTTATTTTTGAACTTGTATTTCCGAAACGATTTTCTTCTCAAAAAAAAAAACAAAACATACTAACAGAAATGTGTCCTTTGGACAACGCAGAAAGATATTTTGCTAAGGTGCGCGCCAAATATCGTGGAATAGATAAGTTCCTCATTGAAGTCTTAGCCAACAGCCGAACTCCAGAGGACGCTCTAAGCCTGGGAGATGTGAAAGGTGTGTATTCAAAAAAATTACAAAAATGGTAAATTTAAATGTTGTACTATCGTAAACAGTAAATTAAAAATACAAATTAATTACAGTTGAACTTTCCTGAAGTTAACTTCTATACAATGAAGCCCTCTCCATTATAAATTGATTTGAAGAACACCGCCTTTTCGTTCTACTTTGTGTGTATTTTAGTCTCCTTATAATAAATTTCTATATAGTGAAGTTTTCTCTACAGTGGGTAAAAGTGGACGAAATGACCAATCACAATCGGCACGGGCTAATACAGATTTTAATTTCTTTGAATTGCGCTGATATTTTTTAATCATTCCAACCAAACCAACAAAACCAAAAAAATATTAAAAAAAAAACACACAAAGTAATCAATTTACTCACTAGGGGAAACTAGGGGCCAAGTATGGTAAAATTGCGCTTTGAGTTTTTCTCTCGATAGGAAAGTTCGACTGTATTAGTTTTTCTTCAGTGTGGCAATTGCTAAAATTTATTTCCCTTTTGCAGACATGTACAGAATTTATGCGGAAATTAAATTTCCACCTGGCATGTGCATAATACGAGCGCGAGAATTTCTGTTGACTATACCATATATTGCATGCTATTCTAATGAAGATGGAGTTCCATTCTTTTATAGCATGCGCTAGTTATGTATGTATTTAAAGATATTTTTGCTACTAAATTTATTGAATATTTTTGTACTATCCTTTAATATATTTATTTAAGCTATTAAACATTTACATGTTACTAAAATATATCAGACTGTTGGAATTTATATGGGTATTCATGGAAACCCGTAAATGCCTCGTATCCGCGTAAAACTCGTAAATAATTCGATTTTTCATGCAAAATTAAGTAAGTTTACGAGCTTTACATGAATACGAGGCATTTTTGCGTTTTGATTAATTTCCGTTATATAAAATCTGTCGTATGTGTGAATTCAAAACCGAAGCAGTTATGTGAATCGTTATTAAGAATTATCCAATGGTTAAAAATTTTCCAGAGTGGTTGATGGCCTTCAGCCTTTAATATGAACCCACAGACATTTCGTCGAAAATCAAAAGCTCCGTATCGTGACGTTTCTGCCTTAACGTCGTAGGTGCAATTGAGTGAGTCTAGAAAAAAAAATCTTATTTTCTTCCACCAGAATATAATAACGCATTTTTTTACTTCATATTTCCGGTTCTACTACTACTAATTACCACCCACATTAAGTTTTTGTTTTATTTTCAAATAGTCTGACGCTTAAACTGTGGTTATAAGCAGAAATCGTTTCTCTTCTGTGCCAACTGACCCCAATTGGAATGCTAAGTCCTTCTCTATCTGGTCTTACCAGCATTGCGACCCGCATTGGATACATTCCCAACTGGAGCGACTCTGTCCGTTCGAACGACATAATCTAGCAAGCGTAGCCGATGGATTTTAATTCGCTGGCCTATATCTATATCCATTTTATTATGTTTTTAATTTTAATTTTTAGATTTTATTGTTTTAAAAAGGAAAATATATATTTGTTTAAATTAATTTTCTTCAAATTTTTACATTTTATTTTTTAACTTAATTTAATTTTTTGAGAATTCAATATTTTTTCTTTTTATTTTTAGACTTTCTTGTTAAAAAAAGAAATAAAATAAAATTCAATTAAATTTAGTTTTTAGAAATTTATTAAAATGTTTCCCTTTTTAACTTAATGTTCTTTTAATTTTTAGATTTTATCGTTTTAAAAAGAAAAATACCTTTTTTAATTTAATTTAATTTTTATATACTTATTTACTTTTTATTTTTCATTTTATTTTTCCCTTATTTAATTTCTCTCGGCCGCTGTGGTTTAGTGGTAAGCAGTGCGCGCTTCCACTCCGCTGCGCCTGGGTTCAAGCCCTGGTCAAAGCAACATCGAAAAAAATATATAGAAAAAAGGTTTTTTCTTAACAGCGGTCGTCCCTCGGCAGGCAATGGCAAACCTCCGAGTGTATTTCTGCCATGAAAAACAGCTTCTCATAAAAATACAATCGCCATTAGGAGTCGGCGTAAAACTGTAGGTCCCGTAGGCGCACGCCACAAATCGGAGGAGAAGCTCGGCTAAAACTAACATATGTGTAAGCGCCAATCTATTATTTTTATTATTATTTAATTTCTCTTTAAATTTTAGATTTTATTGTTTCATGAGGAAATTTTTTTTTTTAATTTCATTTAATTTTTTAATTTTAGATTTAGTTAAATTTTTTTATTTTCTATTTTTTAGATTTTATTGTTTTAGAAAGAGAAATAATTTGTTTACTTTGATTTTATTGCTTTATAAAGAAAAATATATTTTTGTAATTTTAAAAATCTTATTTTATTTATTGTTTTAAAATGTAAAAAGATTTTTTAAATAAATTTAGTTTTTACTTAATAAACTTTACATTTTTAATTTAATTTTCTTTTGATTTTCAGATTTTATTGTTTAAAAAAAAAATTATTTTTTAATTAAATTTACTTTTTAGAAATTCATTTAACTTTTTACTGTCTTTCTTAGTTAAATTTTCTTCAATTTTTTAGATTTTATTGTTTTAAAGAGAAAAATATTTTTTTATTTAATTTAATTTTTAGTCATTTTTTACATTTTAATTTTATTTTCCTCTTTTTAAATTTCTTTTTAAATTTAAGATTTTATTATTTTTAACCAATATTTTTATTCTTTAGAAAAATTTGCGTTAGTTTAATTTAATTTTGAACATATTTTTTCATTTTCTCCTTTTTAATTTTTTTTTTTTAATTTGTAAATTTTATTGTTATAAAGGAAGTATATATAATATCATTTCTTTTTTAGAAGCTAACATAATTTTTTTTCTTTTTAATTTTTTTAGATATTATTTTATTGACGCACATATGTAAAGATAATTAAAAATCGATTTAGGATTAGCAAATTTTTCTATTCATTTTATTTTTGTACTTTATAATTACTATTTTACTACTAAATAACTTTTACAGCCAATTTCACGAAAGCAATTTTTTGTGAAAAATTATTTTAATTTTGTGAATTTCATATGGAAATTGACAGAAAATAAAAAATCATTTTCCATTTAAGTTGCTGATGAAACCGGCAGTTGGATCTTATTTCCCTATAAATTTGTTTGTTAAATGAAGGGACAACAAAGAAATTAAATTGGTCACCGGGTTTGATATTCGCAAACAACATACAGAAAATCTTCGGTAATCCTAAGGTTAAGCTGTGAAGATCTTGGTGCCATCTGTGTATGCCCCTTATGGAAAAATAGCGCAAATGATAATTCCCTATATAAAAACACAAAAGCATTACTTGCTAAAGCCTCTACGCTTTATCGAGCACGCTTAGCATACAGAGGTAAATATTTTATTTACTCGTCTATATGTACATATGTATATATACAATATAGTTGCAGCTTACATTCTCGCTCTCTAATTTCGCTCGCAAATCATTAAATAATTTATTCAATATTCTTTGTCGCTTTCCTCTCCAATGATTTTTACACAGTAGTTATTAGCATGGGCTTCCATTTACGCTCGCAGTATGTATGTACTAGCATTTTTAGTATCTACCTAATAAACATACCTCTCATTTTTGTGTAGTGGATTTTTGAGTGCTAAGAGTATAATCTCGTCAAAAACCCGTTAAGTATTTATTTATGTATACAAAGTGGAGCGCATCTGCTTTGTCTGTATGTCCAACTAAATATGAATGTATGTATGGAGGCACATTAGACCATACCAGAAAAATAAGTTCGCCATACATCTTCGAATCCAAAGTAATTTTGCAAGAAAATTTACATTTTTCGACGAATCTTCGGCATTTACAGTCGCGATATTAAAGTATGATAAATCGATGTTTTCGACTCGAGCAGAACCTTTTTTTTTTTTGTTCAAAAGTTTATTGACCTCAAGTAACCCGTACTAGTACAGATCTCACTTCTTATCATCCGAACGTACCAGCCTAATATCAGGAAAATGAAGCTTGGCAAAAATCATTAAACTTTTGCTAAGGTATTTCGTTTATTCCAGTAAAACTATTTCAAACGAATTGTTTTATTATCGAATGTAGGTGTCACAGAAAAATATAAAAATACTACCCCCAGGTTCGACTAAAACATAGATACATTTTTTTTCGAAATCTATTTATGTACTTGCAAAAATACTTTAGTGTGGAAGGTGTACGGTGATCTCTTTTTTGCCTTTAAGGTGGTACGGACTAATATTTGTACATACGTATGTACATACTCGTAGCTACAACTTTGTGCATAAGCTCAATTAATAAAATTCCTGTTTGAGGTGAATATGTTCACTGAATCTCTTGCGCTTCTTGCATTAAGATTTTTATTAATTATGTACATACATATAACAAGCTGACCGCACGAGCTATTTTTTATGGCTTAATATAAGGTCAGTCATATTTTTTCTGAACAAGCCTACCACGGCGAGACTGATTTTAGAAAAAAAAAAACAAGTAAGAGCAGCGCTGTGCCGAAGACTTCATACCTTTCATGAGCATCTGAAAACTTTACTTTAACAGATTACTGCATTTGAATAAATTTATATATTCACAGCAGGCATAGATAGAGGAGATACATATATAAAAAATCATATCTAAACAATCAGAGGAAGATATACCTTATATAGCACCAATCTAAGTGATTTTCACTACTGTGTGATCGGTACGTAAACCGGTAACACAATTTAATGAGTTTAGCTTCCTACCTAAAGGAGATGCATATATCGCAAAAACTGGTATCTGAACAATCAGTGGTACAAGAGATTATGATTATACAGCATAGATTTTGACGATTTTCTCAGTAGACTTTGTATTATTATTTAAAAAATAGCTTACGAAATTTATCGGTTTTAGCTGTTCAAATAAAGGAGTTTTACAGTAAAACCCCATATCTGAACAATCAGTTGTATGGGGGCAATAAACAGGTTATAGTGACCCGATCTTTGTTAATTTTATTGTAAACTTTCTGTTGATAATGAGTGAAAATAGGGCGAAATTTCATGTTTCGAGCTACATAGATGGAGTAGTTATAACAAAAAATCGCATATCTGAACAATCAGTTGTATGGGAGCTATATGTAAAAGTGACCCGATCTCTGTTATTTTCACTGTATATTCTGTTGTTAATGGGTGGAAGTATTGCAAAATTTCATGTTCATAGGTGCATAAATGGAGGAGTTATAACGAAAATTCTCATAACTGAATAATCGGTTGTATCGGTATAGCGACCCGATCTTCGCCATTTTCACTGTAAGCATGTTTTGGATATTGAATATTGCGGAATGCCATGTTCCCAGCTGCATAAATGGAGAAGTTATAACGAAAAATCTCATATCTGAACAATCAGTTGTATGGGAGCTATATGTTATAGTGGTCCGATTCTTCCGGTTCCGACAAATGATTAATGCATTATAAAAATACACCCACCTATCAAATTTGATCCGGATATCTCGAAAACTGAGAGACTAGATTGCATACAAACAGACGGACAGACAGACAGACAGACGGACAGACGGACATGGCTAAATCGACTCAGCTCGCCGTTCTGATCATTTAAGTATACATTTTAATGGGTCTATCTCTTCTTATTCTGGTACTTACAAACATCGGACCAAAGTTAATAATACCATTTCATGCTCATGAAAGGTATAAAAATTGGATATTGGGCGTATCGGAAATCGAACCTGGATCTTACTGATGTGTGAACTGGGGTAAAGCGTTCAGAGTTTTTCAAACTTATATGACATCTCTTCGAATGACTTTGATAAAGGTAGGCGTATAATCGAAAAATCACGAATGGTTGCGAATGATCTTTCTATTAAATAAATTAAGACGGGAAGGCCAATAAAACTGTTTGCTGTTTTGGATAAAATTCACTTCACTTTAGCATATCAATTCTAATAGGAAATATGTTCAGTGGAGATCGCATGTGAAATAAACCTGCATTTTTCTCGCCACTAACATCGTCTTATAAAGCGAATGTAACTTAACAGTGGTCTTCAGTTGTAAGCCGCGCTCTGAGCTGGACAGTCACTCGCATATTTCACAGTCTTATCAATCGTTTTTCGCACAAACAACCGCAGAGATTATTTCATTTCAACAAAATGTCTATTGATATCAAAAATGTTTTGATTTGTGATGCGGTTGATAAAGCCTGCGTCGAATTGCTACAGAGTAATGGCATCAGTGTGGACACTAAACTTAAGCTACCCGTTAACGAACTGGTTCGCGTGGTGAAAGCTTACGATGCTGTTATTGTACGTTCCGACACTAAAATAACTGCTGAGGTTATCAAGGCGGGTGCAGAGGGCGGCAAACTAAAAGTGGTGGGTCGCGCTGGCGCTGGCGTTGACAACATTGATGTGACTGCAGCTACACAACATGGTGTTGTTGTACTCAATACACCCGGAGGAAATTCCATTTCAGCATGCGAATTGACTTGCCTATTAATTGGTGCACTGGCGCGTCCAATTGTGCCGGCAGCGCAAAGTTTGAAGGAGGGACGTTGGGATCGCAAGCTGTACAGTGGTTTTGAATTGTATGGCAAGACGCTCGCTATAATCGGTTTGGGACGCATCGGCCGCGAAGTGGCTATACGTATGAAGGCATGGGGTATGCGTACAATTGGCTATGATCCCATAACGACCGAGGAGGAGGCACGTGCCGCCGGCATTGAAAAACTGGAATTGGACAGTATTTGGCCATTGGCCGACTATATTACCGTTCATACGCCACTTATACCGCAAACTAGGAATTTGATTTCTGCACAGACACTGGCAAAGTGTAAGCGTGGCGTGAAAGTGGTGAATGTGGCTCGTGGCGGTATTGTGGACGAGCAAGCTGTTATCGATGCGTTGGAGAGTGGTATTTGTGCTGGCGCTGCTTTTGATGTTTACCCCGAAGAGCCACCAAAGTCGACAGTTACTAAGGCGTTGATAGCACATCCCAAAGTTGTGGCTACTCCACACTTGGGTGCGAGCACCGCTGAGGCACAGGTGCGTGTAGCTGTTGAAGTTGCTGAGCAATTCATCGCATTGACCGGAAAGTCACAAAAATATACAACCTATGCTGGAGTTATTAATAAGGATGTACTAAAAGCTTAATAATAAAATATTTGTATGACAAAAATTTGTTTATTAATCTATGGGCAAAAGCTTGGCAGGAAAATTTAGGAAATAAATTCGTATCTGTTTCATGTGGAAATCTAACAACCCAAATATAACAAGTAACTTTTAAGCAAAAAACAAAGCCGACTTCAATTCTCATATACAAATTTAAGATTATTGTTAATTTCTTCATGATCCAATGATCGGATTTAGATTAAGTATGGGACCACCTGTGACCACCTTTCCTTTAAAAAAGAATTATAGAAATCGGTTAACGTGATCCAAAGTTATGCGGCAACAACATACATAAAAAAAAAATAAAATAAAAAACATTTCGGTTTGAAGTCGGTTAAAAAATTTACTACCTGGTTTCGATTTACTAATGAAAGAAGTATGTAAATATTTGTTAATTTCAATTAATTCCTATCATTTGAAAAGTACACGGCTGAAAAAGCTGTGTTCGTAATCGGAACGGAGTTGACACTACCGTCGATATAGGAAATCCGCCAGTGACTCCCACAAAGAAATTGAAGCGTATGTTGAAGAAAGTCAGAATAAGCATAAATATGCGTGTACGCCCTATTTTGTATGCCACCTAAAATAATTTAAAAAATTTATTATAGTCGAAATGCAACCGTGGATGCCAGCTGGCACTGAAGCTTGCAAATTCCTTTTCGCGCTAAACTTTCTAAGTTTCTCTCTTTGGGAGAGTAAGATACCTTATTCTCATACTGGATTTTGCATAGCGAACAGAACTAATGAGTGGTGGGAATTTCCGTACAAACGAGTACAGTTTTAAATCTTCTTCAAACGTACACTGGGTTTTTATGAGAAGCATTTTGGGGCAAATATAGCGTTTTAAGGTTCCTTATTGCCTTCTGAGTGGTGACTGCTATTCGAAAAAAACGGGAGCATGTACATAAGGGTGGTCCAAAATATGTGCGGGGGAAAAATTTAAAAAATGTTAAGCTCACACCCCCTAGGATTTTTCTAAATGGAAAAAGGATTTTTTGTTAAAAAAAATGTATTTAGGACTGCCTCAAAGCCCATGAAGTTTTCCATGTTTTCTATGTGGGGAAAAAATATTTTTTTGTAGAAATGGTACAGAATTCTGGAAAACAAATATTTTTCGATCGGAAAACTCTGTTTCTCTTTAGGAGACTTCCAATAACAACACCAAATTTTTTATTTTACCATTTCTTAATACTACCGATTTTCATGGGTGTATTTTTCGGGCTTTTGTAGGTCCCCATAAAAAATATTTAATCAAACAAATAAAGAAGTCAAAATTCGTGCTCCGAACGACAGATGGAGGTGGAGGCCTTCTCCGGCTGCTGCCTACTATATTGGATGCAAACAGCCACTTCAAGCAAAACCTGAAAGGAAGATACTGCAAGCTCGGTTCTTGATGGAACACGTACCCTATTCAATGAATCGATGTGTTCATCAGAAGCACAAATTAGCAAAATATTCACAAAGATTGCTAAGAATATGTGAGAGAGGCAGATGGGAGTATATTTGTCGGACCAGAATTTAAAACTGGGTTCTTTTGGATGCATACAGTCACTTCCTCATGAGAATTGAAGTCGGTTTGATTTTTTGCTTAAACTTAACTTGTTATAGATCAGTCTACATTTTTCTTGAGCTGCTTAATCAGAATGTGAAGTAGCTCAGAAATTTGTTTACTCGAAAGCAAGTGAACTGTAAATACCCCGACCGTTATCACCACTCAGGCTCGTAAAATTAAAAATACAATAATTCATTACATTTTTCTTTTTACTACCGGGTCTAGCTTGCCTGTATTGCCCGGCAACAGACTGGCATTCCAACTGCAAAAAAAGACAAATGTAAATATTACTTAGAGGCGCGACAAAACAAATTTGTTGACGTTTATACATACATACATACATATATCGCATACATCCTTCAAAAGCGCTTAACTCAAAATTTGTTACTTTTGATATTATGTTATAAGAGTGTTCCGAGTTAATAAGTATTTATATTGTGTACACCATCCGGTTAAAGTTGAAGCAATAATCTGTTGTAATTTGATGCGAAAAACAGCAAGCAATCTGGTTATACATATGATAAGCGCTCACTTAGAGACAGTTCTTCACGTTTTCTGATAAGTGAAAAATTTTGAGTTAATAAATTTGTTAAGAATATGTCCGATATATTCATAGCTCATGTTAATCAGTACAGTCTTGCATGTCAGCTATTGCGAGCACAGCGAGATCAATGCATGGTGTCTACTACATATTTATGCACATACATATATATCGGGATAGGCTCTTTTCCTTTTAAAGCAACATTTTATTGGGTTCCGAAACAATGTTTTAACGATTAACTAGCTATATTTGTAGTTCAAAATGTTTTTTTTTAAGCTTAGTAAAAATATAAAAGTTTTCAAGTAAAACTAATTTTTTTTTTCAAAGTCAAACCATCTAAAGTCATTTAAGCTATTTTAATTGAACGGCACAGATGCATTTCTGTTACCCAGCAAAACGCATTCTTCACTTCACTTACAAAATTGTCAATAAAAATAAAATGCATTACCATATTAGCGATATTCATATGGTATTCTTTGGGTAACATATGTATCTTCGCCCATATGCCAGAAACATGAATGTGTAAAAATTTAAATTTTTGGGAAATCAAGTTTGAAATTGTGGTTTCGTACACAGATCCCCAGAATATCGGACTTTTACCACTTTGTGGTAGATCTACAACTTTTTTGAGCATCTACCACACAAGGTCTGAGCTTCATGTTCTTGAAACGAAAAAGGTTTTGGTTTCTGAAACAAATCAGCGTATTGAAGGTCAAAGAGGACGCAACTCGACAGGCTGCAGACGCAATTCGAAGAAACGCAGTTACAACTTAAAGGGCAGACGCAACGTGAACCAGATACTCTAAGCGAAAGCATTCTATGATAGACGAACTAGGTACGCACACGTCATCCTGTCCAGTTAAATCGCGCTTGCCGCCATGCCTTGCTTTGGGCCATGTTTTATGACAGCGTCGCTCAAGAGCGGGTACTGACGAACGTCGAGAAGTTCGAACACTTGATGTCATGCCTAACTGGTATCGCATTGGATGTTATCCGCTCGTTGTAAATTAATGCGGAAAACTACGAAAAGGCGATAAAATTATTAAAGGTACTACATGGCTTTAAGGGAGGCTCACATCAAAGATATTTTCGAGTTGAAGAAGGCGCCGGTCGGCTCTGCCGTTTACTTGCGGAAGCTCAAAGACAAGACCAGCTGCGTGCTTCACAAACTATTACCACAAATAAGCTCTTCGAACTCACGATATTCGGGCTCTCCCTTTTTTTCTTGGTATGTATCACAGACCTTTTGAGCTCCCTATATTAAAACTACCGAACGCGCGCCACGCTCGATCGCAGTTTGGCTCTGTGGCCGGCATCTCATTTTTGCAGCTTCGTGACATTATTCAACGTAACAGTTTTTCTTTCGGGCTTGCTAAAATGCGACTATTTTTTCGACGGTGAGGAATTTTCATATGATGGCCACAGAGATTGCGTCCTGTCCACTCTTGCCTGATGGTCAAGCACGACTTTTATTTATACCGTGACTGGGTCAGTTCTCATAGGTGTGCTCGATGCGCTCATTGAATAGGTATTTAGACTGCTCGACCTTCCGTCGAGGCGTGGACCCAAACGAACGATGCGCATTGTAGCGAGACTCTCGTCCACCGTGGTGAACGACAGTACTTGGCGACGAATTCTATTCCTCGGCACAAATCCTACACTGAATTTGGGCTCCTTTACATGGCAGCTGTAGTAAACTTCGCATATGTTGGATGGCGGGGATGTTAGCCTTAATCTTCGTAAGCACTGTCGGAGACGAAATAGAATAATTAGTAAAAAAAAAAGAAATTACAAATAATATGGCCAAGGAAACTCTGAAGTCAAACCGTCAAACATAAGTCAAGGAGCGTTGGACAAAAATTATTTATTTTTTTACATACATACATATTTCTCAACAGAAAAAGAAAAATAATTTAAATGGTATACTCTGCGAAAGTGAAACTTTACTTCATTAGACTTCGAAAGCGATTTCCAGAAATCGATGAGGAGATTAGAGAAGTCCTGACTGAGCACACATCGCCCGAAACAAGTATAAGCCTGCGACAGTTTGTGGGTAAGTACTGTTTTGAGGAAATTTTAATTCTTTTAATAAATTTGTTGCATTCCTTCCTATTTAGAAAAGTATACAATACGCACTGGAAAGATTTTTCCATTGCATGTGTGCGCCATAAGATCAACAGAATTCCTCTTGAGCGTACCATTTGTTGTGGGATATCGTAGCAAATCTGGAACATTGTACTTCTTTTACTTGACAAGCGGTGTACATTGAATGATATTTTGATTGATTGTGCCTTTTTATGGATACATGTGTATAAGTAGTTGCTTACATTTATGTTATTCGCCCTGTTTATATATTATTTATTATGTACTTTATGTATATACTACTATTTATCGAATAATAACCGGTGAAACATCCCCAGGATGCACAATACGATTAAAAAGCCATTTGATGAAAGCATCAAAATTAATGGAAGTATCAGCCTCGGAAAGACCTGGTGCTCAGTAGCTTATACATATGTACTTTTGTTCAAAGTAACTTTAACTCAAAAGCAAAGACAAAGCCACTCAGAAGTTTCTTAACCAACTAGCATACAAAAAAACTATTTTCCTGTTAGGGCGAAACCCTGTTCCAAAGATGTTGCAGCTTTTTCTCGGAACTCCCAAAAGTATGCCATAGTCTTCAAATTAAGCCGAAAATCTTTTCCTAACTAGTCATTCCTTCATGTTTGGTCTTCGGTCCAAAATAAAAAAAAAAAAACAAAAAAACCTCCCGAGTGTATTTCTGCCATGAAAAATTGCTTCTCATAAAAATACTACAATCGCCGTTCGGAGTCGGCGTAAAACTGTAGGTTCCTTCCCCTTGTGTGACATCAAGGCGCACGCAACACACTAAATATGTGTAAGCGCCTATCTACTATTATTATTAACTAATCGTGGGACAGTTCTATATTTATCAGTTACCCATGGTATCATTAATGAAGCTATTGATTGCCCCTATTTGCTAGATAGGATTAGCTTAAATATCCCTTCTATGGGGAGTGCTATACGGGATTTTAATCTATTTGCTAACTCGGTGGCTCTTGACTTCCCATTCATTGGTTTCACCCATGATTCAATAATTATGAATCATGGGTTTAACCTGCGCTTTAAATGAAAAATTATTTTTTATTTTCTGTGAATTTCCATATAAAATTTGAAAAATTTAATCATTTTTCAATTAAATGGCTTTCATGAAATTGCTCTTTGGGGTGAGGGTGCCATTTTCTAGTAAATTTTTGTCATCTTTTATTTATAATTTTATTTTATACTTACGTTATTTGCTAGTCTGTAAAAACTATGTCCACAGACATTAAATAAAAAAAAATAAAATAATATCTGCAAGAATTTTAAAAGGGTTTTAATTACATTTTATTACATTAATATTTTGCTTATAAATTATCTTATTTCTCAACAACACTATTTCATTTGCCTTTATTGTAACGAATATACATACATACTTATAGTAGTATGTTTTAAATATAAAATTCGAGTTACGAATTATGCATATTTTACAATTGGTTTCATATAAATAGACACTCAGTTTATGAATTTGATGTAATTTATTAATTTCATTTTGGTTTTTTTTTTGTACTAAATATTGTAAGCCCAGCCGTTTCAGTCCAAATATGTTAATAAATTTGTCACATAACTATTTACTTTTTTTTTTTAATTTTTCAAATTAAGATTTATTTTTCGGCTCGTTAGGCGTAATGTAGCCAAATTCAGTTTAAATAAAGTACATACATATTTTTGAAATGCTTATTACAGTTAGATAAAAACTTTGGGTAAATATCATTTATTAGAGCGTTTAGAGCCAGTTTATTTTATTTCCTTAATAATTTAAGTACATGCGCAATATGTATTGTTTACGAAATATGTAAATATGTATGTATGTACATATTAACAAAATTTTGCAATATTGACTTACAGATACCGCAAAATTTTCCACAATTTTTTTTATAAAAACCGGGGTATATTTGATATTTTTGATCATACAGTGTACCTTCATCTTATCAAGCAATCGACTTACATACATAAATGTACGACTATTTATTAATACAATAAACTTGTGCTCACATAATTACCTCATCAATAACATGTTTTATATTAACACCCCCTTATCTTAACAGCAGTTATTTTTAAACTATTCAAGTTTAACTTGAGTATGAGTAACTTGTTAATAAAGGATCGGTCATATTAAGAGGTTTTGTTGTATTAAAATAAATATTTAAAAAACTACTCACAAAATATAATTGTCAAGCATACTTTATATGGAAGAAAATCATCATCAACATCGTCAGCTAAAAAAATTATTAAAAATCAACACGATTTCCTACCAAAAATTTTTCTAAAAGAAAAGTTAAAAAATTGTGGGCTGCAACTGTAAAATTTTTTTTAATTTTTATAATTTTTTCACGAAGTTTGAAATGTGGAGTAATGTAGTGAGAGTTATGTAATGTGCTAGACTTTTATAAAAAAAAAAAACTGCAAACATTAAATAGACATAAGAAAAATAGCCAAAACCGGTCAAAATAAAAAATAAAAATAATAAAATGATAAAAATTCAACAAATTTTCACCAAAATTTCAAATTTCTTATTCAAAATTGGGGTATGCAGTTTTATACCCATTCATGAAGTCATAAATATTAAAACCTTGGAAATTATGAATTACTAAAAATACCTTTAGCTTTTATAAAATGTATGACATTGTGAAAATATGTCTAGTTATGACACCTTGTAGATTTCCCAATAGTTATCTGAAAGTACAATGCTCTAAAGTTGTTTTAAAAAAATTACATTACTTAATTATGTATTTATACGAGCACAAGTGTATGTATGTACATAAACAAAAAAGTTACCGGCAACGCAATAACTTATCGACAAATTTTCAACTGTAATAATAAAAACTAAACTAAACTCAAATACAATTGTTCCGATGGTTTCACTACTAAAGCATATAATAAATCTCAGTAACTCGATACGTATTGCTAAAATATTTATCATGCATGTAGGATTATTTATTAAATCAAATTCAAATGATTCAGTTAAAGCGTGGCGAGTGGGAAGTTAGTACTCGATAAATAAATCGAGCAAGGAACCTAACGTTTTTCCCAACATACATATGTATGTATATCCCAACTCCATCAGTTTTATTTACTTTACTGAACTGAATATAACGGTTGTAAGACGTAGCAAATAGTTTATGTAGTGAAGATATTTTTACCAATCGTGTACTAAAAACATAAGATAATTTAAGAGAAAACGATTTAGCTCTGTTCAAAAGCAGCTAAATCATTCACCGCTTCAATAAAAAAAACAACAACGATTACGATTACAAGTTTATGTTTTCAGTACAGTATTCATTAGAAGTACTGTATGCGTATAACATGAACCACCTGATATGACAGTCGGTTTAATTTCATAGAACCTAAGTCAAGGGCACTTTCCAGTATCCAACTCTTTTTGGGATGCACTAACCGTTATTTACATCAAAATAACGACTCAGGAGGGAGCGACATGTACATTTTTTTTAAAACTTATCATGTTTTCTCTTTTCTTAAAATGTTAGTTCCACCCCCTCGAGCAAATGTAATCAAAGTTTAAGAACATAACTGGCAACATTTCGTATGTCAAGGGGAATAATCGTGACATTCCAATGCTTTTGGCTCACGCGCTTTCAGAGACAAATGGATATTCACTGCTGATATGGTATACGAGTATATCGGTATAAAGGTCGGTCTCCTCAAGCGCACACAATAATAATTAATGGGGGGAACTGCCAAATGTAAGACATAAAAGGCGAAGTAAACGTAGAGATTTTCAGTGGTTACCTGATATGTCAAATCTATAAGAAACATCTTCATATATGTTAAGTAAGAATTTGCAATCAAAAGTGTTTATAGATTAAGAATAGTACCAAGTGAAAAAATAGACTGAATCTTAAGAGAGAGAGAGAGAGGGAGCGTGGCACATACTATATTTTAGCCTGTAAGAGGGAAGATTACTCAAAATACCTCTTTTGTGATTAGAAAACAAGTTTTAAGCATCCTGGAGCAAAAGATCTTAATTCTTTTGATAACTCTTGTCAGAGTGTAAATGCTAAGATAATAATATTTTAGGATGCTGATTACATATTCTAGTAGTAAATACGTTCCATCAAAATGTTAAGTAAAATAGTAAAATATGCCGAACCCCAATAATCCTAGACAAATGGCAACTATCCAATACAAATACTCTTAAGTAGTAATATATTGTTTTCTTGAAAGAATGCCTCAAGCTGCATACTTTTTATAGCGAGTAATAAAAGTACTTTGAAAGTCTCAGTTGTTGCATACTTTCAGATGCACAATATCGAACTTACAATCGCGAAACCCACTGTCCTTTATAAATCAGAAATGCGCGAAACTTAAAAATACCAACGGATTTGCTTTCTAGTAGCTTCAACCTGCCCCCAAACATAAAAAATTATTAGGACAATATTAAACTTAAATACTTATCAAATATAAATATATGTATGTATAGGACGAAAATTAGCAATGTATGTCATTTACCGGCGAGTCCAGTCGACGCCGCAGCGGCAGCGGCAGCAGCAGCATCGCTGGATCTAAACGCTGTCTCCTCCCCAATTTGAGTGCGCGCGCGAGCGACAGCGCTTACTTGATGATAATCAACCGCCACTGTCGGCTGTTCTGGCGCTTGCGGTTGATAGTGTGATTGTTGTTGGTGGAAATGCTGTTGCTGCTGCTGCTGCTGCTGTAGCTGGCGATGATGATTTGCGGGGGTGTATTGCCGTGATTGCATTGCTTGCATACCTTCCGTTTTTTGTTGTGAGTAGTAATTTGCATTCGATTGCATAGCGTTAGCAGCAGTTTGTTGGAAACCAATTGGTGGCGATGACGATGTGCCATAATAATGTAACGGAGACGAGCGCATAGTAGAGGCCGAATTGTTAAGCTGATTTTGCGCTGGTGGCTGTTGTAAGGTTTCATTGACATGGTTATTACCCTTTGTACTGATTGTGTTACTAACACCACCCCTACTGTCAGCTAAGCCGGCAGTAGCGCTTAACGTTGGCGACAGCACAGTGGGTGTTGTGGGTGCCGATTGTGTGCCGTTTGCGGCTGTGTTTGTGTTTGTGCCGCGTTGCGAAAGTTTAGGTATTTGAAATTTGCTGTTAAGTCCCTTCATGAAGCCCTCCATATTGGCTGCCATTGCAGGTGAGGCAAACTGTAATATTTTCAACATATCCGCCTGATGATCCATGCGCGTCACTTGCTGTGTGACGGTTGGTGTTGTGCTACTATAAGCGCCGCTGGCAGACTTTTTCATCGATTTTCGTGAAGACCCACTGGTGCTGCCAACCAAATCCCCAAATGAATTTGTGCTAAAGCTCTTTGTCAAACCGCTACCACCAACCACTGAGGTGCTGGACGATTTTGTTGATAAGCTGCCTGAAGAATTGGACTTCTGGAATGGATGTTTAGTGGTGGTGGCACTTTTCTTGAAAGGCGACTTTGCTGCCAACAACTTTTTTGAGGCCGGGCCGCTATTGACGCCTGGTTTGAGGCCAGTGTGTTGTTTCTTGCCAGTTGCATTTGTAGCGCTAGTGACGCTGCTTGATTTGGCACCCTTCGTTGTGGTTGTTTCAGAAGAAAACGTACTAGTGCTGCTGCCTGCTGAAATGCCACCACCCAGACTGCTATTGCAACCGCTGTTAGCGTTGCTACTACTGCCACCTATGCTAGATTTGCCACCACCGCTGCTTGTCTTGTTGATAGTGAGCTTTAAGCCCTCTTGACTACTCGTCTTCACCATATATTCAGAAGAACTGGATTGCTGCAGTGTTGACTCGGCCTGTTCTTCGCAAACTTTGGACTCACTGCTGCCAATGGCCAGCGGCGAGTGTGGCGCCACTGCCGGGGCCGCTTGTGTTGCTGTTGTTGGTTCGACTGATGTCATTGACACCATCGAACTAACCTGACAAAAGAATTTCGTATCATAGAGGGTGTGTGTGTGTGGGTAATTACGCGTCGATAGCGTGAAAGGAAAGTGAAGTGCGCGTGCGCGTGTGTAAGAATGTAAATGTGAGAAAAAAGAAGAGCAGAGAAAGTGGAAAGAAATTAGATAGAAAATTGGAAAAAGTTTTGGGAAGTGGAAGTGCGAAAACTGTTAGTAAATGTTAATAGAGTACTTGGAATTTTTAATTTAATTTTTTTTAAGAAAACTTCTGTGTTTTATTTACCATATTTTTTATGTATTACTGTTTTTTGTAATATTTTAAAATTTTTTCTCATTCATATTTTTACATATTTTATATTAAAATAAAAACAAACAAATTTTGTAGGTAAAATTACCTTTGTTAGTTTCAATATTTGCTATTTTTTAGTTTATATACCTTCTTTGTAGTTTATATTGTTTTTATTTAATTTTACTTTTTTTTTGCCAACGAATCATTGTTGATGTTGTTGTAACAGCACACGAATTCCCCAAAGAGTTTTTGGGGAGTGTGATTGTCGTGTCGAATCATCAAAGCTGTCGCTACGGCAAGGTTATGTCCGGTGACTAAAACATTCCTCCACACTGACTTTTGGGAACCGTCACCCACCCTGCGACCACCTGCATATCGCATATTGGCGCTCCGTATTTCTCAAAACTACATACTTAGTTGGTCTTTGATGCAACCGGGTCCGTACCCTCGGGACGCCCCAACTGGTATCATCGTGATCATTCGTCCGAGGTGGAATCATTTAAGATGCATATTCCATTTTGTTTAGGTGCTTCTTGAAGTACGGGATAAACGGTAAAACTTGGAAGCATTGTATAGTTTTCGGCGATTTTGCTCGTTTACTTATTTCATTACGACAGTAGACAATGCCACTGTTGTCGGGTCGTACAATTTAGCCTAATTTACGACTTATGCAATGAGGCTATATATATATCTGTTGTCATAAGCAATAATCGCCTAAGTCCAAAAACCTGAATTCGAGAAAAAACGTTTTAAACATTTGGATTGTAATTTTTTCCTTATGGGGAAAGCAAAATATTTTCGCCTATAACTTTTTAAGTAGTCTAGCTGGCGAAACGAGGATTTCACAAACGCATGGAATAGTGGTTGAAGAATACGATAGCATATACAACTCCATTCTTTCTTAAGTCGACTTAGGCGGTTATTGCTTGTGACCACAGATATTGCTACCTAAAGGTGAAAAGGTTCCATATTTCCTTTTTGTCAAAATTTAGTTCTAGACATGATACAAAAAAGAAGGTAGTTCCATTTAATGACATTCGTTGTTGTTGCTAACCATTTGACTTTTAATAAAATTATGACATTTCATAAAATTCATGCTACCTGATCACCAGAGATAATATTTTTTTTTTTTTGTAAAAGTAAACAAAAATGTATGAAAATGAGTGAAGTTTAGTGAAGTTGTTGAACATATATGAAAGGAGGGCTGCATGACCATCCGTCACCTCTCGAATTCAAGTACAGTTTTCGATCATACCTTCTAGGTAATTTTTTAACCACTTAAAGAAATTATTGTTGTTGTCATAAAGATTCTAAAATGTATGAACTTTATTAGGGCGAAACGAAACTATTTTGAGCACGGAAACAAATGTTGAGTCTTCAAGTGAAGTAATGTTAAAATTTGAAGAGGAGTTGCTCAGTGAAAATGTTTTCAAGCCACTTAACGATATTGAAATATCCGCAGAAGAAGAACTCGAGGTAAACTCCTTACCCTTTCGTTTTTATTTGATTTCTAATTTTTTTAAGTAGCTCGCAGAAGAGCATGAAGCAGAAGATTTCATCAGTCCACTCAAAGATGTGGAATATGATGGACTTGAAAATTTTGCCGGCTACATAATTTCGAAAATGGGGTTGACAAAACTAGGCTTCAGGACGCATGTAGAAAGTGATCAAAATTATACGTATGTTAATTGTTTATCGGAGGGCGGTCTGTACAAGCCTAATCCAAGTTTTTTGCATACATTGGAAATTTTGAATTCAAAATTTGTTGAAATTAATGGTGATTCGCTAACCACAAAGCCAAAATTTTTGCAAAATCTGATGAGAAATTTAAAAGTAAATTTGGACCAAAATATTATAAAAAGATTTTATTTGGGAACATTCTTTAGAATTCGATTTTTAAATCGCAAGATTAAAGAAACGAAAATTGTATATCAAAATAAGAAAATGAAAAAAATAACAACATAATGCACTAATGGTTTTTATTATAAAATAAAAAGAATAATTACAATGTAACAGTTTACATTTTATATATTTTTAATAAAAGAGGGGCAAACCACGTAAGTAAAAAAATGTCAAGTACTGATTGTGAGTTTTGATTTGAAATATACTCACATTGGTAAAAATATGGGAAAGAAAATACTCCGATGTATTGTTTTAATATTATCAAAGTGGCAAGGCCGTTGATAATACTGACAATTTATGAAACTTCAAAAAATTTTATTATCCGTCAAAAGTTGTTTATTGAAACTACCTTCTTTTTTGTATCATGGTTCTAGATACACAATGACAGATAATGCGAAACGATTTTTTGTCTTTTCACCTTTAGGTAACGATATACATATGTACATATGTATATATTCCGACGAATTGTTGACCTCCTCCTTTTTTGAAGTCGGCTAAAAACAATGGAGCCCCACCTGTGTTTGATACTCTTTTTATAAAATTTTTTGCTTCTCCTATAAAATACTAAATTTGTTGGTTAGGGCGTTTGTGAATTAAGGTAACGATATGTAACTTTAACTAATATTGTACGGTACGGTGACCATATTCATGACAGCTGAATAAGGGACAAATAATAATTTGCCAATTTTTTCCACAAAAGCCAGAGTATTGGAAAATCTTTTTCCATGATCCTAAATTTATTAGCCCTGTAACGGCATCTTTATTTAGCATATATTTTTCGATCTTTTATGAAAGCAGCACATAAATATTCAGTTGCAACATCACACATTTCTAGAATATTTTTCCATGGTGCTCGGGATTTTCGCCCCGTAAAATTTTTTACAAAAGCATTCCTAGGCAGGGAAATATGTGATAAAAAAAATATCCAACTACTTTTGAAACAAAAGTGGCATTCAACGGATTATTTACAGAGTCGGATTTCGGCCAGGCACAATGCAGTGATAGCATCCGGAACAAGCTGAATTGCAAAACGTACCTTCGAAGGGTTCCTTTTCCCTTCCATCTTTCGAGAATTTCTTTACTTTTACAACATTCTCATAGTAGCCTTATATGGAGTTTCTCATGTTGAAGATACAATCCCCCATACAATGAGCAAACATTTTTTTTGACGTAGTTTCGCCTAATGAAGATATTCTCCTTTTACAAAATTTGAAAATTGACTCCACGCCACGGCTCAATGGAAAGGTAATAGTACCCGAGAAAAAAAAGCAAGCCGCGTGCAATTTCTTGTTGGTTTTTGAATCCATATACGCAAACAAAGTTTAAAGATTTAGAGTAAAATTTAAACAAAACTGACAATTTAAAGACAAAATTAGCGACAAAAGTAAAATCAGCTGCTCTACTGCTGCTACCTTTTCAATATGCTTTGCTCCACACAGAATATTCAACGTGAAATGCATTGATAAAAACCTTTGAAAAGCTAAATACTACTGCAATTTCATTTAAATATTTCAACAACAGTCATTAACGTCTAATCCCTATTCATACCCACAAATACCCAGTTTTCCTACGCAAAATTATAACTTCAGAAACCATCCACATATGTGCTCCTCGATTCGAATCATAAGCGTCCAGATTTAAAAAAGAAACTGGTTCTTAGACACGTCATTTTAAGGCGCCAAAATACCGAATACGGGACAAATACGGGACATTAAAAGAAATGTATTTGGCGTCCCGTATGAAATAAATAAATTACCGGGGCAATTGACGAAAATACAGGACTGTCCCGTATAATACAGGACGGATGGTCACCGTACCTATGGGTGATAGGCTTTAAGTTTCATTTTATTTAAAAACAAGTAAGAGCAGCGCTGTCTTCGGCTATGCCGAAGGCTTCATACCATTCATGAACATCGGCAAATTTTAGTTTGACAGATTACTGATTTTGAATACATCTGCATACATCGATAGAGGAGTTACATACTTATATAAAAAATCGCATCTAAACAATCAGCCCTACAAGACAGCTGAGTATCATATGAGTACTCATATTATCATTATCCCTAATCACAAAAGTGCTTATCAAAGTCATCATTTTCGTTCAGGCCATGGGAAAAAATTGAGTACTTTCCCCTCAATGTTGTCATCAGAAAGTCCTCAGTGCTAATAGTCAAACTACTAATTTATGCCGTACTACAAAAACAAAAGTGTAAATGTGTGAGAATTTTTGCCTAAAGTGCTCAGCAATGTCTTGTAGGGAGAGGTATGGAAGATATACTTAATATGGCACCAATCTAAGTGATTTTCACTGCTATGTGATCGGTATGTAAACCGGTAACACAATTAATTGGGTTTAGTTTCCTACATAAAGGAGATAAATCGCAAAAACTGGTATCTGAACAATCAGTGCTATAGGAGATAAAGCTTATACAGCATAGACTTTGACGATTTTCTCAGTAGACTTTGTATTATTATTTATAAAATATCTTACGAAATTTATCGGTTTTAGCTGTTCAAATAAAGGAGTTTTACAGTAAAATCCCATATCTGAACAATCAGATGTATGGAAGTTATATGTTGTAGTCACCCGATCCTTGTTATTTTCACTGTAAATATTCTGTTAATAATGAGTGAAAATGGTGCGAAATTTCATGTTCCTAGCTGCATAAATGGAGGAGATATGATAAAAGACCTCATATCTGAACAATCAGTTGTATGGGAGCTATAGGTTATAGTGACCCGATCTTTGTAATTTTCACTGTAAGCATTCTGTTGATAATGGGTGCAAGTGCTGCAAAATTTCATGTTGGTAGCTGCATAAATGGAGAAGTTATAACGAAAAATCTCATATCTGAACAATCAGTTGTATGGGAGCTATATGTTATAGTGGTCCGATTCTTCGGGTTCCGACAAATGATTAATACATTATAAAAATACACCCACCTACCAAATTTGATCCGGATATTTCGAAAACTGAGAGACTAGATTGCATACAAACAGACGGACAGACGGACATGGATAAATCGACTCAGCTCGACGTTCTGATCATAAAAGTATACATTTTAATGGGTCTATCTCTTTTTGTTCTGGTACTTACAAACATCGGACCAAAGTTATAATACCATTTCATGCTCATGAAAGGTATAATTAGCATTTGTAACCGACTTCCAAAAAAGGAGGAGGTTATCAGTTCGTCGGAATATTTTTATGTATGTCCGCATAACTTTGGACCACGTCAACCGATTTCGATAATTCTCTTTGCATCGGAAAGATAGTGTCTCAGAGGTAGTCCCATACTAATCTGGTTTAGATCCGATCATTGGATCATGAAATATATATATATATTTTTTCAAGTCGGTTTTATGCTAAAAATTACTTGTTTACTTTTATTGTTTTATTTAATTTCTTTAATCTTTTATTTTTAAGTTTTTTATTTTCAAAATTTTATTTTTTTTTAATATTTTTTCGTTTTATTTATTTTTTTCTAATTTTTTTATTATTTCTTTAATTATTTAGTTGTTTTATTATTTCTCTAATTGTTTAATTTTTCACTTATTAGTTTCATTTTATTTTTATTTGTAATTAAATTTTATTTGTGTGTATTTTTGTTGATCTACTTATTTTTAGGTTTTTATAGTTCTAATTAGTTACTTATTTTTTATTTGCGTTTTTATGATTTTTTTACGTTTTTCAATAGTTCCTTTTTTTTTGTTTTTTTGTTATTTTTAAATAAATTTTTACTATTTTAATCAGTTTTTTCTATTAGCATGCACCCTTTTCGAAGATAAAAATTGCAAAATAAAAATAAAAAGCAAATATGAAATTAAAATAAAAAACAAGCGTATTTTTATTTTTTTATTTATTTAAAAATTTTAATTTTAACACTTCAAAAGCGAACATATTAGTACATACTGAAATATTGAAAATCCACATTTCAAAAATCCGACAAATCATTAAAATTTAAATTATGCAAATCAAAAAGTAGAACAAATAGATAGTTTGAATACTACTATGAAAACGTATTTTTGTGGCCTTACTGTAACTAAAAGATTTGCGAATCGAAGAAAATATACTTAGGAAATTCCGTCCAGAAAAGCTTCTATATTTCAGTTAAGGCATACAAGCCCAAATTATCACCGAGCCAATTATTTTTACAGATTAGGCAAAAAATATGATTATGAATATCAAAAATTTCCAATTTCGTACAATTTCTTATCAGAAAAACTTTGTAATGAAAGCTTTCACTGTTTAATTTTTCACCACTCCATTCAAAAGTATATCAGTATGCTCAATTTTACAAACAATACTTGCACTACTTTTCCAGAAGATGTGTTAATTTCAAGCAACTTTTTTTTTATTAAAAAAACGTCCAACCCATTACAGAAAATTGTAATACAAACTTAACTAATTAAAATTTGAAAGTTGGATCTACTGAAAGTTATATGAACTTACCGCGCCGCCGACTACTTTGCGCATAGCTGCCGCCTGAGATGCTGCCGTATTCATATCCATGCCGCTTCCCGTCCCATTACCGCCCATCAACGGGCCGACACCACTGCCAACCCCAACACCACTGCTGCCACTCACATTGCCAGTCATATTCGAAACTCCGCCATAGACACCGGAGGCGGCATTCATGCCCGTTGGGGCAGATAAATGATTCATTGTCTTCATCTGTTGCATCCCCACCATGCCCACGCCAACGCCCATGGCAGACTTCACTGCATTTGCGGCCGCTACACCTGCCGCAGCTGCCGCTGAAAGTCCTACTGCAGAGCCAACTAAACTACTGCCGCTGCCACAACCGCTTTTGTCACCTTTCGGACTTAGACTGGTTGCAGTGGCACTTTTTAGTGTGGACATACTTGGCTTGCCCGATGAACCATGCTTCGGCGAGTGTGTGCCGAATGGTGACTTCGGGCTATTCGATGCGGTATTTGTGTGCTTCGGACTGCTATAGACGGGCGAATGTTTCGGGCTGGGGCGTGTGGAGAGCAAGGCAGCATTGCCGGCAGCTACCAGGGTGGCAGCTGCACTGCCACTACCTAGCATGCCACCGCCACTGCCACCTTTGGGTGAAGAGGAAGGCGATGAAAATTTACGCGCCACTACTGTTGCGGTGGCGTCACTAGTGGCAGCCGGTGAGTTTTGTCGCGAATACACTTTTTCTGGCGGTCCCATCGGCGAATCGTCACGCTTCTTTTTGCGCTTCTTCTCCTTTTGCGAATCGGTGGGGGATGGTCCATCCAATTGGCGTTTGTTGGTGGCGATCGCCGACATTCCGGTGCTTGAGGTTAAGCCGCTGGCGCAAACTACGGAGGTACCGCTGTTGGATTTCTTATCTTTTCCAGCAATGCTGTTGTTGCCAGCAGCATTTATGGGCGTTATAGTAATGGTGGATGAGGTGTTTACGGCGCATTGGGGTATAGTTGGAGCGCTGGAGAGTGTTGCAGTACCGCCACTGCCATTCCCGCCATTTCCAGCACTCCCTTGTGTCGTTAAAGGTATGATTTCAATGCCTACTGCGCGTTTTACGTCTACACCCTGCTGCTGTTGCTGTGCGCCTCTACTATTACTATCCGGCGAAATTGGTGTTATGCTAACGCAATTCTTTAGGTTCGTCGTCTTATCCATCCAAATGTTCTTGTACTTATCGGCGATTTCTATCTCCGATTGCTTACCGGCACCTATTTGGTCATGCAACGTTGCTTGTTGTTGATGTTGCAGCTGCAACTGAGATTGCTGCAAGTGGTGTAAGCCGCCCAAAGAGCTGCTCTCAACAGCATGCAGCGCTAAGCTATTTTGCATTTGACTCTTTGGGCTGTCATGAAAATCCTCTTGCTTTACTTCAGTTTTATATTGCAGAAAGCCTGCAATGCCAGCAGCATTGCTACAAGCTGCGCCACCACCACCACCACTTAATGGTGTCGATGCAGAAGCCATAGTAGGCATTTGCTGCTGCCTTGTATTAGGTTCCATTTTCACGGCATTACCGCCCCGCACTCCACTACCACCGCCCGAGTCGTTGTGTCCTACAATCATACTAAAATTTCCATAACCACCAGCGGCTGTACCACCGCAAGCGCCTGTGCCACCCAAACCGCCTATTCCACCCCCGACGCCACCGCCCATGCTGCGTTGAAACATTTTCATCGTTTCTTGATCCCAGAACTTTAGTAGCGCACGTATAGTCACCGGTATGGACAAGCACTTTTCCACAATCTTCGTGAGTTTCAATGACAGCAAGTCGTAGTTGTTAGTGAGTGAGTATATTGTACACTTTACATCGCCATCGCGCAAATCGAACTCCACGGTAGCCATAGATTCCTCGTAAGGGTGTTGTAGCGAGACGCTAATCTGCTGGAAGGAGATTGCATTCACCTCGAGTATTGTAGTGGATTCCATGTCTGAAGGGGAAAAATATAAAATTATTTTCAAAAACTATTTAGCAAAAGTTCACGAAAAGCTCACCATTTCCCATTTTTGACTGTGTACGCACACAACTAGCCAGAAGCGTATAGAAGAGGGCCTGCCGTTTGAGAAAATCTAAGATTTTTGGTACTTGCATGGGCTCGGTATAGGGAATGGATGAAACTAAAGTAGCCTGCGAAAACAAATCGAGGGGTTAAAATAAGGTGAAGCATATGAAAGTCTACAAAGAATTAAAAATATTTTGACTCTATGGGCCCAAACTGTAAAATGCAATACCCACCTGCAATTGTTTGTTTTCAGTGAAGAAATAGCAGTGTGTCTGATCAGGCAAATTCACAAACAATCCCTTCTGTGAATTTTTCAGCTGTTGCTCGGAGGCCGTCTGTACCACCAAATTCATAATGGGTAAAATAACAATTTCCTTTTTGTTGGGCGATTCAATGCCACTGGTGGTATCTGAAGCAACACCCAACGGGATCCCTAGTGCTCTCAAAGAAGCATGACATACTGGTAGTGGTTTATTTAGCCGCAGCACAAATGTTGCAGGGAAAAGCATTGAGTTTTGTTGTGTAAGTGGCGCATATATAGGTACTTCGAGACCAGTCTGTGGGTCGTTTGTAACGCTCACAATTGGCAATATTTGTAACTTATTCGCTGACGAAGCCTCCAAATTCACTGTCACACTTAGGCCGACATCTTTGCCTGTAATCAATTCAGTGGTGAGCTGTTGTACTGATTTAGACTCCAGCGATATAAGATCGTAAGGTGAGACGAAATATATGAGTTTCATGGGATGACCACCACGCCTCTTCAACACCAAGCCCACTGAGGATGCCTTGACCAGATGCTGTGAGTCTTTTGTGAAGTTTTGCATTTGAAAAAGATTATACAAATCTGTTTCCATCGCTTGCAATGCAACAAAGGCCTTTGTTTTGACTTTTGGTTCCGCATTCAATTGATAGATCGAGGACAGACCCTCCAGTTGCACCGTAAAATCAGCAAAGTCACCACGATTTAAACAGTTCACTAACTCACTGCAGGACTGTTGCTCAATTTTACACTCATGATGCACTTTCACATCGGTGAGTGCGCCATTCGTATCTAACATGATTTCCAAAAAGAACATATCAGTCGAAATAAATAATCCTGAAGTGTCTTCCATGAATTTAAGCCCCAACTGTCGTGATAAGCTTTCGAGGCGTTCAACTAGACCCTGTCTTGATGTTACTTTAATGCAATGCTGCATGCTATCGAGACATTTTTGCAAATTAGCCTTTTCCACAGCGTCGAGGGCATATCGTTTCTCCAGCATGGACATACGCATGGCTTTTGATAATTCGGCAAATGATTTGTGTTGATTGGATCGCGAACGTATACGCTCCATAAGCAGTTCTCGCTGCCATTGCTTATTTTTCTCAGCTGCACTGGGCGCAGAGCTGAGCAACTGAGCAGCTGTAGTGTCTAAAAAATTATTTAAACAAAAATTTATTAAATTATTGATACCTATAAATAAGTATACAAAAGTAAGATAGATTGGAAATACACGATGTGAATCCGTGAAGGAGCTTTTAATTCGGCCAAATCATGTCTAAATTATATTTCAATAACTAATTACTATTCTAATATGAATAAATGAATGGAAAGCTACTCAAATAGGTTGATAAAAGTTTACTTGGTTAGGACAGCGGCTTAGGAGAAAAACATCGACGTCCCGGAAGACAGATACTTATGTAGCTAAAATTATTGCCGCAATGATTAATATTCATCATTATTTGATACTGTCCGAAAGATGTTCTCATCTGCACTCTTTCACTGGAAATGCAGCTAAATCGAAAGGAAAGCAAAATCTAAGTAGCGAATTCTGTGAACATTTGACGGACAACTTAAGTCTGTCTTTCACGGACAAACAAAATAGCATATCTCGACAAAACATATTTTACCGTCAAAGAGAAAGGTGTTGCAATTCGAGAGAAATATTAAATTATTTTAACGCAATTCACAACCTTCAAAAATATTTATGATTGCAACAAAAGCATGTTTTCGTTTAAATAAAATTGATTGCTCTGACGGTAAGGCCATAATCTATCGTCGTAATGAATCTCATGAGCGTAAACTTAATTTTAAAACCAAATTTCCTTTTTTTTTTGTCACTAAATTATTAATAAATTCGGCTTGAAATATGTCCTTTTTTGTGAATTTATTTATTTATTTATTCAGTAGGATTTCTGTGCAAAAATACTATGGATCGCCTAGACGGAGTTGAACGGATGAGGGTATTCCGAGTCTACAATTTCTGTGCTAAATGCTAATTTTACCCCATTCAAATGATTCCCAAGGTCTGAGGAAGGGGTGAAGGAGTCAGGTATGACTCATTACAAAGTTTGAACCGTGCTCTTGCTAGTGGGTGGAGTATCAAGAGCCACGCCTCCTCCCCCTCTAGCCGGTAATCTAACAAACAGTTGGTTAATAACTAAAGATTACCAAAATATATTCCAAATACCTACCAACAATCATAATGCAGTGCTAGTTATTAAGCTTGTAATAAAATTAACATGTGTAATAAAAAAGGAATAGAATTTTACACTCACTCGTTGTTGCAACCGCAGGCTTTCCAATGGCGGAACTCATTTTAGTTTACAAGTCGTATAGTAGCATGCAGCAAAGCCGGTGAGCGTAGCAGCGCTATGTGCGTTTCGACAGGCAGCCAATTGTGGTCGCAACAGCGCTCTTCAGATGCAAAAAACTTTTCGAGATTCCCTGCTTTAACTTGCTATTGTGGACTTGCAACTTCTTGTAGTTTACAAATCCATATTGAAATTTCTTTGCAAAAGAAATTTGCTTTATGCGTTTTTGTATAGTTTACACAGTAAAAACCTTTTTTTCCACAGCACAAATTTCTTTTCCGTGGCTGCTGTTTTAACACTTTTATAAAGATGTAGCCCATTTATCGATTTTTACAAAATCTTTAGTTTATCGAGCAAAGAAATTTGTCATCGTCGAACATGTATCTTAACGCGAACCATGATTCAATAATACTAGGTTCGATAAACTGACAGTTGTCTCTCTCGCACCGCTCCCTTAGCTGTGGCACCGTGTTGCTTCTTTGTACTTTTACATGGAAACAGTGTAGCTGTGGTGTGAAATAGAAGTATGAGCGTTTGTGCAATATGTTTATTTGTATATGCATATGAAGCATATTTAACTGATGAAAACATAAACTGTTTTTAAATTGGATGTTTACATCAATCTCATAGTAGTCTTATTTTAATTTTGAGTCATTTTGCAATTTTTATACAGCTAAATAGCACATAAATTACGTAATTCACATAGATACATCAGTATTACGTTCAACATTTCGTTTAAAATGCCAGATTTCCTGCAAATACTTTAGAATTTACAAAAGAAATTTTACTACTAATTGCCTACATTGCGTATTTTTCTACTACCATTTTTGCACCAAGAGATTTCATTCCTTCCCTTTTCTCCGTCCTTTGTAAATGCAACCTTTTGTAAGGGAGTGTCAAACCGCCGCTGTCAATAATTATCTAACCTTGTATTATTGAATCATGAACGCGAACAACGCGAATTGATACAAGGTGGCCAAGGCGAATTTATACAAGGTGGTGTTATGGAAAATTAGATTTTCTCCTTGAAGTCGAATTTATATTACAAGAAACACATCATTTTGACATTCATAAGGACTGCGGGAAAAATCTAAATTCGGCAGTAACACCACCAAGGCGAATTTATACAATTTATTTCTTTATGAATTCACCATGTTTACAACATCATTTTGACATTAGGAAGTACCGCGGCAAAAATCTAAATTCGCCATCAACACCACCTTGTACAAATTCGCCTTGAACACCACCTTGTATAAATTCTGCTTGGGGGCGACAAAGAACGTTGAAGAGAATTGAATTAATGCTGCAGGAGGTTCAAAGATAAGGGCACAGTTAATTGCCTATACGATATCATAAAAATATATTAATTGTACATCTGAAATTTTCATTTAGTGTTGGCAATAGCCATGAAAACCATAATGAACGTGCAACCCTGTGCCAAACTCGACATAAACACCTCCGAGCAAACTAAGCAGCCGCCATTTAATTTGGCAAACAAAAGTTTGTCTGCATAACACCGACCTAACAAAAAAAAGATGGCCGCGACTTTTTCGCCGCGCACATTTTCAAAGTAACGAGCGTTCCGTTCTTATAAATTTACCTTTGCTATTACGAGGTTGTTGTTTTGTTTCCAATGCAATGTTAGCAAACCACCCCACAAACGACGAACATTCACCCCAAGCATGAACATGCCCGCGCACATTGTCGTCGTATTTGACCAGGGTAATTCACTGCGTATGTAGGGCCTTTAATTTGTCTGCGGTGTATCGTTTCTTTCCCATGTTCCTATGTTCAAAGTATCACCTTGTACTTCCGGTAGTGCATGAATTCAGCGGATGACACTTGAAAACAAAAACAAAACAGACGTCAGAAGTGTTTCGTTTCGGGGGTGTTTTTATATACGACTTGGTCGCGAATTTTTCTTGGGGTATCAAAATTTCGACGGCTTTAGGGGATTTAATTCCAAACCAAATAGTGAAATAATTCGAAATGTCCTCATTAATTTTGCTGCGCAATGGCCAGTTAGCAAGTAAGTTGCAATGGAGTATACTAAAAGTATTATGACGAGTATGTATAAAACTTATGTAACTTACGTTTAGCTCTGAAATATTTCCAATAATTTGGTGTGATTATGCAGAGTTCCTTCTTTCTATTTCAGAGCAACAGGGCAGTGCCGCATTGAGTGTATTTTGCGTGCGCCACTCGTCGAGCTCTTCCGATGCGCCCCGCCCACTGAAGTCAACCAATCTCGGCACGATGCGTCGCGGTACCGGCGGACGCAGCAGTTTCAATGGTATTGTTGCAACCGTATTTGGATGTACAGGTTTTGTGGGGCGCTATGTTTGCAATAAACTGGGCAAAACTGGCACCCAAATGATTCTTCCCTATCGTGCTGATTTCGGTGAGGCTATTCGTCTAAAGGTATGCGGCGATTTGGGCCAAGTGCTATTCCAGTTTTTCGATTTAAGAGACGAAAAGGCTATTCGCAATGCTGTGAAGTACTCTAACGTTGTCATCAATTTAATCGGTCGCGAATTCGAGACGAAGAACTTCAAGTTCAACGATGTGCATGTAGAAGGTGCTCGCCGTATTGCTAGGTATGCCAAAAACTAAATTATGGTATAGGTTTGGTTCATATACAAATATTTATTCGTATCTCTTTTACAGAATCAGCAAAGAAGCTGGCGTTGAACGGTTGATTCACTTGTCTGCACTGAATGCTAGTCCCGAACCCATGAGCTTTGTTCTCGAGGGTGGGAGTAATTTTTTGAAGAGTAAATACTGGGGTGAATGCGCGGTACGCGATGAATTCCCTGATGCAACCATTATCAGACCAGCAGATATCTATGGTTCTGAGGATCGTTTCCTCCGCTATTATGCTCACATTTGGCGTCGTCAATTCCGCGCGATGCCACTATGGTTCGCCGGAGAGCGTACTGTAAAACAACCGGTTTATGTGTCGGATGTAGCGCAAGCCATTATCAATTGCGCTAAGGATCCAGATACCGCCGGTCAAGTTTACCAAGCTGTGGGGTAAGTGTCATAAAATATTATATCACATTTTTTAAAAATCTAATTTTTACAGCCCCAAGCGCTATCAGCTGAGTGAATTGGTCGACTGGTTCCATCGCGTTATGCGCAAGGACGAAAAATGGTGGGGCTATCATCGCTATGACATGCGTTGGGACCCTACTTTCCTTCTCAAAGCCAAATTCACAGAACTTATCTGTCCAGGCCAACCCATAGGCGAAGTACATGTGGAGCGTATTGAACGCGAATGTGTTACCGATGTCGTGCGTTCGGACATACCATGTCTGGAGGATTTAGGTGTACAACTAACTGCCATGGAGGATCAAGTACCATGGGAATTGCGGCCATATCGTGCAGCGCAATATTATGATGCCGAATTGGGAGAATGGGAGGAACCATCACCACCTAAACCAATAGCGCATCGTGATGAATTGCGTATGTTTGCATAAAAATACGGCCAAGGCAACAACGCTGACAACGAGAAAAGTTATGAAAGTTATAGGCAAGGTAAATCAAACGATAGTTGGTGGCGTTGGTGGCCAGGCAGTGATTTGAATAAGAAACATTTACAAATACGCGAATTACTGTTCGTTGTACTTGTTGTGCGTTCTCTGTGGTACGGAGTAACATCTAGTGAAATATGGTCGATTATGAATGATTTTGGTGTAGTAATTGATGAAACTTTGAAAGGCAAATAAAATAAATAAATTGCAAAATTAAACATTTTCTAAAAATCGATAGGTGTTATTCATGTATATTTTTTACATGTTTGGATGGATGGCCCTCTATAAGTTTAAATATTTCCCACGTTTGCTTGTACTTTGCTTAATTTTTCCTGAACCGATTCTATCCTAAGAGTCTCGTAGACAATTGATGAGTTTATTATCATTAAATAATATAAGATCATTTCTGTCCGTTTCATTCCTTCTTGACACCCTCGTGTAAAATTGACTGCTCGTCCATTCTTGTGTTGATAGATTTCAGACGCTCCAATTAACAGGGCTTTCGAAATATTTAGATCTTGTCGGAATCATAATCAATTATTTGCAATCCATTGCAGAGCTACTTATTGTGTAATCATTTAAAATATCGTTTATTGTATCTACTCTTTAAGTACATTGCACTGTGTAATTGTAATATTTCATAATGTCTGTACCATATTCGACTTTTGCCATCAAAATGAATTAATTTACTATTTAATATTTTACTGGATTCATTCGGTAAATTATAGATACGTATGTATTAATGGGCCATATGAATAAAAAATAAGCAATTGCTTCTTCTTAAATATCAGACATTTTACTCGATTTATTCAAACAAAATTGAAGTAAACGGTATGAAATTTTAAGAAAAAGCAATTGCTTAGTTATTCATACGGCCCAATATTTATTTATAAATGTTTCTTTTTTGTTAATAATTTTTTATCGTAATATCGATATCTTAATGCATTGCTGTGAACACTGCCACCATGCAGCGGCCAGCAGCTGTCGTATCCAATCGGAAGTTGCCATATCACCGCTTATTAGAATTCAATTAGCACACACCTGAGCAGCTGATCAAAGCTTCATCGACAGAGTTATCGATTCTTTTGTTTGATCAACAGGAAATTTTCTGAAGTCTGCTCGCCTCGAAATATATGCTATTAAAAACAGGTTTAAAAGCCGGTTAAAATAAGAAAAGTTAATAAATTTACATATATTTACGTGTGTGTGTGTATGGCAACTCCTGCGTTTGGTATTGCTGCAAATAGAACCCGGAAAAAAGACGAAGAAACAGAAGCGTTTTCCTCATCGTGAGCCTTTCGTTTCGGTTGGCATTTGTATACATCGTTGTTCGGTTCGTTGCCCGTAAGCCTTGTGAAATTTCTGGATGTTTTAATTGAAAGAAAAAGTTAAATACATGTGTACATATATTGTGGAAAACAGCCGGTGCATAGTGTAATTTCTTTGGCTTGTGGAAATTCTGTAGGAAGAGCGCGAGTGTGCGAACTACTAAATATTTATTTACTTTGTACGTGTGTATAGTGCGCGAAATGAAAAACTTGCAATTTAAATCACCACGCTTGGATTATTAAATGATTTGATTTTGTTCTAGCAACGTATATCATATGTACATATATCGCGTATAGCGATTTTTCAGAGTTTTCAAGTGTATCGTTTAAGATTCTTCTATAAAACAAGTAAAAGTGTCACGCCCATTGAAGCAGCCCATATTGGCATCAATATATAAGTACAACAGCAATACCGAAACGTCCAGGAAAAATCGAAATCCTACGAAGAGTAGTATAGTGAGAAATAGTGGAAAAACGCCCAAGAACAGGTGCAACCTAAGAAGATATATGTTGTGAGAGCTTCGAAGCTGCCTCTAGTTTATGTATGTATAAAATTGTTGTACAAAAGCAAAAACAAGCAGACTATCCCTGTGAAAATATTGGACCAGAGAGAAGGGATTGCACTCATTTCTGATTCAACAGTACCAACAAGTATACAAGCTGCAGTGAGCGCAAGAGTCTTTCGCTATTCTTAGATTTTTGCAATCGTGTGAGCCCAGTAAAATTTCCGTTGCACCCAAAGCAAATTGCAAAATAATTGTTTTATCGCGATTTCTGTGTGTTACAACATTCACACACATTCTATACTCGTAACACCGCTTAGTGGGTAAATAGTTGTTGAGCAGTGCTCACATAAGTTTACCGGGTGTTCGATTATTCCGCAAATACACCAGCGACTACAACAGTGGTTGCCTTTTTCAGCATATACCAGAAGTTTATGCTCTCCACCGCAACGGCGGCGTCAAAGGTGTACAGCCGAAGGAGTCGTTACAGTTACAGCAGCAGCAGCAGCTGAAGACAGGAGAAATCCAGCTACGCTTCAGAATGCTATTTGCAGCTTGCACCACAGCAGCGCCCAAAACGCTGCAGCATACTGCGCATGCCGCCAAAAACTTGGGGCAGCAGCAGTTGACGACGCTGCAACAGCTGAAGGATCAGCATGCGTTGTCCTTATCACCGTCGTCATCGTCGCCATCGTCATCATCAGCACCGTCATCGGGTTTGCCAACACCGTTGCAAATGTCACCTCAACATCATCAAGGGGCAGCAACGGGAAATGCAGTTGCTGCAGCAGCGGTAGCAGTGGCAGCGGCTGCGCGTGCAAACGACGAGGCAAAAGGTGAGTAAAGGCGGAAGAATTAAACAGGGAACCAGCAACATTTATTAAATTTAAAATACGTATATGTTACTGCCAATGTATACAATTAACAAACGATTCTAAAGAAATTATCTAAGGTAAGTTGTCCACAAAATAATAGGAGTGGAATATTTTAACCTGTTTTGGCTATTTGTCTTTAGTTTATTTAATGTTTCGTATTTTTTTGTAAAAGCCTAGCTGGTAATACAACAAACACCATATAAATTTACATTTTCAAGTTTGTACAAAAATTATAAAAATTCTGCAAATTTTCACCAAAATTTCAAACTATTTAACCAGAATCTTTAAAAAATATGTTGGTATGCAGTTTTGTAGCCCATTCAATTCTAGTCTGAAGAAGTGCAAGTTTCAAGCTGCTAAAAAATTCCGTTGATTTTTGAGAATTTTTTCGGTTGAAGGTGTTTCACGTTTTTTCCATTCAAAGTATGTTCGACAATTTTCTTTTATATGGGGACAGTGCCAGCAAAAAAAATTGCCAAAAATCAACGGAATTTTTTAGCAGCTTGAAACTTGCACTTCTTCAGACTAGAATTGAATGGGCTATAAAACTGCATACCAGAATTTTCTCTGAAGATTCTGATTAAAAAGTTTGATATTTTGGTGAAAATTTACAGAATTTTAATAATTTTTGTACAAAGGTTGAAATCTGAATTTATTCGCTGTTTGTTGTATACCCAGCTTGACTTTTGTATAAAAATAATAAACATTAAATAAACAAAAGACAAATAGCAAAAACTGACCAAAATAACGTACTCCTATTATTTTGTGGACCACTGTATATACTATATACGTACTACGTACAATATTAGGTGCGTTCGTTTAAAATCTCCAACAGAAACCAACCAACTGCCAAATTCCGGCGAAATGTCATCTATTCGCTCACAAGAGAGAAATATCCAAAATAGTACGCGAACAGAAAATTTGCAGAAACTTGCAAGTTAGACGAACAGCTGATATAATTTTTGTTTACATTCAAAAGTGTAAAATTTAAAACGTACGAAAACTCATTACAAAGTGGCATCCTGGCACAGTTTATTGATTAAACAAATAACTACTTACTTCTTACAAGTTTAATTAGTCGCATTTTGTAATTTTTAACTTCCAAACCATCAAATTCAATTTTGTGATTTGCGTAAATGCCAACCAGCTGTTTTTGATCAGCTGTTTTCCTGTTGGCAAATTGCTGTTGGCAAAAATTTTTCCAGCAGAATCCAGCAGCTTCCCCTCAAAATGAAATGTCACTTTGCTCTCTCAATTTCCCCTACTTTGCAAGTTTTTTGCGTACGCGAACGCAAAAAACTTGTAAGTTTTGGTTAAACATGAACAATTAACAGCTACGCGAACGAACCTATTATATATTTACATATCCACAAAATATGAACACTGAAAAGCGTTGCTGAACGAAAGTGACAATGGCCTTTCATTTGCAAATGTTTTGCTTTTTTATCTTTGGTACTCATCACTGGACTAAAAACTTGATTTTATAATATACATACGAGTATGCCTTATTTATTATTGCTTTTTTTTGCGTTGGCTTGCCGGCAATGCTTGAGTACGCTTCAACCATTATGCAATCAGAGAATCGCATATGTACTTGTAGTATAGGAATGTGTTCGCACACGGTATTAACACTGCCAGTCTCAAAAGAAACACTAATTTTGAAAAATACCATAGGCAGCCGTTTTTTAAATATTTAAAACAGTGCAATAACGATAAGTTAAGGGGGATCGAGCATTAGAATAAAGAAAGAATATCGAACTTGAATGGTTCTCGAAATATGTTCAGCGGAGGTGTGTAGTTCAACGTTTGTCTGAAGATTCACAGCAAAATTGCCTGCCGGGAATACTTTTAATTGCACATATGTATGTATTAGGGATGTTGCAAATGTAATATAAATGGTTGAATATAAATGGTATTTCTATTTAAAAATACTTAATAAAAGAGAAAAACACACTTTTCGCCTCCTTTTGTGGCGCGTGTTAACCTTTAACAGACTGCTAATTACACCAATTTATTTTAAAACCCCTTGGCTATTGGGCGATCGCCAATGCCAAAAAAATATAAAGTTAATTCATCTACCGTAGGGAGCACACCTCGTTCATTTTTTTTCTCAAAATTCTTAGATACTATCTACACACCTATCTCTCAAGGAAAACCAAGTTAGTATAGAAAAACGCGCAAGAAATGAAAAAAGAAATTTATTCTTCTACAATTTCCTAAACCAATATGCAGCTTTAAAGAAATTTCGTACGTTTAATACTACACTTTGCTAAAATATTTTTTCCTCTTGCTTGCTATTGATTGGGCCGTATGAATAAAATATAAATAATTGCTTTTTGTTAACATTTCAGACCTTATACTCAATTTTTTCAAATTAATATAAGTAAATGGTCTAAAATCACAAGAAATGGCAATTATTTAACTCTTATGCATACGCGCCATTATTTCAAGTAACAAAAATAATGTGTGTATGTATTTATACTTCTAAAGATATATCACCAGAAAATACTGAAAATATGCTCTTAAAAATACATTTGTGCAAGTTTTATGTACAGTATGTAATAAATAAATAAACTTTTTAAAGTCTCATAAATTGCACTTTATTTATATAAAATTAAAAAAGAACTCAACAATTTTTAATCGTCTTCAAAAAAAGGAGGTTATTAATTCGTCGGAATATTTTTTCTTTCTTTACTTATGTTCCAGATGCTCACGATATTCACGATTTGCAGGTTTTTTACAGGAAAGCGTTCCAAGTGCCAAAAAACCTCACAGTCAGATGTTGCAGGTTGCAGGTTTTAGTCCGAAGTTTTTCTTCCTGCAAGTTCATGAAAAGTGTCAAACGATAGGCAAAAACAGAACGGCGGGAAAGCAAAGAACCTTACATTTGTTTAAAAAATATTTAAGTAGTTGCAGGAAACGTGGTTTTTTGCGTTCCAGGTAACATTTACAGTTTCGCTCTCGCTTTTCCCTTTCAAGATAGTAATGTTGTTATTTGACAGTTACAGGTTTTTACACGAAGTTTACTTTTACGTATGCTACCGCATAATTTTGGACCACGTAAACGGATTTCCATAACTTTTTTTTATCGGAAAGATGGTACCTCAAGGGTCGTCCCTTAACTTGGTTGAGATCTGATCATTGGATCATGAAAAAATTAACGGTACTCCTAAATTTGTATATGAGAATTGAAGTTGGCTGAGCTTTTTACTTAAAAATTACTCGTTTAATACAAAGTTCTATAAACACAAGATGCGCTCATCTTTCAAAAGTAATAACAAATGTTAAAAAAGAGTTTTAATATTCATTTTCCCCGATTTTTGGTTTCTGATTTTTGATGGAGATGGTGATTGTTCACTATTACCTACTTTTTTTTAATATTTCGAATACCGAAAAAATCAACTGAACTTTTTCAACTTTAACATAAAACGCAGTAGATTTTTATATATACATATGCAACTAGTTTTGTAGACAAGGGGTACCTTTCACATGTACTTTAGAAATGCAGCCTTTCCAAAAACCATTTCGATTGATACCCGTATTGCAGTACATAATTCATTTAACTTAATTGAATTTAACTTTTTAGCATGCGGCAACATAGAGCATATCGATGTCACACTACCATAATACATGATTTAATTTAGACTAAATAAATAAATACATGAGTAATCGAAGTTAATTATTGTAGCCGGTGCAACCTTCTTTAAAATATTTTGGAAAGTGAGCTTTCTTAAATCTCTTTCGTTTGACACCCATATTGTAATAACTCTTTTATCTAATCAAGTTAATGGAATCTAGTTATTCAAACAGGTGGCAACCCTTTCAAGAAGTTTTTTTTTGTGATTAGCTTTCTTAAACCCTTTGCCTTTGATAACCGTATTGCGATATTTGAATAATGCCATTAATTTAATTTAATTTTTAGCATTTGAAAACTCTCTTTAAACCTAGCTATGTATAAAAGTCCTCCACGAGACGAATACGTGGATATGCATCCTTCTAGAATCGGACCGCGACAGTATAGAGTATATCGACTTCAAACTTTAAGCAGCTGCTCTTTTATATACAGGTGTGGAAAAATAAATAGGGACACGACATTTTAACAAATTTTTGCTATTTTTATTTTATTTATTTAATATTTATTTTTTTTTTTATAAAAGTATAGCTCATTATCTAACAAAAACCATATAAATTCATTTTTCAAATTTTGTGCAAAAATTATAAAAATTCTGCAAAATTGCATCTAAATTTTCAACTTTTTAACTCGATTTTTTAGAATTTTGTTGTTGTTTAGTTGTCATGGCAACAGTACCTTTTTTATAAAAATCACCAATATTTTTGCCAGTTTCACAGCGATCCAGTAGCGCATTTCAAGGTCACTGAGTACCCTGTATTGGTTGCGGTCAGAGCTGGGTAAATGCAATTACATTACAATTACAATTACATTCCTCAGTAATTGTAATTAGGATTCAATTCCTTTAGTTCACTGCAAAGGAATCGATTACTTTTTCAATTCCTTGAAGTAATTTCAAATGGAATTGTTTTTTTCTTTAATTCCATTACAAGGAATTTCATATTGTAATTGGAATAAATTACGTGCTAGTAATGTAATTTCTTTTATATCAATTCCTTTGAAAGGAATTGAAAATGTAATTGATTTTTTTTCCAATTCCATTCCTCAAAGTAATTTAAAAAGTAATCGAAAAATTTATAAAAAAAAATTTTTACTGTTGAATTGCAATAGCTTTGTTAAATTTCCTGCTAGTATTTCATACAAACAAGTAAGAAAGTCTAAGTTCGGGCTGAGCCGAACATTAAATACCCGGCGCAAGTATTAAATATATGTTTTTTCACCTTTCCGAAACCTTCCGCTAGATGGTAAGCCGGGGTGTATCAATTTTGAGTAAATTAGCGTCCTTCGATTTCGAAATATTGAAGTTTCAAGCATTTCTGAAATTTACCGTTATATGAGAAGCGGCCGTTATTTTAGTGCGATTTCAATAATTTTCAAAGTTTTGCTTATATGTGGCAAGCACAATAACCACACCGAGTTTGGTACAAATTGGTAGAACGGTTACCGATATACTAATATGTGATCATATGTGGGCGGTGCCACGCCCATTTTCCAAAATTTTACCATAAACGTATTTCTTGGTAAAGAATTGTTGCAAGTATCAATTTTGAATAAATTAGCTTCAATATTTACTGATTTATCGAAGATTTTGTATTTCTCTAAATTACCGTTATATGGGATGTGGGCGTGGTTATTGTCCGATTTTAAAAAGTTTCGGCGATTTTTTATGCTGTACCAAGGCCAACAACTGTGCCAAGTTTGGAAGAAATTGGTGCAGCAGTTACCAAGATATACACATGTAACCATAAGTGGGCGTGGCTACGCCCATTTTCCAAAAATGTATAATATTTTTATTTTTTGACTAAAAATTATTGTAAATATCAATTTTGAGTGAATAATCTCCAGTAGTTACTAAAATATCGCAGTTTTCGTATTTCTGAAAATTACCGTTATATGGGAAGTAGGCGTGGTTAAAGTCCGATTTCGCCCATTTTCAATACCAACCTACCTTGGATTAAGGGAAACCTACATACCAAATTTCGTTGAGATATCTCAATTTTTGCTCGAGTTATCGTGTACACGGACAGACGGACAGACGGACAGACGGACGGACAGACAGACATGGCTTAATCGATTTCTTTTTTCATCCTGATCATTTATGTATACATTTGTCTATATCTATCTCGATTCGTTTTGGCTGTTACAAACAACCGTTATGTGAACAAAATTAATATACCCTTGTGCACAAGTGCGCTCGGGTATAAAAATTATTGCACTTTCACTTAACCCTTGCAAACTTGTTTATTTATCCATCGATTTTCATCGGTAGTAGTGTTTTAACCCGCAAAACAAGCAGAGTTTGGCTAGTCTATACTAATATATATTTTGAAAGGCGTTTTTTTCTGTTCGCAAAGCTCGAGAAAGGCCGTACCGATTTTTTTAAAATTTCGGAATCTACTGCAGACTTTCCAAGGATGGTTATAGCTAAAAAAAGTTTCGATATAGAAAGGGGGCGTGGCACCTCCCATACAAACCGAATTTTTCAAACTGCATATATTTGTGGTAGAGGACTAGAACTGGGTATGGTGATATCTATATACATATATAAGACCAATTCCATACTCATGGAGAAAATGGCGTGTGGCACCTCCCATATAAACCGAACTTTTCATATTGCATATTTCTGGAAGTGTTCATGGTAGACTGTAAGCCTTTTTAAAACTCTTTAGTTTGACACCCACATGCCAACATTGCATTTACTTTATCAATTTAACTGAGTTACAATTTCCAAATAGGTGGCAGCCCCCTCAAAAATATTTCCAACAGTTATCTTTCTCAAACCTTTTTAATTTGATACCCATATTGTAATATTTTATTTATTTTATCAATGTAATTTAGTTAAATTTTCAAACAGATGGCAACCCTCCTCAAACATATTTTCGGCAGTAAGCCTTCTTAAAACTCTTTAGTTTGACACCCACATGGCAATATTTCATTTTTTTTAACAATTTGACTGAGTTTAAATTTTCAAATAGGAGGCCACCCTCGTCAAAAATACTTCCAGCAGCTATCTTTCTTAAACCTCTTTAACTTAATACCCATATTGTAATAATTCATTGATTTTAAGTTAATTAAATTTTAAAATAGGTGGCAACCCACCAAATTTTAGCGATATCATTGGTTCTGGTATTATACCGAATAATAAAAAAAATATTATTCAAATCGGTTCAGCCGTTCTCGGGTTTTGATGACCGTGACATACGAACACAACATTTTTATATATATATAGATATACATAGAAGATGTCCAATGTGTGCTTTCGATTTTAATCTTTGACCACAACAAAAATTCCACATTGTATATTCGTGAATGAACTTTCAGTTTCTTGATTACTTTTACAATTTGAGTAATTGGAAAAACTAAAGTACTCTTGCTATTCCAGGTAATGGAATTGAAAAAAAATCAATTACATTTTCGATTCCTTTCAAAGGAATTGGAAAAAAAAAAATTACATTACTAGCACGTAATTTATTCCAATTACAATATGAAATTCCTTGTAATGGAATTAAAGAAAAACCCAATTACATTTGAAATTACTTCAAGGAATTGAAAAAGTAATCGATTCCTTTGCTGTGGACTGAAGGAATTGATTCCTAATTACAATTCCTTGTAATCTGTAATTGGGAGTAATTTAATTCCAAAAGGAATCATTACGACCCAGCTCTGGTTGCGGTAGACAACTGAATGTTGCTATAGATATTACAAATATAAAAAGTGGGTGCCCGGCTTTCTAGGATGAAATTTTTTTCCCCCATACAAAAATCAGACCAGATTGATATATGTACATGCATATCTACCTAATAAATTATAATTAAGTATCTGATTGTTTAATTTAAAACGTATCACCAGCCGGCCTATAGAATAACATTCGATTTAAAAGTTACATATGCATGTGTCTACTCTTGTGCAAATGTATACGTATGTATATACATATGTACATAGTATGTGATTGCACCGAATTTCAAGCGTATTAACAACTGCATAAGTACATAAGTACATATGTATCTACTTTCGGATATATCCTCTATCGATCACAGCTGAACAATATTGGCAAAAAAATTATTTTTAGTACAAACATATGTACATACGGCGAAAAATATTTTATGCATATCTATTCTGCGGAGTATGAGCATGTACTTTCAAGCCAATCGCAAAAAATCTAGATAAGTATTGGTTTGACAAAAACTATGCGAGCATACCAACCTGCATACAGAAATATTCATTTAAATTTTCATCCCCACCATTGAAACTAAGAATGTTTAAGCTAATTGCTTATCTATTTTATAGACAACGTTCGTGACCACCCATACACAAATATTTAAAGCTACTTAAAATGTGTACATACTTAAGGAGTAAAACATAAATAAATTATCTATTAGTCATTTCTGCCATGCTTGAAAGGTTTACAAATCAAATAGGAGCGTACTTTTCTACATACATATGTATGTATGTATGTTTCATAATTTACATAACAATAACTGCCAAAAAGTCGGCATTCTCACATTAAAAATTCCTATATTCATCTTGGGAACTTAAAGCTTTTATGCTACCTCTTTTATTTCTTTCTTTGTTTAGCCATTGTATCCCTCGGTTCTTAAGTATGCTTTTTTCTAAACAGTTTTAGTAATTTTTTCTTTCTTTTCTGCTTTGTGTATCATTTTTTGTTTTGGTTTTATTTAATTTCGTTACCCTCTGCATTGTGATAGTTCGCACTTAGAAAAAAATGTGAAAATTTTCCATTGCGGCGTTTGTTTGTCTACATATTGATGGTCTTCCGGAATAACGACACAACTCAAAACTCAAAACAAAGCCCTTACTATTGAACAGTCTAATACTTACTAAACCTTTATGATTGTTTTATAAACATTAAGTAAGGATTAGACCAGGATTAGGGGGTAGTAAGGGTTTTTTTTTTTAATTTTTTGGGTTGTGTCTTTATTGTACGTACATACATATGTGCATAGGTAAAGGCATGCAAAGTACATAAATGTAAAAATTTTGTTTATTTTTATTGCGACCGTAGGGTAAAACAAAAACGCTTCTGGCTTTTGTGATAAACACGAGAAATTGTGTTGTAAAGACGACTACATAAATATTCATTAACTGACACTACACAACGGTTTGTACTTGCGTATACAGCTGCATAACGTCAGCGGAAAATTTTATTATGAACCACATGGAATATATATACAGTAACTGCAACAAATTACCATTAATTTTTTTAAATATTCGTAATGTTTTTCGAGCTAAATTTTTTTGTTATTTTTCTATAAAAATACCGTCAATGTTTTATCCAAAAACATATAAATCACATTTTCAAACTTTATAAAAAATTGAGTCTTCAACCGGCTAAAAAATTATGTTGGTTTTTTAGAATTTTTTTAAGATTTCTTTTTCGGTTTTTTTTTTATAACAAGTGCAGTTTACAAAACTGGCGTTGATTTTTTGAAATTTGGTTGCTAACGGTCTCCCGAGTTTTATTTCATAAGAAAATAATGCTTAGTTTTTTCCATAGTGCCGTTTGAAACCTGCACTTCATTAGACTAAAATTGCATGGGCATTCCCGAAAATGTTTCAAACAATAAAAAGTGTGAATTTTGATGAAAATTTGTTGAATTTTCCAAAATTTTGTATACAGTCTGAAACTGTGATTTATACGGTTTTGGTTAAAGCTTGGACGTTATTTTTATAGAAAAACAACAACAAAAAATTAGTTCGAAAAACATTGCGAACATTTAAAAAAAAAACACCACGTGGTCATTGTTTGAGTCACTGTATATGAATAGATTAATGAAATACTTATGTATGTGGTCAAATTCTCATAAGTAAGACAATCTTAGAATTACATATGTTTAGTTTTTTTGTTCAAGTATCATTTATTATCCGGATGAAATCGCTTCAGTCAGAAGAAGCAGAAGCAATTATCATAGAAGCATTGTGCCATATTCATACTCGAAATAAAGTCGATTCTTAAGTTAGTTCCAGTGAAAATTATCACAAAAAGCTGCAACTAACTTTAGTTTCGCCTTTATTTTGACTATGAATACGCTCCATTGTGTTTAATATCGACAAAAAATTACAAAAAAAAAGTTTGTCATTTTGCTTTACTGAAAAAATCTTTGACTCGTCGCTTTCAGATAAGACGAAGTGGTCCTCTACGATGATGTCCTCTCTCCTTCCACCGCTAGCTGGAGTTATTCTAAGTCACTTACTTCGCCGACTGTACTATTTTGGCGACGACAGTTTCTAGGAGGAGATAACTGGCAATCTCTCCGACCTTGTGGATTCTTTAAAGTCAGGATCCTCTACAGTTCTAGAGTGAAATATCCAACTCTTCACAATGTGGACAAAGAGGATTAGGCTAAACCTCACCGTGAACGACGACGCCGCCAGTAATCCGGCGGTCAATCATCCCAAAATACTGGAACAGCCCTCTATCCTTTTCCACGCATCCCTTATCATTCATAATAAGCTTGGCGCAAGGAATATGTTCACTCACTGACAGCTTTTGGGGTGCGCACAAAGAAACAAGGCGATTGGCCACACACTGTAAAACAAAACCTACACTAAACAAGTAAAAAAATCGAAGTACGGGCGGAGCCGAACATTATATACCCGGCGCAAGTATCAAATAGGGATGTGCCGGATATAGATTTTTAGATAACCAAAAAACGGCCGGATAGGCCGGATTCCGGATATCTACCGGATACCCGGCACATCCCTAGTATCAAATATAGTTTTTTCGCCTTTCCGAAAACTACCGCTACATGGTTAGCAGGGGTGCATCCCTATTTCAAACATATTCACGCCCATTTTCAAAAATTCCATAAAAATGCTACTTATTTTCAAGGGATTGTGGTTAGTATCAATTTTGTGTAAATTAGCGTCCTTAAATTTTGAAATATCGAAGTTTCAAGCATATCTGAAATCTACCCGTTATATAAAAAGTGGGCGTAATTTTAGTCCGATTTCAATAATTTTTAGCCTTTTGGTTTTATGTGGCAAGCACAATAATCATACCGAGTTTGGTACATATTGGTCGAACGGTTATCGACATACGTATATGTGATCATAAATAGGCGGTGGTACGCCAATTTTCCAAACATTCATCATAAACGTATTTTATGCCAAAGAATTATTGCAAACATTAATTTTGAATAAATTAGCATCGGTATTTAGTGATTTATCGAAGATTTCGTATTTCTCTAAATTAGGATTATATGGGATGTGTGCGTGGTTATTGTCCGATTTTAAAAATTGTCACCCATTGGGTATGTTGTACCAAGACCAACAACCGTACCAAGGGAGAAATTGGTGGAGCGGTTCCCAAGATATACACGTGTAATCATAAGTGGGCGTGACTGCGCCCATTTTCCAAGAATTTATATTATTCTTATTTTTCGCGTAAAAATGATTGTAAATATCAATTTTGAGTGAATAAGCTTCAGTAGTTTGTGAAATATCGCAGTTTTCGTATTTCTGAAAATTACCGTTATATGGGAGGTAGGCGTGGTTATTGTCCGATTTTGCTCATTTTCAATACCATCCGTCCTACGCCGAAAAGAAGTCCACATACCAAATTTCGTTAAGATATCTAAATTTTTACTTGAGTTATCGTGTGCACATACGGACGGACGGACAGACAGACAGACAGACAGACAGACAGTCACCGCTTCATCGACTTCTGTTTTCATTTTGATAATTTATGTATACATTTGTCTATATTTATCTCGATTGGTTTTGCCTGTTACAAACAACCGTTATGTGAACAAAGTTATAATACCCTTGTGCACAAGTGCGCTCGGGTATAAAAATCGGAATTCAACGAAATTACGTACCACCCCGCAATTGTGTGCATTTACCTTACATATGTATATGTACCTATGTATGTTAACTTTAAGTTATTAAATGCCGGACATAAACAACTGTAGCGCATCACATTGAGTTACTTATTATGTACTTACATACATACTTGTAAATGCTAGAAAATAAAATGTGTGGTTTTAAAAAAAACAAAAAAACAATTATGAAAGACGACGCTCATCTACATTAATTCACAATATACATCCAGTGTTGCCGTTGAGAATTTTCAGAAAGTCGCAAAAAAGGGCTAATTGACGAAAAAAAGGTCACTATATTATTATTACGCTTCTTTTTACTCGTAAAAAAATTAATCTGAGAGCTCAAGTCAAAATGAAATTAACGTGTATTATAAAGAGTTTTCGCTGCTAGAACGTTCCGCTGTTAAATTTAGGAAGAAGCACATGCTTTAAACAAAACATAGAAATCGAGTTGCTGCAAGGAGAAGAGTTGCATTTCTTTTAAGTTTTAAGTGGTGCATTTTTTCGTACTTACAGGAGGAAATATTGTTCTCTTAACATTTCCTAAAACAAAATCAGCGAAAATGGGCAAAAGTCGCACATCATTTTGGAAAAGGGTCAAAAATTCAAAATTTTCAAAAAGTCGTGTCAAAGGGTATTGGCGCCTAAAAGGGGTAAAATTGCCCCTTTATTCGCACAACGGAAACACTGTATGCATCCATAATATGGATTCCATATGTATGTGTATACATACATGTACATATACGGTTTATAGAATTCTTACGAGTCTTCGCTCTCTTCTCCGCTCTCTGCTTTTTACTATATATGTATGTAGTTCGCCGGGGGTTTCGTTTTTATTTATATATACAGTGGCGGTCAAAATAATAACAGCAAAATTCAAAATGATGATGTTGGCAACTTTTCTTTATTGATTTATTTATTGTTAATAATTTTCGTTTAAAATATTGGTCGACCTATATCAGATACCACATAAATAAGAATTTCAAAGCTTGCACAAAGTTCATAAAAACTAATTACACTTAAAAATGTTCATGAAAATTTTGATTTTTTTAATTAGATTTTCTAGAAAGATTTCGAGTATGCAGTCTTATAGCCCATTCGATTTTAGTATAACAAAAAGCAAGTTTCAAGTCGCTAAAAATTACCGTTTTTTTTTTATTTTTTTAATTTTGTTTGCGGAGGGTGTTGCGCATTTTCTTCCATATAACGCATGGCAAAACTTGCTTTTATACGTACGGTGACCATCCGTCCTATATTATACGGGACAGTCCTCTTTTTCGACCATTGTCCTGGCAATTTATTTGTTTTATACGGGACGCCAAATGTTCTGTATTTCTTTTAACGTCAATGTATTTGTCCCGTATGGGCGAGTATGATCGCAATTTTCTCCATAAATAGTTATTATTTTCTAATCTGAATGCCTGTGATTCGAATCAAGGAATACCTACATACAGTGACCAAAATAGAAATCAGGACTTGACATTTTAGTAGGTTTTGGCTATTTTTCCATAGTTTATTATTTATTTTATGAAAGTAAAGCTCTTTCCCTAACAAAAACCATATAATACCAAATTTGCAACTTTGTGCAAAAAACTATAAAACTTAATTTTTCAATGTTTCACCAAAATTTCAAACTTTACAATTAGAATCTTTAGAAAAATATTTTGTTAGCAGTTTTGTAACTCATTATAATTGAGTATATAAAGTGCGAGTGGAGAGTGCTGCTCATTCGCTTCTGTTTCAAAAAATTGGTCCAACATACTTACTTTGTACTATACTAAAATTTAACGATTTTTTTTAAAACAAATTGTACGGTGTAAAAATCTTGAGAAAATAATCTTACAAATTTATGATGTTACTAAAAGGATATTGTTTCAAGTCTAATACATCTAGGATCATTGAAGAAAGGTTTAAGATCTGTAAGCTGCTGAGAAAAAAATTGCAAAATTATTTTTTGTCCCGTATTCGGCTCTTATAAATATGGTTACCGTACTTATACGGAAGAAAATGAGCAACACCCTCCATAAAACAAAATTTCTAAAAAATCAACGGTAATTTTTAGCGACTTGAAACTTGCATTTTATGGGCTATAAAACTGCATTCACGAAATGTTTCTATGAAATCTAATTGAAAAACCGAAATTTGTATGACTTTTTTTAAGTTTAACTAGTTTTTGTTAGCTTTGCGCAAGATTTGAAACTATTATTTTGTACGCTACTGTACATACATATGTATGTATTTATTTAAATAAATTTGTATTAAACCCACAGTCCGCCACTTGTGTTGTAATCAGTATTGCCACAGGCAAAATTTTTTTCCTACCAAAATTTCCTACCATAACTAACACTAACTAGTTTTTAATATTTTTATTTTTTTCAATGTCAAATTTATTTAAAACATAGATAACATAATATTTAGTAAAATTAAAACACAGCTAGTACAATAAAAACAGACTAACTGCGTATATAAATTCATTTTACAGTACAGGCTTATCCAAAGTATGTCCTTTACACACAGCGAGGAAGACGCGTAAAAAAATTTCGGCGAAGAAAGACTCTTAGCATAGGCGACGGCAAAGAAAGACGCATAAACTTATTTTCGCAGTCAACTACGTTTACGAGTGCAACAGTTTACTAATTCCCCAAAGAGTTTTTCTAGAATGATGTTGAATCCATGTATGCGCGTCTTCCTTCGCCGGAAACTCGTCAAGCGCATTTTTTCGTAAAAAAGTCAATCGTTATCCAAGGTGTATCAAACTACGATTCATGCTTCGTTTGGTTGCAGGCACATATAACATACTCTGGAGTTTCCTTCACCAGCCCACAAAACCTACAGTCCGTCTCTACAGAAACACCCTACTTAAGTCAAATGGTACGTTAACTTGCATTGCTTTGTCAGGTAGCCAGTAAGAGTATTAGGTTCAAGGTGACTTTCGGAGTTCCTGCTGGAAGGAGCTATGAATCTCTTTGATTGTCTTATTCCTTTTGACTCGCACCAGTGGCCAGCAATCTTAGATTATTCCCAGCTAACTCCTAAGTAGGTCTGCAGTGTATGCTTTAGATGTACTTAACACAGTATAGCTCGGGACCATACAAGCGCATTTGGTATTCACGCTTTGCGAGACAGTCAGCCCTTTCGTTGCTTTCAAACCCTTCATATCACGGAACCCATCATAGCGTTACGTTATTGTGGCCTTCCAGGTGGTTCAAGAGTTCACAAGTCTTGTCGCCGTTAACGCTGCCTGAATATCCGACATAATATTTATTCTGACCTCATTTGCCTTCTGCGATGACATTCGCGAACACAGATTTCGATTGCGAAGACCTCCGCTTGGAATTTGGTTGGGTGCCAGCCCATTGGCAGACCTTTCTGGAATCTTGGTCCAAGTACGCCATAAATTATATATGGATATTCATATTGTGTATTGGCAATAATAAGGGTATACGTTTGTACTTTCAGGTATATTTACATGTTTTCGGTCGCCGTCATACGAACACACCGGTGAAACATTCGTGTAAAAAAGGTTGCCATAATGTTTGGAGATACAAATTTTTCTATTTTTCGCAAATAACTATTACTCATTGGCACGAAACCTACCACAATCCAATCAATCCTACCAAGCTACCAAATGGGAAAATACCTTCCAGTTTTGGTAGAAAAAGCCCATGTGTGGCAACACTGGTTGTAATTTCCTTTGGCTTACTACAAATGTTTCTCTTTTTTTTTTTTTTTTTAAACTCGTAATACTTGATTTGCCATGCAAGTTGCGAAAATTCAAAGCAGTTTTTAGATTATGACATTGGCCTTCAATTATGCATGTGCAGATCTGTATGTACATATGTATAAGTTAGTAAATACGAGTCCATTCATACTTTCATACACCCAGCTTCATTTGAATAGGCTTATTATCGGAAAAATTAACCCCCACCAACAAACTCATTTTTTTCTTCAAAAACTGCACTTATATCTTGTAAGTATCGTTAAAGCTTTAGGTTAAAAACAGGGTGTAAACAAAGCTGATGACGAATTGCTTGCAAATCGCTAAAATACACAACATCCAAATTCTGCATCTTCGTTTCGTACAAATGCATCTATTTACTAAATAATTCACTGTTTTTTTGTGTCCATATTCTACTTCGTTTCAACTGTGTTTTTAACCTTAACGTAGGTACTTAGTCTTCTTTTGAAGATTGACGGATTTTGCAAAAAGTGGCGATAATTTGTTTTTACATACAATCCCACTCAGCACTACTACATTATCCGCAACTTGGTTTTGTAAACGCATTTTCAAAGGCAGTTCAAATCACAAACAAACGACACCATGAAAAAAATCATTGGCACTACTATTAATAATTTTTTACTTTTTTTTAAGGAGTAAAAAATATAATAATTTAATCGTTCACCAGAATAGGTTCAGAGCAAAAATTTTGATAACTTATTAAACCTTGGTCGGAACCCTGCGGCGGCGGATCATATTTGATTTGCGGCTAGAGCGTAGATTTCAAATACGCGAATATGTATAGTTGTGTTACTTAAGATAAAATTAGTCAAGAACGCAGAACTTATACTTAAACGCTGTCTGTATACGCAGAATTTTGTCTGCTTGTTACTGGCGGCCTCAGTGTTGCTTACTACAGTGTTGCCACTCATCAATACCTTTTCATAAACTTACCTTTTCAACTACAATTTTTCGTGCTATAATAGATGCTAGCTAAATATAAACTACTCATTTTCTAACAAAAAACCTTATTCGAGAGTAAATTTCTGTAATCTATAATTTATTATATTCTGTAATCTAATTTCCGTAGATTTCTGTGTTACGGGCTACAACTACAGAAAAATTCTGCGGTGTTGAGTTTTCATTTACATGGCGCTCTGGTAAGACAGATCGTATCAGCTTACGTACCGGTAGGTTTACGCACATGTTTATCGTTTGTAGCCAGCTTTAAGGCTCATAGCTCAGTTATGCATACTTGGCATTGCATGAGAGTTGTCACATGAGGGATCTGTTAAAGAGCTTTGCGTGTAGGCGGTTACCCAATGCACAGCAACTAAGCAATACCGGTTTGAAATATACTGACCGGTGAGCATGTGTGTATACATATGCATATTTTTGCATACATACATTTGTAATCGTCGTTGACATTGTAGAAAATATGTATGCATATAACCTTGATTTTTGGCTTCTATGTTGAGCATCTGCTGGGTACCGTGATACACAGGAAGCAGACAAATTATTTATAAGTGCATATGCTGCTTATTCACACATAATGCTCAATACTACTTAATTACAATTATTGAATTATGATTACTTAAAAGTGATTCCGTCTGGTAAAAGATCAACAATAAAAAAAAAACGTTCTTTTTGCTTCCACATTAGGTTGACAGAATTTTATTTAAAACTTTTCAATCATAAATCATATAACATAAAACTTTGTGCAAAACTCACGAAAATTCAGCAAATTTTAAACTTTTTAATCAGGTTGTTTTTTAATTTTTTGGAGTATGCAGATGTGCAGCCCAACCAATTTTATTACAATAAAGTACATTTTTTGGAAATTTGACTAACTCCGAACTTGCAGTTTTTTTACTAGAATTTAATGGGCTGCAAAAATGCATACTCAAAATAATTCTAAAAAATCTGATTAAAAAGTTTAAAATTTGCATGAAGATTTGCTGAATTTTCGCGAGTTTTGCACAAAGTTTAGGAATTATGTTTTTTGTTTTAGAACGAACCAAATTTTTATAAAAAATTGGCGGAAAAATATACTTAATGTGAAAAATTTGCTGTGCCAATACTTTTTGCCCGCCGTGTATATATTTGCACCTTATCAATTATTTTCGAATGTTTTCTAAATTTAAAAGTTTTTCAGCCTTATCCTGAGTTTCAACCGAAAAATTTCACCGGATAGTTGTTAACCCACCCATAGTAAATACACGGAAACAAAAAGTGAAAAGTGAACCGGTTCGGGGAAAATGAAACTCATCACAGATATGGGCAAAGACTAAGCACCAAATTCAAATTTGTATTGTTTCCAGGTTTATCACAAGCTTTTATTATGTTTCACCTGTGTGCAATCAAATCTTTCAATCTTTTTTTAACCAACTTCCCAATAAGCTAGAGACTTGAAACTTTAAACTTAGCTCAGAACCTGATGACAATGCAATTTGAAGGATGAATTAATTGATAAACACGTATTTATGGACTGATATGATTCATATTTGCAATGTATATTACCTACATGAAAAGGAATAATTACAAAAAATTAACCCCATAGGTGATGCATGAGTCGAGATATTTAGAAAACCCGTATTTATGGTCCGATTTGTATCATATTTAGAACATATCGCACACCTAGATCTAAAATGCGATCAACTCAAAAAAATAAAAATAAATGTATGTAATATACAGAATTATTTCAAAATTTCAATTTAGTGGGAAAACGCAATCAAAGTATGATCAATTCATACAGCTGGTACACCAAAAGACACATGGAAGGACACATATCTTCGCCAATTTTGGGAAGTTGAGTCATCTGTTAGGCTGAACATATTCTCCTCATGAAGCTGATTAATTGTATTATGAAATGTCCAAAACTGAAAATTTTGAATTACATCTTTTATATTATTAAACGTGCGGTATGTAAACTCAAAACTTTAAAGCCGTTTTTCTCGAGTTTGGTTTTTGAGTTATGGCACTATTATTGTAAATGAGCGATATGTTAAAGGAAGGAAAGGCGACAGAAAATACAAACACCCTCACGTTTTCACTCACTCACCAGCGAAACTCAAAACTTTGACAATCACACGCTATACGCAGCTGATAAAAAAAACGTCACCATATATGAATTCGCCTTGGCTTCAAGTCTATAAACTTTTTGAGATTGTACCTAAGTTTGAGTTTCGGTAGAAAATAAATTAACTCATTACAATTCCAGATTTAATTTATGGACATTAAAGCCGAAGAACCTGGTATAGGAGAGGTGCAGAACTGGTGCCTCCTCTTCCTCGTCTTGACAGCTTATGGAGTTTCTTACGTGTTGATTACGGCTGCGTCATAATTTTGCAATGAGCTCGTTTCGGCAACTTTTATTCGCTAATTTGGTATATTTTTCTGCGATCAGAATATTTCTGGATTATGAGAAATTCCTATTACATCACTTACTTATGCCCTTTCTTTGTGCAGAGTATGCCCAATTTTTCGGCTTGACAATTCCTATTTATGTCGTATTTTACATTTAGGCGAAAAAATTTGTGAAAGTTGTGATCTGCGAATTCATCGGAAGCCGCAGAATATATTAAGCGGACAATGGGCGGTGGAGATGCACCAAACACCTTCGATCTCATTTTCTGGATAGCGATCGCAGGCAATTAAAAAAAAAAATAGTTTATTAGTTCTATATGTAAATCCGCATGCTTAATTGGAATTACTGATAGCGATAAAAGCTGAAGCTAATTGATGGCATTATCTATGAAGAAGTTAAAAAAAAGGACTTTTATTTTAGACCAAAACCGTTGAATATGAATACACAAAAACCATAAGAGCCTTTTAGTATTTACTAATTAATTATAAACAAAACTCACATTTTAGACCTCCTTCCTTTTAAATTACAACTTTATTGTTGCTTCTATTATGCATCGTAATTCATTATTCAATTGAAAATACTTAGAATGTAGAAAACATTATCTCGTCATAAAATGGTGAAACATTGTCGACGTAATTGATAAGCTTGTGAACTCATCTGCCTTTTGTGTAAAACTGTACAATCTGCTTAAAGAAATGTATTTGTTGCTGTGCGAAGCTATGCTATATATTACATATGTACATACTTAAGTAATTATGCAACTGTGTTACGTCTATACTTGATAAGAATAAGTTATTGACTGAATTTTAAACTACATTACAGTTTATATGTACTTATGTATATACATGTATATATGGATTCACGTGCTATTAACTAGGATAAGTATGTATGTATGTACTTAGATTTCTAATAAGCACTTGATAAGTTAATGTGTAATTATAATTTAGGTCACGGTGATTACATACATTTTAACGCTAATTAGATCCATTTAAACTTATGACAGATGACTTAAGAGATAGGCTTTAAACTTTACAGAACCCTTAAGAGTATTCACTAGTATACTTAATTATAGGAACCCCGCAAGCTGATGTTTCCTCACGCTTTCTCTGGATCGTGGTTGTAAGTGATTTTCTACATTGACGAACTGGAGAAAAGGAGGTGGTAGGGTGATTGCCTATGCAGATGACCTGGGGAAGATTCTTCGTTACCCTTTGTGTTCTGACTCAAGATTACCTGAACTTGGTAACCGGTGGCCTCTGCAAGATGAAAACGGTCTGGTTCACTAGGAAGTGCTCCCTGATGTGGCTCTTCCCTTGATCGGAGGTGCCCGCCCGCACCTCTCTGGCAAGGTCGAGTACAAAGCCTGATCTTGGACTGGATCGTGGAAGCCAAACATTGAGGAAAGCGCAAAAAATGCGTAGATTGCTGCAATGGGCTATTGGTAAGGGATGTGGTCTCTCGCTTAAAATAATTTGTGGGCTTTATCTAACCATAGCTAGGCATAAATATAATGGAGGCTATAGGAGGCCGTTGGAGCGCATACTTACAATGCGCTGCCCTACTTGGTCTTATTGTTGGCAGAACTAGCGCAGCACAAACAGCTTTAAAACTTAGGAAAACCAGGTGGGTAGCAGGCTCGAGGGCAGGAGAATCCTGTGTTTTGATTTATTCCCTGATCAAACAGATTACTGCGTTTCCGAAATGCCCTACTGGAAGCCTCTTCTCCGATTGCAGTCGGTTAAGACGTTTTCATAGGGTAATCCGAACTTTGACCCCTGCGCGAGTAGCCTTAACCGCCTCCAATCGGGGTCATCATTTATATGTGATATCTTCGACTAAAGTTGTATCGATTTTCGGTTTTTATAAGATGAAAAAAATATTTTAATTTTTCGATTCTCCACAGAGGAATCTGAACTTTGCACCCCTGTGTGGTGATATGGCGCGCGCACTGCGCGAACGCGGACCACCGTGGTGTTATGCACTTTTAAAGCTGTATACTACTAGGTGCTCATAGCATGTAGCATGTTAGAAGTGCATTTTGTCAATATTTTTTTAATAGAGCAATAACGTCCATGGATTTTACTGCGCTTTCGATCGATGCTTTTCGACGATAAGAAATAGTGTCCATGGATGTTACTTATATCCGCTGCGCCTTGTTACACGTCACCGTAAAGTTTGTATGTTTTTTAACATTTCTGACATTAATTCACTTTTAAATTGTGTATTAATGTCAGTGACTTTAATTCCATTGGCATTATTGCACGTCACCAAAAAATTTCCTACCTACATTTAAAGACCACCCTACTGTTTATAAGTGAATTTTACAATGAATTCTTATGAAACACTTTCAAAACTCGTGGGGATACGAGAATTTTTCCCCCTGCTATATGGTATTCTTGCAGGGCCGTCATGATAAAACCCCAACCCTCCAAAAAAAAATAATTTGTGTTAATTTTTTTATCAAATTTATCAACTTAACAAAATATTTGTATGGTCGAACTTAGTTTCCGAAGAATCCGATCCCCTGAAAACTCCGGTCCCAGGGGAAACACCCTGACCCCGTCACTATCTAGTCGTGCCTGTATGCTTGTATATCGTCACCTTAATTTACAAAGGCCTTAACCAAAAAATTTTTAATTTTACAGGAGAAGCAAAAATCATTTATAAAATGAGTATCAAAAACAGGTAGGGATTTTTAAAAAGTGACATGTAACTCCGCGATTTTTGGTACTAAATTTTCGAAATTTTTATTGAAGGTGTATTTTAATACATCCTACTAGAATCTGTGAAAAACGCAGTTTCGAAAAAAGTGTTGGTTAGGGCCTTTGCGAATTAAGGTAACAATATGTATATACACATATGTATATGTATATGCATAAATGCTGAATGCCTTTCACGAGACGTACTTCAAAACACAATATAAATAGCTTAGGAAGAGTACTTAATCATATAATTATCTCTCAACTAATAGAGTGGTCGACAGCTTTGTTTTTTTTTTCGTCGGATTCAAATTATCCCTAGTTTTAGTGGCGAAATTTCATACCGGAAACCTGTTGCTAGCCACAGCCACTAATTTACACATAAAATGTACACAGATATCATCTGTGTGTTTTTTTTTTAATTCTTCCCCAATCAGTTTTGAAAGGTCGCACATTGAACTTAAATTTTCGAATTGACAACTTATGTATACCAAGACAAAAGAAAAACTGTATAGCGATTCTCAAAGAAGAGGACTACAGAAAGAACTGAAAAAATCTTTAATTCTATTGGGAATATTCGAAAGATTCAAAGTTCACGCTGTGTTAATCATAAATCGGACTATTTTTATAAACGATACATATGCCATTTATATAGACAGCGAGATAAGACTGCCAGGAGACAAAGTTGCTACTTACTCAGCATAGAACGTTATTTATATTCTGTCAAATAATTGTCGTCACAATTTAAACTAAAGTGTGTCGATAACTTTCCAATTTTTGTAGTAGTAACCCACCAAACATAAAAAAAAAAAAAAATATTTCTACAACCTTTGAGAAATTTATTGTTCTTAAATTGATATTTAACATCGTTCTCCAATCGTTCCCCATGTCCTTGAATAATGAAACTATAAAAATAAAATAAGCCCTACTTAATAAATCGGCGGTTCGGTTCAAAATCCTATCTCTGCTAATTTTTCTTCTTCGACGTAAATTAATCGCCCATAGTTAACGGAAATTAACGAACTCTTTACCTTCGTGCTTCTAGACATTTTTAGTGTGAAGTACGGTAAGGAACTTATTTCGCAGAGTGTTTATTGTAAAGCTGTTCTATGTAAGCTCTGTTGTCGCCTTGGTTTTTGTTTTTCAAAGCAAATCCGCAGTATGTTGGGCACGTGTAGATGTTTCATAAGTGAACATTGGGTTTATTAGATTGTTAATGTTTAGCTTATTTACTATATTTCAATGGAGAAGTGTTATAGTAATTAGCAAATACAAAAAACAGTACAATTCTTTAAAAAGTATTTACTTGATCTATAATACACGAAAAAACTGTGTCATCAGCTTAACGGGCATAAGTCGTCTATATATTTGTATGTTTTAATGATTTCACTTACGTTCCCAGGGTATGGTAGAAGCTAGGAAATAGTTTTCGGGACTTATTCAGTTCTTTAAACCTCTTTTATGGCCTTTTTTAAGTTTTTCATCGGAAGAGCTTACTAGCCATCTATCAACTATGTGTATTTTATTGAATTCTACATCCTTCAAAAGGCCGTATATAAAGTTTTAAATGCGAATTTTCTTGCTTTCGTTATTTTTACAACTCCAGCTTAACAAAATTCAATCAGCTCTTGAATAAGTACTACATCGGAAATCCAAATTTTCATACCAGAAAAATCAAAAACGACAGTTTTCTATCCCTGTCTAAAGGCCATACGCAAATACCCGAGCAATAATATTTTCCGTTATTTGTTTGAATTCGTCCAATTGCGCTTACGAACAATTAGTCTGTTCGAATAGATTTCCAGTAAAAAATATCCGGCAGCAACTAGCAGGAGAGTAACGAACGATTACTTATCGCTCAAATTGGAAAATATCCCAAAAAGTACGCGAATGCAATATAAGAAAAACTTGCAAGTTTTTAGTGTAGCTGATCGAAATTTTATTCACCTACGAGAGCATGAAACTGAAAACATGAAGACAAATATAATTTTAAGGTTTGCCTAAAGCCATTTGCTAAGCAAACGTAAGTCAATGAGTATTTGCTTTATTCCGAAGCAGTTCTAATAAGTTATTTTAAACTTAAAAATCATCAAAATTAATTTCATCATTTTTATAAATTGCAAACAGATGACTTCGATCAGTAGCTCGTTTCTGTAACAATTCTCTACTGCTAATTAGTAGTAGATAATGACGTATATTCTCTACCAGTAGAGAAATAATCGGTAGAAAAGAGTTACAGAAACGAGTTACAGCTGTTTTTCTTGCTGGCAAATTGTTGCTGGTAAAAATTTTTCCAGCAGGAATAAGCTTTTATTCACCAATTCGCCCATTAAATTTTAGTAGAATAAAGTGCAGATTTCAAGACGCTAGAAAATCACGTTTATTTCTAATGATTTTTTTTTTGTGAGACGATGGTAGACATTTTCTTCCATACTTATAAACGATTTTGTCGATCATACTTTATTTTGAAGAAAATTCACAACACCGTCAGCTAAAAAAATTATTAAAAATCAACGCGATTTTCTAAAACCTAAAACCATATTGCACATCTGCAGGCTAAACACTGTAAATTGACACCTCAATTTTGAAAAACGAACGAACGATACAGATTTGATGACTTTAATATTTTACGAAAACATCTCCGAACTCGATTCAGATGTTCCACTTGAAAAAAGTTTTATTTATTTGCCGAGAACCGTCTATTAAAAAATATTAGCTAGAAGTAAGTAGTACCCCTTGATGTCTAATAGATCCGTATTTGTATAATAAATACTTATTGAATGTATGTATGTATGTACGTATCCGATGGTTCATTGGCTTCTGAAGCACCCGGGTCTAAACTATTCTCATTGCCTTATATTTGTTTTATGCAAACTTTGTTATCACCTACATACATATGTATGTATTCATTTATGTATGAACGCTTTTATAATTTATATAATGCTCAATACATGTGCTTTGCATTTACGTACATATGCGTATACGTATGTACATTAGGGCATGTGAAAAAGAAAAGTCGGAATTTTTATGCTCTCACCCCACCCCATAGGATTGTTCTCTACCGAAAAAATATATCCCTATTTTTTAATTTTGAAATTAAAAAATATTTAGAGGTCGCTCAAAGCGCCCAAAGTTTTTCATGTATTTTATATGTGGAAAAACAACTTTTCGTAGAAACGGTATATAATTATTAAAAGTCAATATTTTTTTATCGGAAAACTTTGTTTATCTGCAGGACATTCCCAATAACAATACTCAATTATTTATTTAACCATTTTTTCATCGCACCTATAATTTATAGGTCCGCCAAAAACCCATAAAAACCCCGAAAAATGCAATGGGCGGACCAATAAAAAATCGTTAGTATTAAAAAGTGGTGAAATAAACAATTGGGTATTATTATTGAAAGTCTCTTGAAGAGAACAAGAGTTTTTCGATCGAAAAATATTGATTTTCAAGAATTCTATACCATTTCTACGAAAAGTTTTTTTTTCATACAAAAATATACGGAAAACTTTGAGCGTTTTGAGCGACCTCTAAATATTTTTTGATTTAAAAATAAAAAATAGGGGTATACTTTTTTCGATATAGAACAATACTAGGGGGTGAGAGCAATAAAATTCCGACTTTACTGTTTTTGAACCACCCTAATGTACATACATAAGTGTGTGCATGCCAAGAAAATTTAGTTGTCTCCACATCTGTTTTCTCTCCCTAAATACAAAATAAATATGTTGTACTCTCTGTTCTCTTGACAACAGTGGACCTTTTGTGTAAAAGTGATAGTACAATTTTTTTTCAGATTTATTCATTGTTGAATTCGTGATGCTGTAAAATACTTCCAACTATCTACATGGTGACTTTTTGTTTGGAAATATATTTCTGTTTTTAACCGACTTCCAAAAAGGAGGAGGTTATCAGTTCGTCGGAATATTTTATTTTTTGTTTATGTATGTTACCGCATAACTTTGGACCACGTCAACCGATTTCGATAATTCTTTGCAACGGAAAGGTAGTGTCTCAGAGGTGGTCCCATACTAATTTGGTTCAGATCCAATCATTCAATCATGAAATATATAGATATATCGAGCCCTAACCGCCAAAATAACGTAAGCGAATTTTTTTTTTTTAATTTTCTTTTTGATGCAGAAATGCATCTAGATGCTCTAGGAATATTTCTGCATCAAAAAGAAAATTTTGAAAAAAAATGTCGCTTACGTTATTTTGGCGGTTAGGGCTCGATATATATATTTTTTTAAGTCAGTTTTTTTTGCTAAAAATTACTTGTATTTTACGCGCTTCCCTGTAAAAATCGCGACTACTCCATGCATGCGTGTAAAAAGTACTCCCTAAGGACCAAAGAGTACTTCAAAATTAACCACAATTCATATAAAAAATATGGTCCAATTAACATTGCGATGTCCTAGGGCAGGACCATATACTCCATCCCCGCATTACATCAGAGTAGCACAAAACTACTCCAACATATTAACAATGGCATTGTTGCTATATTTTTTCGTTTGTACACGCTTTTGTTCTTCACTTCTCAAATACTTTTTCGAAATTAATAAAAACCAAGACAAAAATTAAAAATTATATAATTCCAAATTGGAGCAAGGAACTCCGATTCCTTTCGAAAGCTCTGCAGTTTAGTCAGTCTTTTCGTTTCCTAAACCAACTAGAGATGGCAGCTTGTCTTCCTCTAAATAGCACGGTTCCAGCCGGAAAACCACTATCTATGTAGCTTCCTGGATAGTCAAACGGATTTTAAAGCATTATCATTCGAACTAGTGCTATCGGGGATTGTACGGAAATGTTTTGTAGCCTCATTAGGCCTTCTCAACGTCACTGTTTCTTCTCTTTCTAAAAAAGATAACCTGGTTTAAATGGTTTAAAATCTCTAACCATTTGACTGCGGCATTAACTTCTCAATTTTCGGATAATCGGCACCTGGAGGTGCACACGGTAGGTGAAAGTTTTCTGTTATTTTGGATTGGTGCCCTACTCTTGGAGTATGTGCATTCGGCTGTAGATACTGTGTCAACAAATGTAACCGCACCCGTTTTATCGTCGGTGGTTTGCGACTTCCGTTAGCCACTGAGCTATTCGCTATTAATGAAGAGGTAGAATACTTGAATGAATCCCTAAGCTGCAACATTTCATTACGGAGCTTTTATCATCGGTGTGACTAGCCTGTGACACTAGTATATTCCTCACCGAAAGCGTGACATATTTTTTATTGTCAGTTTTAGTAGATTGCGCTTCTGAAGTTCAGTTAGTTAGACAGAAAATTTGCTGGATAATGACACCAGATTACCTTCTCTTCTACGTTCTACACACACACACACACACACACACACACACACACAGCACAGAGTAATCGACTTCCTGCACTATAAATGTCTCCTTTACCTCTCCATAGGGCAAAACTTCTCGCTTTGTAACTACTTAATCTTACTTCAGCCTCTTCCTACTCAAAGAGACAAGGTTTCGACTGCCCCTGACAAGCGGACTACATGTCTTTGGGCGACGCCCTTAACATGGAGAACAGAAGCACATGGCAGCCATTAAAGGTTAAACCCACTCTGCTAACACGCATTTCTCTTTTATGCAAGCCTTTCTTGGGCCTACTGCTAGTTGAGTTCGACTACAAAGATTGACAACAAAAACAACAGCCGTTAAGACATTAGACCCTTTAGCGTTACCGAGAGTACACTGCGAGAAGACAACTGAAAGGATCAATAACTAAACTGGAAATCGAAAATAAATTAATTTGATATTAATCTCTGATATTGTGCCACTGTTACGAAATTAAGATGAGCGCACTATTTCGATCTCTCGTGAGTCCCTTGTGCCTCATAGCATTTTATAATCATCCGGTACAGAAAATCTGTTCGAAATTATTTGCCGATAACATGAAAGCGGAAAAAAGCGATCTGTGTGCTCGCATATTGAGAACTACATATTTGATTTAAATAGCTTAACGACCGGCAAATTTTTCATTCCACTCAACGGTTGCGGCCAAAGCAGTACTCGCATCGATCATTTAAGACGCGCACACACGCACACACACACAGACACATTTAAAAGCAGACGCTTTGCTTATTGAGAAAAAAAAAGAAATCGAATTTTTGCTGGTTCTAGTGACTACTAAAATAACCACATTTTTTTTAATTAAAAATGGGTAAGAATATTTTTTTTTTGTGTATATGAATTTCAAATAAACCGAAATTAATCACGTTCAAAATTTTAATTTAACTCTAAAAAAATTTAAGTTTATTTCAAAATTTACAAATTTTCTCTCCTATTTCCTTCTCTTCCTTTCCAGAGGCTATGCGTAAACTCGACGCCAAACTGGTCGCCTACTTGGCTGGTGATACAAAGCTGCAACCAAAGCAATCGGAATCGGAGCTGGACCTGGAGTTGAATTCGCAGAATGCCACTTGCGCCAATGTCGATGCATTTGTTGAGGATGAATTCGGAGATGCAGTCGAAGACCGTGTTGAGACTTTGACACGCGAGGAACTCCAGCTATTCAGACGCATCAAGAGCGTAAAGCTGCAATTGGAGGCGCTTACCCTAGAGCCAGAAGGCACTAAACGCATGGAATTGCTGCAGAATGACATACGTCCCATATTCACTGTTGAGTGTCAGCTGTCGCACGAATTGATCAGGCATGTGCCACGCTATGAAATGTTCAATATTATGCAATTCGAATCGGAGAAGTTCCATAGCCTAACGCAGTGTACGCGTTTCGGTCAGGAATCACAGCGCGATGTCAACTTGACGCCATTAATCGATGAACTTGATTGTATGCATAGCAACAGCAACAAGAACAAGAAGAGCGGCGCTACTGTCGCTTCGGCTGCGGATAAGCCAAACTTTGGCCGCATACACTTTGCGGTGTGGTGGCGCGAACCCGGCACTTGCTTGAATGAAATGCTTGGCATGGGCGTATTTGAGTTGCGCGAATTGTACGATGCAGCATTGTTGGAACAGTGCAAACGCATTACCATTCAGAGACGTGGTGTGCCGCTGGCAAATATCTATTTAAAAATCAATTTACTATTGTGCGCATCAGCTGACAGCAACAATAATTCAGCAGCGGCGGCAATTAAGCAGCACCACCCGGGCGGTGATAAGCAACAGGAGACTAATAGAGCGACTGGTGATGCAGCAAGTGGCATTAGTGGCAACGCTTTGTCGGCGGGCACAGTCGCAACCTCCTCTTCCTCCTCGAATAATGAAGGTGAATATCAACTTGAGCGTTTGCTGTTCTTAAAAGATACCGATATTCAATGACTAAGAACACTGTGTGTGCGCGTGTGCGCGAAACCGCCACTCGTTGGTGAATCAAACCAACAATTTACTCGAATTGGGTCTATTAAATACAGTACCCATACTAAATATTTTTCTAGTTTCATGAAATGTGAAAAATTCAAAAATCACATTTGTGCAACTCATTATCGAAATGATGATGTAAATGCAACAGAATTTGGTATTAATAGTTATGATAATGATAATTGTGATGAATTATCTGAAGAGAACAAATTTTTATTTGTACTATTCTTAGATTGGTTTGCTTTTTATATAATAAATATCTTGAATGTAGTGGAATACAATGAAAAAACAAAAGAACAAAAACAACAACAACTTTTTTATTGTATTTACATTTAGTTACGTATTTATTGCTTTGATTATTTTGTTATTATTAGTTTATTCGTCACTATTCGCGTGTGATTGGGCTTTTCGTTGCTTGGGGAACTGAACCGTATGAATAAAAGCCGAGCAACTGCTTTTTCTTAAAATTTCAGACCTTTCACTTAAATTTATTTGAATAGAGAAAGAGGTGTGAAATTTTAAGAAAAAGCAATTACTTAGTTTATATTCATACGGCCTGTTAACACAAATAACTTAAATCTATTTAGCATTTTCCCGCCAATAAGCACTAAAGTAAAGTTAGTCACCTCATAGGCATGAGTGCAGAGCATTTTTAGGCTTTCAATGTCTACGGGCACAGGCCAAAACACTCTCTGGCCATCGCTGCACTAAAATACTTGGATTTTATACAGAATTTGAACTCGTAGTCAACATTAAACAACAGCTACTGCAGCCGATTAAAGGGGCGTCCTAACGCTTGGCAGGAGCCAGGTTTTATCTTTGTTCCGCGCAGCATCCAAACATTATACGCATCGAACATCCCCACCCCGCTCCATTTTCCGTTAAATAATGTCAACACTTTTCGAGACCGAAATATGTGCTAATAGTCTGTGTGCTTTATCCCGCCGAAAAGGGATGGGTTTAAACATTGGACCACGTCAAAAAAAAAAAACGCTCCAAAATGCGACCTGAGCCCGACTCAAATTTTAGTATGTATAGTAATGATCCTCCATGAATCTCCTATCTACGATAATTCTAAGTGGTGCCGCATGGAGCATTTATTTTTCCCATAGGAATAACGCGTAACAAAATGATTTCTTCTCTTTTGAGGTCAATATACATACATAGGAAGAGGAAGGCCTTCTCTGCCTTGGAAACACCTGGTGGCTTCGGTTTGCATTTCCAATTGGCGTCAGTTTGCAAAGAAGAGAAACGACTGTCGTCTCACAACGAAACTCGATTCCAAATTTCCATTCACCGATTATGAGTTTCAGCAGTATTTTAAAACACCTAACATAAGTGACTTTCGTTCTCCCTAAAGCATTCTTTTTAAGTTTTTAGAGACTGGTGACACAGACAGATAAAAGATAAAATATTTCCTGAAAATTATGAAAATTGAATAACCCAGTAACTTAAGATCAAATTGGTACGAAGAAAAAAATAAAATGTAGTTCGGAATTTTTGACGCAGTTTGCTTCTATTTTACACGTAGATTATGGATTTACTGCCTTGCCTCTAAATTTGATATGGGAGCATGCCGCCATCTTGGATTTTAGTTTTTTTTGAGTTTGTTTGCGATTTGCAAGCTTATTTTTAATTTTTCGTAAAAAGATGCTACATCCAAATTTGTAGAGAATTAATTTTCTAGAATTTTTCATATTAAGTTTAAAAAAAAAAACACTTTTTACTCCAAATACATAATTAAAGTGCGAAAAATTGTTAAATTGGCACGGTTTTTGTAATTTTTAATGAATTGTTGTTGAAAATCCTTGGCATATTTTAAAGTCAAAGTTTTAGAGGCCATTCGATTTTAATTTTATTTATTTTTTTCGCCATATGGGGGTTTCCATTTTGAATTTTTCCAATGTGAATTTTTCCAATTTTTCCAATTGAATTTTTCCAGACTCGTAATCAGTGGCCACAAGAACCCCAAAGGAAAACATTTCAAGCTGATCGAATCGATTTTATTGGCCGCCATATTGGGTTCACCATAAGAACCTGCTGTTACTTTTTCCTTTTAGCGTTGGGTTCTTCAGTGGCACTAAGTTGTAAAACAAAATCTAATTTACGGTTAGTTTAGACGCCATTGTTGGGAAGCCATTGAATTTTTCAAACGGTCACACTGTTTTCAATAGGGGGAGGAAGATGATAATTTTAAGTGCTTAATCTTTGTAATCTGTCTCATGGAATCCATAATCTACATGCATGTAAAATAGAAGTAAACTGCGTCAAAAGTTCCGAACTACATTTCTTTTTTTGAAAAAGTCGTAAAGTTACTGGGCTAAAAGGAAAATCTTAAGTAAAAGAAAAAACGCTTTGCTTCCAAAAAAAATGTGCTTAGTATCGACTTGAGTTGTGAGGATTTCACTGTTATAAAATGTTAAAAACATTTTTATGGCAATGCTTGGAAAATATTGATTTAAAAAATAAGGCATAACTTTCAGCGAGCCATAATTGATTATTTCTTTACTTCAACATTGTTATTATTACGTCACAATAAAAACACATTTTTTTCAGAATTAAAGTAAGAACCCACCATGCAAAACATGAGAAATAGGCAACAATAGTTAATGGCAACAAATTGGCGACTCGCCAATTTTTTCATGTCATTTTAGAAATATATTATCATTATTATTCCCAAACTTATGAATTTTGCGTCAATAGGATTCTCGAAAGTACATAATTTACACCAAAAGTAGAATTGAAAAAATACGAAGCGTAATAGCGAGGGAAATAATTTAATTTTGAAATTTTAAAAATAATAAAATTGTTCCAAATAATTATTGCTCAAATAGCAATTAGAAAACGACTCGCCAAGGCCAGTTGCCCGGCAGTAAATTTCGTTGCCGAAGGCGAACGGTTTTCTTATTTCCGGCAACAAAAATTGTCTGGTGGGAAGCATTTCGTCCATAGTATCATTCAACTTAGTTGACTAGTTACTACGATACACCTATTATTTATTGTTTTGAAACTTTTCATAAGACTGGGTTCACACAGGGAGACTTTTGTGGCTCATTTTCGGCAACTTCTCTTTTCTCTCTGTGTTGCCCTTCGCGTTCACACAGAGCAATTATTTTGTATGCAATTTTTGTTGTCGGCTGTGAACCGCCAACTCGAACTACTCAGACGAACGAGAGCACAAAGCTTGTTGCTCGTAGACCTCTCTCCAACAAACTTCGAGTTGCCGTAACAATAGTTTCTTTGTCAGAACCCAGACTAACCGTTGTTATTTTCGCAGCTACCTCACGGTGAAATACATACATACAGGGTGGGCCAAATAAGACCTACCATCCATAGTTCATAGGTCCTTAGTTTGCCTAGCAGTGTGCGCAGTCGCTCCATCTTGTTGGAACCACGAATTTGGATGCTACTCTGCCATTGGCAGCAAAAAGTTGTCAATCTGTAAGAAGCCCCAGAAATAGTTTCTGGCGTTTCATCCTCATTCTCGAAGAAATATGGGCCGATAACTTTTTCGGCCATAACACCGCACCGGATGGGTGAGACTGGTGCTGGTGTTTTGCCCTTGGATTTTCAGAGCCCCACAATTTAGTTTTGCTTGGAAATGCGCTTCATCCGACACCAAAACATTACCTAAAAAATCAATTTGTGAGGCTAATTGTGTATAACGAATAGCGTATTGTAGTCGTTGTTGGTCGTCTTGCTGTAAGCATTCATTATGATTTTCCCAGAGATTAATTATAACATGCAGAAAGAAAATAACAATGATATTAAAAAATAAAGAAGTTATACGTTTTTAACATTGGTAAATCTTATTTGGCCCACTCTGTATATCCACAACTGCACATGGGTATGCATGCCCTGCAAAAAGTGGGTCTAGGTTAAATACCAGTACAGGACCACAATACCTTGTAACCAACACTAGTAACCAAAATGGTCCAAATATATGAACAAAATATAGTTACATTAACATTGCGATGTCATTGAACCTGATCCCTCTGGTCCAACGCAGCATAATATGGGACCACTTTTGGTGCACCACTGCATAACATGGGACTACCTTGACAACTACTCCTTTTGGACCATGGCACATTCGACAACCGAATCATATTGCCTATCGGCCACGAAGAAGTGGTCTTCAATACATATATAAGTTTTTTACGTTAGAAGTGGTCCAGGTCAGCATAACAAGTTACTAGTACGCAACCTGGTCCTTTTGCTCATACTTTAAAACTACGACCCAGTAGGCCACCTGGTCCTCAAATTTTTGCAGGGTGTCTTATGAATTTAAAATAACACAATTGTATAGAAATGTGCGCGATCCCGTTCATCCCGACATTCAATTTTAAAGTCCCCAACCTGCCCATCACAACGTTTTTCAGAATTTACCGCAGGTCCCGTGGTTCTCGGATATCTATCGCTAAGTAAAATTATATGGCTTTCAAATTAATTTTAAATAATCTCGTGTTTATTGTATATGTATGTATGTATTTCTCGATTTTTTTTCGTTTTCGTTTTTTTTCTTTTCCTTTCTGAAATCTCGGAAGTTTTTATCCGGCATGTCGGGAAGTGATTTTTGTCAAGTCTCGCCCGCAAATTGTTTAATACCTTCCCGGCCATTTTGAAATCAGTACTGTGGCTCCCGATATTCCGCGTCCATCTCTATATGAAATTCGAAAATTACGCCTAAAACCATGCTCCAAATTCAATGCTACTTTAATAAAGTGATCTTTAAAAAATTTAATTTTCAGTTGGTTCTATGAAATTGTTCTACATAAAGTTCGTTGCATACGAAATCTTCCATCCTACATATGTACATATGTATATTAATTCAATTACCTCGTTTATTTTCCAGCTAATGCAGCCAAAACCAAAGATAACAATGATGTACAAGTTGGCACGAGCAGCAGCTTCAACGCTGAAACGTTAAAAATACGCCTGCTAACGGGCCTTGTGTATGCGTGTGAGGTTCGGGATATGGTTATGTGTTTGAATCGCGAGTATCATCTGGTATGCGAACGCTTTTGGAAATCAGAGCCAGCCACATCAAAGTCTGAGCATTCGCAAATGTTTTACTATCAGGAGGTGAGTTCAATGGACTGATGGCCGTTTCTTTCAGTACATTTTAATTTTTTTAAAACTCTTTCAGCAATTCGCCATAATAAGAGATGCAAACTTTTTGAATCGTGTCAAGCGTAAGCATTTGAAACTACAGATTTGTCAACGCCCTATTAGCGCAGCCGCAGTTGATAATAATGGCAATCCAAAAATGCCCCTGGAACCAGTAGGCGTGGTACTATTGCCACTACATCAATTTTTCATAGCATTCAGCAATGAAATGATGGCAAATCGTTTGGTTACCGAAAAGGTATGTGCCATTAATTTGTGTTTTTGGGCTATATAGCAAAAAAAGCTTTATTTCAAATCTCATTATTTAGCTTCCCGTTATTTCCATTGACGCTTGGGCACCTATTTTGGGTCAGAATGGCGAAAAGTTGGGTGAAATTAAGTGTCTGCTTGCTATTGGTAGCGAAGAGCAGATAAAAAATCTTAAATTACAACGTGGCTTTCGCCCTTTACACGCCGACATGTTTAGCAGTATTGCCATAGACGCTGCAAGAGAGCCACTCTATCCAAGTCTTCTCATACCACCCGAAGATATTAATGCAGTAATTAAAGGAGCAAACACACCAAAAAGTATTCGGCATACAGTAAATTTGATGGAAATGTTGCAAGAAGCTTTGGAACAAACGCAATCGTCACCGCAAACGTCTGCGGCGTCTTCAATGTTATCACTACCGACGCCAAATTCAATGTCGTCTGCGGCGGCTACCCCGCAACAGCAGCAATGGCAGCCCAAAGTGTGTTTACAGGAACGCACTTTCCAATTTGAGTTGTATATTGATTGTGCGGCTTCATTGCCGCTAAATCCTTCCGCTAAGGGTAAGGGTGGAAAGAATGCATCTAAGCGTTCAGCATCCAAGCGTTTTCCAGCAGGCGAGCCACCAACCACATACGTTACATTCCAAGCAGATGAGTGTTCGGGCAGTAGCGGACCTTATAAGTCACATGAGGGGAACGTTTATGCCACAGATGTTGTTGAGCGCAGTACGCATCCGCGTTTCACGCAACGCTTTTTGGTCACTGTGGGCGCTGAATATTTAGAAAATGTAAGATAACAGCTTTCTTGAGACCCGAAAAATTAAATTAACGATTGTTTTCTGTATCACATTTTCAGCCTAAGCAAAATTTCATTTTGAAGCTATGGAAAAAGGCAAATGTACCGCCGACTGGCAATGGCAGTAGTGGCTCCGGTACGACTGCACGTTTGGTACCCAAGCCAATTGATGATGCCATCATAGGTTTTACCGCACTAGACTTGAGCGTTTTTTTGCGTGGCATGCATATTGGTGGCACTTTCAATGTGATCGATTTTAATGGACGCATAAATGGACAGTTGCAGTTGAGTGCCAAGCCAATGGAAGGTTGGTATGTTAAGTTTCTCGCACAACGTATATATAAACATCCACAGCCGCAAAAGGAAACACAACCTAGACCAGACCTACAGTTTATTAACCCTGCTTCTGTTTCTGCTCCTGCTAAAAACGCACAATGCGCTGTTGGCGCTTCCATTGACAATGTCATTGAACAATTTGGAAACTCACTCGATCTCACACACTTAAATCTTAGTCAAGCCGTTAAGCATAAATTTAATGAGCTGGAGGGTATTTCCAAGCGCTTGCGCACACGTCTTAGCAGCGTGGCTGGTGAGCCATTGCCGGAGCAGTTCGATGCGGCCGGTTTGAATGATTGGCGACCGTTGAATGATGTGATTGGAGAAGAGTTACCAATGGATATTGAATTAAATGAATTTGAGCGCGACATTAATTTACCACCGTTGGATGCTGTGACTGAAATGGTAAATGCATATGAAGTGAATGAATTCGAGCGTGATATTGATAAATCCGCTAATGCGGCAGGTGATGATGACCCCAAGGGCGTAGACGATAATGAATTCGAAGTGGCCGTTGATGATAATAAAGGTGATATAAAAGAAAATTTGATCTCAAAGACGGTGCCCGGCGCAGCCGATCCCATTGTTGAATAGTGGCGACATAAACGCCGGAAAATAACTAAGTCAGCAGCAGCAACAGCAGCGATGAAAATAAGAAATACTATTACAATTAAACGTATGCAACACACATGTCAGTCTATAGCACTCTTAGCATCACAAATAACAGTTTTAGCACCATTACTACTAACCCCACAACAACCACCGACCGTGAAGGCATCACCCCCAATCCAGCTCATCATTAAAACGCTCCTTGCATTTTCAATAAAGGCTCAATAGTACTTAAATAAATTTATGCATCGTAATAATAAGTAAAGCGCAACTTTTGCCAATTTTTATTAATAATATTACTAAATGTGTACGCGTATGGCTATTGCAACTACTATATTTATGGAAGTTTTAAACGATCTGCGATTCTTAATAGCTAAGCGAAATTGTTATTACTTTCTCCCCTCCTTGTCTTTATAAATAATGTATTTCACCAAATTAGCATTAATTATTTACTTTATGAAATATACATACATAAAAATGTAGTTACCGTATATACATACATACATACATACGTTTAAGTATTGAGTTATATACTAAATTTCGGGAGAAAAGAAACCACGTATTTATAAATGAAGTATTTAGTTACACTAAATTATTTTTATTATTATTACTATTACTGTATGTACAATGTAATCATTGAAAATTCCAAAAGAGTAGAAATGCAAGGCATTCGATTATCAATTAAAAATCGTGAAAGTGGAATAAAAAACGAAAATTCTTATCCAAGCCCATAAACAGAATCTTTGTGTATAAACTAGAAATGAAAATCAAAATAAATTCAATAAAATGAAATGTTACTGGTTTTATGTGAAATCAAAAGCGTTTTATATAAAGTACAAGCTGACCCGGCAAACTTCGTTTCGCCCAATTACATTTTTGATTGAATTATTTTCGAACATTCACGATTTCAACCGAAATTTGTTCTTTTTTTTACCGAAAATTAGCGTATGTTAATAATTTCAATTATAGATTGAATGGAAGACTCTTCGAATTCAATATGATGTTATATTTAAGAGGAGAACTAAAATCAAGTATTACACCCCTATTGCGAGTGTCGACTTGTAGTAGATAAACGAATATTTGTCGATTATCGATTACCCATGGTATTTTGAATGTCGTTTTCTCATTCAATAGGAGAGTGTGAATATTTTTAGCGCTCATCCTCATGCAAACAAACTGATGAAGGATGATCGCCTAAAAACTATTCACAGTCGCTTATCGAACGAAGAATCGAAATTCACAATACCATAGAAAGTCGATAATCGAATAATAGTAGTTTATCTACTATTAGTCGACACTCGCAATAGGCTTGTTAATTTCATTTAAATTTAAAAATAATAATAAAATAATGATTGTATTTACTTTAAGCTGCATGATACACAAGATTTTTATTAACTCGGGACGTAACTATGTAATATTGATGCGCCTAAAAGATGCAGCGATTTCTATTCTCAAGTTACATACCTGATGACAGTACGAATGGCAATTATAATTAGGAGGTTTTAGTTTTTTAAAATACAATTTTATTTGTTTTCTGCTCCAGAGCGTAAATGAAGAATGAGGATGGTTTCCCAACTCAGGAACACACATATAGCTGACCGTGTGAAAAGCATGACATTCCAGATTTACGCCACACACATTGCGCGACTACGCAAATACCCTGCAAAAATCGTTGGACCATGTAGTCTATTTGTGGTATATTGGAGTACTTACAAAAGTGCTCCTCTGTCATGCTGTAGCGGACCAACTCGTGTCTCTGCACCAGCTTATTGTTACCCGATCACTGCTCGTGTTTTAACGACATGTGAATGAAGTTAAGCATTTGAAAGTACATTTGCATGTCTGGCTGTAGCTGAACGTGTAGAGATGCTAGCTGTTAGTTCTTAGCTCCCAGCATGTTCGGGTTCGAATGTCGTCAGAGGCAACATGTAATTTTTAATTTTTGTTTCTGGTTTTTATTAATTTCAAAAAAAGCATCTGCGAAGTGAAGAACAAAAGCGTGTACAAACGAAAAAATATAACGATAATGTCATTGGAGTATGTTGGGAGTAGTTTTGTGCTACTCTGATGTAATGCAGAGATGGAGTACATGGTCCTGCCCTAGGACATCGCAATGTTAATTGGACCATATTTTTTATATGAATTGTGGTTAATTTTAGAGTACTCCTTGGACCTTCGGGAGTACTCTTTACATGCATGCATGGAGTAGTCGCGATTTTTGCAGGGTAAGTATCCACGATCCGTTTTTATATACATACGTATATAGATAAGTTCAGTGGCAACACATTTTTGAACATTGCTCGTTCAAAGTGTTTTTGAACAAATTTCAATAATTTAGTTCTTACTGTTTAGAAAGGTGGCGGATAGCGCTATTGAACATATAACTTAATCAAAGATTTTTTAAATACTTTTCATTTGATACCCATATTGTAATATTTAGTTTATCTTATTCATTTAATAGAAGTAAATTTTTGAAATCGGTGGCAGCCCGCCTCAAAAAAATTTTCAATAGTCAACTTTTTTGAGCCCCTCTAGTTTGATACCCATTTTGTATATTTAATTCCGCCTGAGAAACGTTGGCAGCTCTGAAAAAAAATGATAAAGTGGAATGGCCGATCAAAATTTTGCTAAATCCGGTAATGCACTACCGGAATTCTTGGAAATGCACTACCGGAAGTACAGGGTGATGAACGCGGGTTCTCACCCTCCACTTCCGGTTGTGCATTTCGCCCCATATAATATCCCATTATTATTGTTTATGTTTTTGACATTTTCACTTATAGAAAAATTTCCCTACATTCAGTAGAAAACGTCAATCGGAGGCGATTTGATTATTTTTTGTCGTTTGCCCCGGAATCTGTTGCAATTTTGTTAATTTCTTTTTTTTTATATGGCCCCAACTAGAAGGTGTCCAAATTAGGTGGGTCAACGTGTAATACCCCAATACGAAAGTACTAGAATAAAGTGAAAAATGTATAAATGTGATTAATTGCGCATGCATGTATGTATATGGATTTTAAAGCAAACTCGCATTTTGTATTTTTCCATTGTTTAAAATAAGAAAAAATGCAAAAACATGAAATAGATAACGAAGAAATGAAACGCTGGACAAGTGCATGAATTCCGTAAAAACCGAAAGAAAAATTGGAACAAGAAATTACCACAGCAAAAAAGTTGGTTTGTATCAAAGAAAAAGTAAATGCTATGAAGTGTAGTAGTGCAGAACAGTGAAAATTAAATACCTTATATACGCGCATGTGAAACAAAATACTGCAAAATAACGTTCAACCATAAGAAGTTGGGCGTTAATAAAACCATATCGACCGACAGACGCCATTCATTGCAGCGTTTTCGGTTCCGCAAAGTATCATTCGTTGGACGACCAAGCTCTGCTGATTTGGAGAAAACCAACCATATATTTGCCTTTATACAAATCTATGGATGCATGTAAAGCAGTAATCGTTTCCATTTCCAAAAATTAAGTAAGTTAATGGCGCCACCTCGAAGAGGTCAGTTAATCATCGCTGCAATATTTTTCGTCTATATTCTTTGTACTTATGTATTTATGGTGTCGTTGAACGCTGATACTTAACTGCAAGCATGTATGCATTGGGGTTTTCCAATTTCTACTGAATAAGAAATAATCGGAGAGTGGCAAAGTTGTGTGGCGTTTGCCATTATTGCACTTTCTTAAGGCGCACATTTGTGATGACGCTAAGCAGTAGCGGCTGAGTGGCAGTCTCAAGTATCACGCAACTACATACTTCTCTACTTGCTTTGTCAGCAGTGGTAATTAGTTTCACCAAGGTGTGGTTGTATGTTGCGTATTGGGCCAACACTACTGCACCCGCCAGCATTTTGTGATGCCAGACATGCTTTGCTTCTACATGCATCTAAAGACATTGCTACTACGATTCTATTAATACATGTTATTAGCTACGTAACCGCTGACGTGCTTTGCTAGTATTTTATTCCAAATTGATTTATCTGCTGCTTCGCCACTTACCTCCTAGTTTATCCATGTTTATCCTTACATGCGTGTCTAGGTGGATTCTTTTCTATATAATAGGGAATTTACATGATTTAACTTTCACAGGTGATTAGTTGAATCAAAAGATGGCCGTAAGTAGGCAGCTGGCCATAGAGCCCTGATTAATCGGCCGATGGCTAGACTAGTATCGGTATCGGTGGTTTTTGGACCGATTCTTGAATGAGGTAATGTTATTTAGTTATTTGAATATGTTTTTCTTTTGTTATTATAAAATATTATGAAAGCATTCTTTCTTGAAGTGAATTTACATACATATATCCAAGATTTAATCGGCAAAGAATCGGCCGATGCTTCGGCCGGTTAAATCCTCGATATAAATTCATTTCAAGAACAAATGCTTTTATAAACATTTATAATAACTAACGAATAACACAATCAAATAACTAAACAACATTACCTCATCCAAGAATCGGCCAAAAACGGCCAATGGCGATTTATATGTATGTATATTTGGTGGGCGCGATTTCGTTATAAGGGTGGTCCCACACTACTTTTGCTTAACTCCGAACATTGGATCATGAAGAAACTATCGGTTCTACTATATTTGCATATAATCGTTGAAACCGTTTGTTTTTTGTTCAAAAATAACTTGTTTAATTTTGCAATAATAAACTTATGTATATCCCATTATGCCAGCCAAGCTGGGTTTAAAAAATATTATATTGACTCATTTTATTCTATTTTTTAGACTTGTATAAGAACTTGGCGCTGTGGTGTAGTGGCAAGCGGTGTGCGCTTTCACACATCAACACCTGGGTTCAAGCCCTGGTCAAAGCAAGATCCCAAAAAAGATAGAAAAGGTTTATTCTTAACAGCGGTCGTCCCTCGGCAGGCAATGGCAAACCTCCGATTGTATTTCTGCCATGAAAAACAGCTTCTCATAAAAATACAATCGCCTTTCGGAGTCGGAGTAAAACTGTAGGTCCCTTCGCTTTGTGTGACAACATCAAGGCGCACGCCACAAGTCGGAGGAGAAGCTCGGCCAAACACTAACATATGTGTAAGCGCAAATCTATTATTATTATTATTATTATAAGAAATTGATAAAAGATCGCTCAATAAAAGCGCGATAAATTAATGACGTAAAATTCGTTTTTAAAGGCACTTAAAGATAGTATTTGACTCCTTCGGTCACAAACGAGTAGTTAATATTTTGATATGCGGTAAGTTGCCGAAAAATGGCGCATGGCTATGTAAATGTCATAAATATTTGTATATCTTAAGCTTTTTCGCAGATAAGCTTAACAATGCTTAGGCTTCGTAATGCTATTGCTAGTGACTTTAAGCTAAAAATCTATAAATTCATTTAATATTTTGAGCAAAAATGCTAATTATGTATTTCCCAACAACTTTAAACGACGTACATCAGCTACACTACAATCATTGTAATTTTCCTGCGCTCATTTATTGTACCCACTCGAAACATTTACGCTTGGGCCGGTTTTAATCGGCATTTGCATTTCAAAATTCTTAAGTTGACGTGAATTGTCGCAATAGCAGCATGACATTATCGCCAACAAAAACAATAATATTAAAAAAATACAAATCTTATCAGCAGCAACTGGATTTCATTCAACAAATCTGTTGGAAGTGTGTATAAAAATGTATGAACTGCAGACATAATTTTTGTGCAACTCCACCGTTATGGTTCGATAATAATAATAATAATAGATTGGCGCTTACACATATGTTAGTGTTTGGCCGTGCTTCTCCTCTGTCATGTAGCGTGCGCCTTGATGTTGTCACACAAAGCGGAGGGACCTACAGTTTTACGCCGACTCCGAACGGCGATTGTATTTTTATGAGAAGCTGTTTCTCATGGCAGAAATGTACTCGGAGGTTTGCCATTGCCTGCCGAGGGACGACCGCTGTTAAGAAAAAACCTTTTCTATATTTTTTGGGATGTTGCTTTGACCAGGGCTTCAACCCAGGTGCTGATGTGTGAAAGCGCGCACTGATTACCACTACATCACAGCGGCAATTTCTTATGCAAGTCTAAAAAATAGAATAAAATAAGTCAATATAATATTTTTCAAACCCAGCTTGGCCCAGGTGCTGTGGAATGGAAGCGTGCACTGCTTACCACTACACCACAGCGGCCGACGGTGCGATACTTTTCATATTTTATTGACTTTATTTTGTATTTTTGCAGAGAAAAATACTAGTTGTGAACTAGAGTACTACCAGTTCGCTTTTCCGCTCAACCATTTCGTGTTCTATCTTTTTTCCATGGTATTTTTAACACGGCGATGCCCTACGAAATTTCAATTGTCTGGCAACAGCATATACCAGTTAGCAGTAAAAAAATAGTAGTCCAATAGGTTTCGAAATAAAACAAGTTTGAGACCTGTTAAATAAATATAAATAAAAATATCCAAATCAACGTTCTAAAATATTTTATTTCATATAAAAATTCTATACAAACCTAGCTTTTTTCTTAAAATGTAGCGTTTGAATTTAAATGCCGGATCAAAGAAATACAGTTTTATTTCTACTCCTTCGATAACCAATAAAATAAATAGATATTGCTATACACACTTGTGGTCATAAGTGGGCGGGGCCACGCCCATTATCCAAAAATGTACAATAATCAAATTTCCTGCTAGGTTATTATTGCAATCGGCTATTTTGAGTGAATCAGCTTCAATAATTACTGATCTATAGCAAAAAAAAACTGCATCAATGGTAGTCGCTAATTTGGTTGTTGGAACATAACAATAACCATTTCCAATGAAAATTTTTCTTTCACAAATTTTGTCAGTTCATCATAAATGTATTCGGCCAGCGAAAAGTTTACGTTGAAATCTCTTGCGAAAATTACATGTCGATCATAACAGTCTACTTATTTTAATATTCATCTTCATCTTCATCTTCATCTTCATCTTCATCTTCATCTTCATCTTCATCTTCATCTTCATCTTCATCTTCATCTTCATCTTCATCTTCATCTTCATCTTCATCTTCATCTTCATCTTCATCTTCATCTTCATCTTCATCTTCATCTTCATCTTCATCTTCATCTTCATCTTCATCTTCATCTTCATCTTCATCTTCATCTTC